>NC_060120.1:1107411824-1107717032 GCF_021461395.2 Schistocerca americana
GGTCGAGCGGTTCTAGGAGCTTCAGTCTGAAACCGCGCTGCTGTTACGGTCGAAGGTTCGAATCCTGCCTCGGGAATGGATCTATGTGATGTCTTTAGGTTAGTTAGGTTTAAGGAGTTCTAAGTCTAGGCGACTGATGACCTCAGATGGTAAGTCCCACAGTGCTCAGAGCCATTTGATTAATTTCAACCAGCCTGCAGCCCGCACCTTTCGACTTCCAATTTGGCTCAATATAGGATGCACTCCGCAAGAAACAGTACTTGGATGATGGGGAGTTTTATTGTTGCAGCAAGATGTAGCCTCTAAAGTCGTCCAGTAGAGTGCTGCCATGCGAGTATACACGCCGTTACAGTGAGGTGTTGTAAAGTCGGCGCACTGAAAGGAGATTATGTTGAACAATAGTGTTTTGTAGTCAAGGGTGTTGGGAATAATATAGTGTACTGGTTTTCTGAGTAAAACGAACCTGCTTTCTGAAAAAAACTGTTGCTTTACTTATTGTAATAAGCCGTTAGCTGTCATCGGTTACATCTGCAAATAATTCTTAAGGGCGAGAGAGTCACTGATATAATTTCACCCAGATATTTTGTTCAAACGTGTAATTTAGAGTAAGTTTGTAGGAAAAGTTTATTCATATTTCAAGACTGCTAACGTTGGATTGAATTTCACAGGTCTAATTTATTTCTAACGTTATCCAATATACGTTGTGTAATGTTGTTAGGCATTTAACGTATAGGGAATAGTGTGTGTTTCACACACAGGCACACAGTTCAAAAACTTTAGTAAAGAAGACTCTGGAGTAGGGATGAAACAGATGTAATCTTCTCCTGCAATGAAGATGGTAAGGACACGTTCATTAATATTGCCCAATTTGCCAACGGAATCCAGCGATTTTGTTTTTTTCTCATACCACGAGCGGGAAATTATTGCGTTTGCTTGCGCTGTGGACTGACAACTACAGAGGATTTACTTTAACCACTTCCTAGCGAGCTCTTGGCGATATGTTGAGAAGAAGTTTCCAAGGTCCAGAATTTTCCATAATTGTTTCTACCCTTCTTGCCTACCCTTCCTGGATCGTAATAAGTTGGTGTTAGTCGACCCTTGCGTGTTTTATAGAACTCTTTCCGAACAGTCTTCGGAAGGCCTAGCGCTACCGACCGACAGCCGTGTCATCCTCAGCCGAACAGGCGTCAGTGACTGCGGATATCGAACGTAATGTGCTCTGCAGACAGCTCTCCCGGCCGTTGTCATTTTTCGTGAACGGAGCCGCTACTCCTCTAACAGGTAGCTCATCAACTGGCCTCACAAGAGCTGAGTGCACCGCCCCTGCCAATAGCGCGCGGCGTATCCGTACGGTTACCCGTCCAAGTGCTAACCAAGCTCGACAGCCGCTAACTTCGATGATCTGACGGGAACCGATGTTACCACCGCGACGAGGCCGTTGGTTTGCACTTTTTGTTGGCCACCTGATAGTTTAACGTGTGGCTTGGTGCAAGCTGAAATCCTTGTTCCCGTCTTTATACTTTTTACCTTGTTTCCTAGGTACCTATAAGAATACAAATCAACAGAGAACTTTAGATAGATCCTACGTGAGCAACATTTGGTTACACATTTGTGAGGTTTCAGCTATTGTCTAGCAATGATATTATCGTCTGTAAATGTAAGCCAGTTACTTTTAGTATTTTTCACTTTATATAATTACATAGAATGCATAATGTTCCCTTCCTCCTTCATTATTGTTCCCAAGGTTCAAGTCACGTACATTGCACGTAGACCTGCAGATGAATCCATTTGCTTTCAGCGAATAAACCAAGTTCGTCTCTGTAAGAGTTCACGAGATGCAGGGCAGGCACACATCTTTATTTATTTGTTTCTTTGTAATTATTTTTGATTCTTCTTTGTTTTTTGTGTAACTGCTGATGGTTGGTTCATTATCTGATGTTCCTGTCAAGATTTATTTTTATAATTTGTGTTTACTCTTACGCTAATTTAAATATAATGAGTTATTATTTTGGTAATTATTATTTTTATTTTAGTTTCATTTTGTAATGCTTTTGAGTTCGTTCTTTAATAGCTACTGCCAGATGTTTACATTATTTATCTTCATACAGTGATTCTGTAGTGCACAATATTATACGTCAACCTAAGCAAATCGTCACATTTCAAGACATACTTCAAAGTTATTAACAATAGTTTCATTCCTTTCAGATGATAACATTAATTTATTATAATTCACGGTTTCAGTCGTAACGATATTAGATTTCACTAATTTCATATGGCACTTAAGAGCACAACCTATCCTATACACACTGCATTACCTTCATTATTTTAGTTTTTGCAACATGATTATCATTAGATTACTTATTTGCGAACTTGTTTTTAAGATCTCGAATTGACCAGCTATTTATGGCCCATATAGAAACAATATAATACAAAAATGATTAACAGAGTTCGAGGTGCATGTTGTTGGTAGGAAACACGTGACATCCAAAGAAACAAAATTTACTTGTACTTATGCTCCATTCAGTTCCGCTTTCAACTTCGTATCAATTTTGTTACAATAGAGGGTCTCTTGGTACATAAGACGTTTAAAAAGACTTCCCAAACTTTCAGTGAAAGCATACAGTCATCATATTATAGAATCACGAATCATTTTTTGACAAGTGTCTATAAATGTCTTACATGCTATTATTAGTTTCCTGCTCATTAAAATTAATTTTGAAGTACAAAAATTTAAAGGAATATGGTTTATTTTGTATGCCTACAAGCCATTGAAATACTCAATAATTTGAAGAGGAGTACTATAAAATGGTTTAACACTTTGTAGTCGTATACCATTTTCGCCAGCAAGGTACATTCCACACTGGATAATGTGTAAATTGTTTAGTTATTAAATGGCTTCCTTATAAAAAAGCGATCTGCATCATTTAACAATGTTAGTATATAAAACACATGAAACCTAGTTCTTACACCATTACTGAACAGTCCTTAGAGATAATCACTTGTTGATTAATATCTGCAAAAAGAAATTCAGCTTTATGTAGTATAGATATGCGTCTTGGTTAGTATATATATATATATATATATATATATATATATATATATATATATATATATATATATATGTGTGTGTGTGTGTGTGTGTATATGTATAGTTTCCAAATGTAGAAGCTAACAAAGATCTGTAGGCAAATTTTTAATATTCCAAACCACTTCTAGCGTCTAGCTCACACATCTCTGTATTTTACAGATTTCAACAAACCTATTATAAATGTATTGAAGATTTTCCTATAACACTTGAAAAGTTATTTTAGTAGTAATTAGAGTGCTATCTGACACTTGTAGCCAATGCAAGAACTGGTGAACAACGTACACCTACTCCTTACAAGCACTCAAGAGTGTCTTGTAACATGTGAGCATAATATTTGTAGTTTTACTGGTTAACAAAAATACTTTCGTAATCTGCAGATTTTTATTTCCATGTACAAAGGAATAGATGTCATTAATCACTGTACCTATTAGTATGTACGATAGTTTTAAGTGTTATCTGTGATGTTAGTAGAAATAGTAGCATTAAATGCTCAAAAACATGCAAACAAATATGAAACTGTTGCTTCTCATTCAGCTGTCGATATTTAATTGGCTGGCTCTCAGCACTACGGGACTTAACATCTGAGGTCATCAGTCCCCTAGAACGTAGAACTACTTAAACCTAACTAACCTAAGGACATCACACACAGCCATGGATATTTAATTGTATGTAACTGTTGTTAATGTGCAGATTCACTGTTTATAATTGATGGAGTTCAGTAAACAGTTGGGATCATTCTTCTTACAACCTGCAAAGTCATTATTGTGAGTAGTGTTAATAACCAAAGGAAAGTTGCTTATAGTCTCGTTGTGTAACAAAAAAATAGCTCTTTCACGTCTGTCTATGTATATTAACAAGCCCATTCACATAATATGGAAACTATTTTTTGCGTCCTGTTTATGTGAAACACTCATATCAAGATTTCACATTCTATTTAAGCAATGGTTAGCTACTATTTATTGTAATTTTTATATTTTCAGATTCAGTTATCAGAAATAATTTAGAATAAAAACTTATTCAGGAGCTTGAGGCATGTATTGTAATAGCCACTTGCGTCTCTCTATGTTTTTTTTTAATACAATCGTTAATACAACGAGAAAAGTTTCAGCACGAACTGTTCGCCAATGGCATTCCGACCACTGATGTGCTACAATCTTTCGGGACGCATTCTCTTTATGAAAGATGCCATTCACCTTTCTCGTATATTGGAGCCACAATCGATTTCACCCGTATCTTCCACATATTAATAATCAGGACGGATATTGGAAAGAAAGTGCGCCTATCATTCCCGAAGGAAGTTGATGTAATATTCTCAAAAATTGCGGTGCGTAGTCACTCCTACAACGACGTAAAGGTTAAACACGAATAACACTCAACGTGCCACGGTTATAGAGATTGGTTGCTTATACCATAAAGTGGAAATAACTTTTGCTGTGTATCAAGTGGTTTTCATACACAGACACACACACACACACACACACGCGCGCGCGCGCGCGGGCGCAAATAGCATGTTACTATTTCTGATACGATTTAATTTTTAGTGGGCAACGATGACAATATATGCTCTCAACTGTAAAAACCATAAAAGACGTATTTTACAACTGCTAAAATTTCGTTCGTCTTGGAGTGTTTCTGTTTTATTTCTAGTGAGTTATTATAAGATTTACTCTGTCCTTATTAAACACCAGTTTCTTATCTTTTTGGTCTAGGTTTAAAGAACGTACAGAAAGAAAAACTTTGAGGAAAACGCTTCGTGTAACAGAAATAAGCTTATGAAAAATACTTTGCTGGTCACTTTCTAGAAGACTGACATGTTTAATTTATCTAGTGCCTCAAACTAAATTTTCGTTCATAATGGGAAACAGTGGTAGACGGGAAGTTGTCTGCATGAACTTAGCCAACGAGATTAAAGCTGAGCTTAGTAATTTCAATTGAAAATGTATTTCCTCTATGTGATCAAACGTATCCGGACACGCCAAGAAACATACTTTTTCATATTAGGTGCATTTTGCTGCCACCTACTGCCAGGAACTCCATATCAGCGACCTCAGCAATCAATAGACATCGTAAGAGAGCAGAATGGGGCGCTCCGCAGAACTCACGAACTTCGACCGTGGTCAGGTGATTGGGTGTCACTTGTGTCATATGCCTGTATGCGAGATTTCCACACTCCTAGACATCCCTAGGTTCACTGTTTCCAATGTGTTAGTGAAGTGGAAACGTGAGGGACACCTATAGCACAAAAGCGTACGACCGGACCTCGTCTGTTGGCTGACAGAGCCCGCCGACAGTTGAAGTGGGTCGTAATGTGTAAAAGGCAGACATCTGTCAAGACCATTACACAGGAATTCCAAACAACATCATGATCCACTACAAGTACTATGATAGGCGAGACGTGAGAAAACTTGGATTTAATGGTCGAGCAGCTGTTCATAAGTCACACATCACGCAGGTAAATGCCAGACGACGCCTCGCTTGGTGTAAGGAGCGTAAACATTGGACGATTGAACAGTGGGAAAACGTTGTGTGGAGTGTCGAATCACGGTACACAATGTAGCGATCCGATGGCAAGGTTGGGTATGGCGAATGCCCGGTGAGCTTGATTTGCCAACGTGTTTAGTGCCAACAGATAAATTCGGAGACGGTGGTGTTATGGTGTGGTCGTGTTTTCATGGAGGGGTCTTGCACACCTTGTTGTTTTGGGTGGCACTCTCACAGTACAGGTGTACATTGCTGTTTTAAGCGTCTTCTTGCCGTCTACTGTTGAAGAGAAATTCGGGGATGGCGATTGCATCTTTCAACACGAGCGAGCAGCAGTTCATAATGCGTGGCCTGTGGCGGGATGGTTACACGACAATAACGTCCCTGTAATACACTCCTGGAAATGGAAAAAAGAACACATTGACACCGGTGTGTCAGACCCACCATACTTGCTCCGGACACTGCGAGAGGGCTGTACAAGCAATGATCACACGCACGGCACAGCGGACACACCAGGAACCGCGGTGTTGGCCGTCGAATGGCGCTAGCTGCGCAGCATTTGTGCACCGCCGCCGTCAGTGCCAGCCAGTTTGCCGTGGTATACGGAGCTCCATCGCAGTCTTTAACACTGGTAGCATGCTGCGACAGCGTGGACGTGAACCGTATGTGCAGCTGACGGTCTTTGAGCGAGGGCATATAGTGGGCATGCGGGAGGCCGGGTGGACGTACCGCCGGATTGCTCAACACGTGGGGCGTGAGGTCTCCACAGTACATCGATGTTGTCGCCAGTGGTCGGCGGAAGGTGCACGTGCCCGTCGACCTGGGACCGGACCGCAGCGACGCACGGATGCACGCCAAGACCGTAGGATACTACGCAGTGCCGTAGGGGACCGCACCGCCACTTCCCAGAAAATTAGGGACACTGTTGCTCCTGGGGTATCGGCGAGGACCATTCGCAACCGTCTCCATGAAGCTGGGCTACGGTCCCGCACACCGTTAGGCCGTCTTCCGCTCACGCCCCAACATCGTGCAGCCCGCCTCCAGTGGTGTCGCGACAGGCGTGAATGGAGGGACGAATGGAGACGTGTCGTCTTCAGCGATGAGAGTCGCTTCTGCCTTGGTGCAAATGATGGTCATATGCGTGTTTGGCGCCGTGCAGGTGAGAACTACAATCAGGACTGCATACGACCGAGGCACACAGGGCCAACACCCGGCATCATGGTGTGGGGAGCGATCTCCTACACTGGCCGTACACCACTGGTGATCGTCGAGGGGACACTGAATAGTGCACGGTACATCCAAACCGTCATCGAACCCATCGTTCTACCATTCCTAGACCGGCAAGAGAACTTGCTGTTCCAACAGGACAATGCATGTCCGCATGTATCCCGTGCCACCCAACGTGCTCTAGAAGGTGTAAGTCAACTACCCTGGCCAGCAAGATCTCCGGATCTGTCCCCCATTGAGCATGTTTGGGACTGGATGAAGCGTCGTCTCACGCGGTCTGCACGTCCAGCACGAACGCTGGTCCAACTGAGGCGCCAGGTGGAAATGGCATGGCAAGCCGTTCCGCAGGACTACATCCAGCATCTCTACGATCGTCTCCATGGGAGAATAGCAGCCTGCATTGCTGCGAAAGGTGGATATACACTGTACTAGTGCCGACATTGTGCATGCTCTGTTGCCTGTGTCTATGTGCCTGTGGTTCTGTCAGTGTGATCATGTGATGTATCGGACCCCAGGAATGTGTCAATAAAGTTTCCCCTTCCTGGGACAATGAATTCACGGTGTTCTTATTTCAATTTCCAGGAGTGTAGTCTGGCCCGCACAGAGTCCCGACCTGAATCCTATAGAACCGATGGGATATTTTGGAACCCCAACTTAGTGCCAGGACTGACAGACCGACATCGATACCTCTCTTCAGTGGAGCACACCGTGAAGAACGGGCCGCCGTTCCCCAAGAAACCTTCCAGCGCCTGATTGTGAAAGTAGAAGCGGCCATCCAGCCTAAGGATGGACTATCACCATATTCAATTCCAGCATTACCGATAGAGGGCGCCAAGAACTTGGAAGTCATTTTCAGCCAGGTGTACGGATACTTTTGATCACATAGTTTATGTCTGTGTAATTTTAAACAAATCCCTGCAGCACAAAGACAATTCAAGCCGGTTCTTCATAACGATGTTTTTAAGTATAATTTTGCTTACATTTTCCGGAGTAAATATGTGTACTCTGTAGCATTAATTTGTATATCTGAAGCGTTGGTATTGGTAGCAACAACGTATCACCTAGTGCACAGTGTTTAAATGAATTTTGTTCATGCCGTTGGCTATATGAAAGTTCATAAAGTGCTGGTGTATTCATCAAATTGAATGTAGTAAAAATAGAACAACATATTAATAATGTTGTGTTCAAAAGTGAGTAGAGGACGCAACCTGGCTTACATCGATCATACGGAACGCAGATGATAAAAAAGAAAATCTGCTTTATAATTTATCTATTTACACGTTAAAGAATAGAGTCAACATAGTCACAATGAGAGTGTTGATCCATAAACAAAAAAGCAAAGCATCATTCCACAGCTAGTCACCACAATGACAAAGCGGAAAAAAATTTACAAGCTTATATCGTTCCCGGATAAATCCTTCACAAAGCAAAAGGCCACCACTGAAGAGGCAAAGAAACTGGCACAGTTGCCTAATATCGTGTACGGCCCCCGCGAGCAAGCAGAAGTGCCGCAGGACGACGTGGCGTGGACTCGACTAATGTCTGAAGTAGTACTGAGGGGAACTGACACCATGAATCCTGCACAGCTGTCCACAAATCCGTAGGAGTGCGACGGGTCGGAGATCTCTTCTGAACAGCACGTTGCAAGGAATCCCAGATATGCTCAATAGTGTTCGTGTCTCGGGATGTTGGTAGCCAGCGGAAGTGTTTACTCTCAGGAGAATGTTCCTGCAGCCACTCTGTAGTAATTCTGGACGTGTGGGGTGTCGCATTTTCCAGCTGGATTTGCCCAAGTCCGTTGAATGCACAATGAACAGGAATGTATCAAAGTAACCAGACAGCGTACTTACGTGTCACCTTTCAGAGTCGTATCTAAACGTATCGAGGGTCTCATATCACTTCAACTGCACACGCCCCATACCAGTACAGAGCTCCACCAGCTTGAACAGTCCCTAGCTGACATACAAGGTCCATGAATTCATGACGTTGTGTCCATAACCGTACACGTCAAACCGCTCGATACAATTTGAAACGAGACTCGTCCGACCAGGAAACAAGTTTCCGGTCATCAATAGACCAATTTCGGTGTTGGTGGACCCAGGAGAGACGTAAAGTTTATGATTTGCAGTCATCAAGGGTTCACGAGTTGACCTTCGGCTCCGAAAGCCCATATCGATGACGTTTCTTTGAATGCTTCGCACGCTGACACTTGTTCATGACCCAGCACTGAAATCTGCAGCAATCTGCAGAAGTGTTGCACTTCTGTCACGCTGAACGGCTCTCTTCAGTCGTCGTTGGTCCCATTGTTGTAGGATCTTTCTCCGGCCTTAGCGATGTTGGACATTTGATGTTTTACCGGATTTCCAATATTCGCGGTACACTTGTGCAATAGTCGTACGGGAAAATCCCCACTTCATCGCTACCTCGAAGATGCTACAATATATCTCATTAATGTATGTCCCATGGCTCGTGCGCTGACTATAACAGCTCGTTGAGACTCACTCACGTCTTGGTAAACTGCCATTGTACCAGTAGCAACCGCCTAACAACTACGCCACACACTTGTACATGTGTTGCGACCGCAGCGCCGTATTCTGCTTGTTTACATATCTCTATATCTGAATACGCATTGCTGCTGTCAAAGGAAATATTTCTGTTATCACTGCATACGCGTCTTTCTGTTATTCCTTTCTGAACGTCACTATTTTTATGAGTGAAATCTATTTTGGGATGAGATGCTCATGTTCACGAGCATCTGATGGTCACATTTTTCAGCCATCGTACGAGTAACGAAAAAATATGTAAAAATGCAATAATATTAAGATCCCAATGAAATGTTTTTGTCATTGATATCACCATAAGATAAATTGATCTCCGATACATTTTTGCTTGTGGAATTAGTAAGTTCTTCGTTGAGAATGGCTTTAAAATAATACCTCATTTCACCCAGTTGAATTCTCTATCGAGCAACCGAAGAAGCCGTGATCAAAGGCAAGCAATTTTCTGTTATTCCAATTTGCATACAAATGTCTGCAATTGACGTCAGAGGTGTGTTAATATTTAGTAATGAAATTGTAAGATATTTTCGTGACAAGGGAGAAAGCTATCATTATAAATATTACTCTGAAAAATAAATTTAAAGTTTTGTGATGTGCATGAAAACCAGCCGAATGGATTCCATAAACGGAAACCGCCCACATCACGAGCGCAAAATATATCTGGTGATGTTGCTGCAGCAAAAGCCCTTTCACATTAGAGTGACTTCTGCAGGCCATCCAGTGGGAAAGGTTCGCCAATAACTATGACACACTTGGAAACATCTGTGAAAGTGCAATGAGTCGCGTGTTGTCTCAGATTTAGACGACAATCCTTCAGATTATTTTTGTAATATATGGACGTCTGTATGACATCCACTCAGCTAGAAGACCTGTGGGATGGCCAGCCTCACGTAAGCATTTACTTGTCAACATACAGCTATCCATTGAACCCATTTTTTATCATTCATACTTAATAGTCTGCTGTTAATTCGATTAATTTCCCTCTCTCTGACGCAGAAGAATGAGCAAAGAAACACCAGAAGAATAATTTTCAAAAGAAATAATTTCTATGATTT
The DNA here is from genome assembly GCF_021461395.2 of Schistocerca americana. Lineage (NCBI taxonomy): Eukaryota > Metazoa > Arthropoda > Insecta > Orthoptera > Acrididae > Schistocerca > Schistocerca americana. Next base: position 1,107,422,234 of record NC_060120.1, read on the forward strand.
TGTCTAAAACTGATGTAAAGTAGTGTAAAGTCGAAAATAACTACCTCCGAATTTGAGTAGTTTTATTTAGTAAAATCAGTGAAGGCCTAAATATGTATGGTTGAACAAAAACTATCCTCACCTACTTTTTGGGAACACAGCACGATCTGTTTCCAACAGTTTTATGTAGAAGTCCATTTCACATATAGAGGTCAGATGTGATGCAACGAGTTTTCTATTTAGGTACCGTCATTGTGAATTAATTACTGTGGCTACTCTAAGATGCCGTTGTTAAGCTGAATCCTTTTTAAGAGAAATGGACAACCTGGCTGATGTGCATAAGCTGAAAACAAATGACAAAGAAAGAGTGATATTACATACTTCTCATTCCATGTTTCTAACCACTGTACGACGATTGGGAATTCACTCGTGAGATGATGGCGTATTGCACGTTTGGTTTCGGCGAGCATGCTGCGGATCAGAATAATTTGATTTCTCTGACACCCATAAGATACTGTTAGTCACGAAGAACTGCTATATTCTCATACAGATACAATGCACATGAAATTTGCAAATCCTACAAGTTAGTTCTGGTATCGGTATGGAGTACCTGCACAACGAACACGTCACTGTCACTCACAATAAATTGTGCACGACCCAAGTGCGTAGTATCATGGTGACAATCGCAAAACTCTGAGGTGAACCTTGGCAGCTACGGTGAGGGTGTGCTCTCAATAGAAAAATCTGGTCTTACGCAAAATGGCTATGCGGGTCTAAGGCCTCCATTCAATCCCTTGTGGATCACTCTGGTGTGGCCGTTTAAGATAGCAAAAAGAAAGCCGAAGTTTTAAATTTAACATTCAAGAAATCGGTCACATAGAAGAATCGTGTAAATATAGCGTCATTTGATCATCGGACAGACTCCTGTGTAGACGGCATCCGTGGCGTAGAGGAACAATCGAAAGATTTGAAATCAAATAAATCACCAAGTCCCGACGGAATCCCAGTTCGATTTTACAAGGAGTACTCAACGGCACTGGCCCCTTACCTAGATAGCATTTATCGTGAATCTCTCACCCAGCACAAAATCCCCAGCGACTGGAAAAAAGCGCAGGTGACTCCAGTATATACGAAGAATAGAAAACGAACCATCGAAATTACAAACCAATATCCCTAACTTCTGTTTGGTGCAGAATCCTTGAACATATTCTCAGTTCGATTATAGTAAACTTTCTTGAGACTGAGAAGCTTATGTCCTGGAATGAGCATTGTTTTAGGAAGCCTCACTCTTGCGAAACGCAGCTTGCCCTTTTCTCACATGATATACTGAGGACTACCGTGAAGGGCAACAGATAGATTTCATATTTCTAGATTTCCGGAAAGCATTTAACACAGTGCCCCATAGAAAGTTGCTGAGTGGTCAGAGTGACGAATTGTCAAACCTCTAGGCCCCGGTTCAATTCCCGGCTGGGACGGGCAATTTTCTCCGCCCAGGGACTGGGTGTTGTGCTGTCCTCATCATCATCCTATGATCCTCATCGACAGCAGGTCGCCGAAGTGGCGTCAGATTGAAAGACCGGCACCCGGCGAACGGCCTGCCCGACGGGAGGGGGGCTAGCAATACGATTAAATAAATAACGAAGGTACCAGCGCATGGAATAAGTTCACAGATATGTGTGTGGCTCGAAGACTTCTTAAATAATAAAACTCTTTATGTTGTCCTCGAAGGCAAGTATTCATCAGGTACAAGAAGTGACCCAGGGAAGTGTGATAGAACCGCTGTTGTTCTGTATGTACATAAGTGGTTTGGCTGACAGCGTGGGCAGCAGTCTGTGCTTGTTTGCTGATGGTGCCGGGGTGTACACTAATATTTGAAGTTTAGTGACTGTAGGAAGATACAAGGCAACTTAGACAAAATTTCCAGTTGGTGAGATGAACTGCAGGTAGCCCCAAGTGTTGATAAATGTAAGTTAATGCGGATGAGTAGGAAGATCAAATCTGTAATGTTCGGGTACAGTATTACTAGTGTAGGGAAGGCGAATGGTCGACTCGGGTTTATTGGGAGAATTTTAGGAAAGAATGGTTCACCTGTAAAGGAGGCCGCACGTAGGATGCTGGTGCGAGGTACCAGATCGGATTGAAAGAAGACATGGAAGCAGTTCAGAGTCGGGCTGCTAGATTTCTTACCGGTATGTTCGAACAACACGTGTTACCGAGATGCTTCGGCAACTCAAGTGGGAATCCCTGGGTGGGAGGGGACGTTGTTATCGAGAAACGCCATTGAGAAAATTTAGAGAACCGTCATCTGAAGCTGACTACGAAACGATTCCACTACCCTCTACATACATTTGGGTTAAGTACCACTAAGATAATATACGAGAACGTAGGGTTCATACAGGGACATATATGTATAGCCGTTTCTCCCTCTTTCTGTTCGCGAGCGGGACAGGAAAGAAAATGACAAGTATTGGTACAGGGCACCCTCCTGCTGGCACTATACGGTGGCTTGCTGAGTATCTGTGTGGATGTAGATGTATGGTCCCTTTAACACATTAAGCATACGACTATGGAACTTGGCGAGGTCTCTCTCTCTCTTATCTAAAACAAATCCCGATGGCTCCGCTCACTCGTCGCCAGGGTGAGCACTATGGTCACCTTAGGATCCTCAGCACATAACAGATGTTATGGGGACGGACGTATTGACTAATGTGCGGCCGTATTCATCCGGAATAAATCTAGAAGTGCCACACGGTACCTACTCGTGCACCAGTCTCTCGTCCATTCACACTCTCACACAGAAGATACCCCAGTGCGGAACGAACACTTCTGACCAAACAAAAGAGTTCTTTTACCTACACTCCACCTCACAGGAAACGGAAAGCTGATGATCCCTACGGACCAGACAGATGATGAATACGTAGAGACCCAAAGCAGAAAACTATGACTTTCGTAACCCACCTTGACATATGTACGAATATTTTTATGGATGGTGTCTGACACACAACTGTCATTCACACAAAACAAACAAAATGACAGCTAGAGAAACACACGAAACATCGAAAAACAGATATTCTAGAGACTATTATGCACGCTATTCTACACCACTGACACATAAAGAAAATTTCGCAAAAATGAGGGGATAAAACTTAATATCAACAAAAAGAAATGAGAACAACAAATGACAAAGTTCCCATTCTGAGAAATGGTTTGACATGACTCACATGGTTGCGTTCAAATAGACTTCCTCGTCGCAACGTTTGCATGAACAGGAAATCAAGAAAATCTTATAACACTCTGACTTTATTTTATTTGACAGACGAAAGGACATGACAAATACCTTGTCACTAATACGAAATACCCGTTTACTCGCAGTTCTATCAGCACGATCCCTTCCAGTCCGTGCTACCGTCTCAATCAGCATAAGTACGAATTAAGCAACACTTTTAGACTTCACACGAGACCTGGGCGGGAAGCCCACAGCTTTTCTGATGAGGTCCTCAGGATGCCTGTCCCGCAGAACTGTCACTGGTGACATTTGCGTGAATCGGTGCGGTGCCTCGTTGAACGGTCCCTGGTAATCTTTCAAGAAGATTTCGCTGATGGTGTGTTTCCTTCTGCAGTATATTGTGCAGAGGTTCCCCAACTCTTACAATACCCTCTCCAGTAGGTTGGGACCTGGGAGGTGTAAGGATCTAAAAATCGTCGATATTTTTACGTCTCCGTATCGTCTTTTTCGACAATGATGCCCCGAATTGCGGACCGTTGTTGGAGACATCTTATCGGCATGTTCCACTTGTGCAAGGAAACCTTATCGGCATGACCTTGAAACGATCAGAGCTGTCACCTTCTTTAGTGGCGTTAAAGTGCCGAATTTGGGCGTCAGTTCAGCGAATACTAAGATAAAGCAATACCTTCTCTTGATCCGAGGGTAATGGTCCCATACGGTCTCTTGCCGCACTTTTCTTCAATTTGTGTGGAACAGTGGAGTAAAAAGGCGCTTTAAATGTAGTCGTGTCCTTTGTGGTAGTCCATGTAAACTGACAGAACACAGGGGATTCTTCGTTTCATATTGTTCAAATGGTCAAGCGTTCTTAGTTTCAGAGAGCACTTACTCCCCCCAAAGTGACCATGACTGAAGTGATTGTTCCAGGTGATATTCTCTTTCAGGTATTCTGGCACACACAGACGCAGAGGCAATCATTCACGCTGCCCGTATGCAATAAAATCCCTTCCCAAAGAAGACAGAATTGTCTGATCGCGGCCTCTCTCCTATCTTTGCGCTCCTGCTTTATTTTGAATAGTCTTGGGTTGCTGTCCTGCACCTTTAATATGTCCCTCATCGTAACTGTTAACGTCTTCTTCTAACGCAACCTTTCCCATATAGCACAGAGAGAAATGGTCTTTGAGTCCCTTATCGATGCTTCCAACGAAGCTAATCGACGACCCCGACAATGTGTCACAGTTAGTTCGTACTATCCTTTATATGGATGATCTGAAAATCAACCTCCTTAAGGAAGATCACCCATCAGGTGAGCCACTTATTTGTCAATTTCACCGTGAGCAGGGATTCCAGAGCTTTGTGGTCTGTATAGACCCTAGTCCTCTGACCACATAAAAAAATCCGAATTTCTGGAATCCTCGCACCATGGCGAATGCTTCTAGGCATAATACGTAGTGGTGTTTCTCACTTTTCGTGATTATACGATCCCCAGATGCGATTGTTTTCCATTCCGAACTTTCAGCATCCAAATCTTTTTACAAAGTAATCACACCAAGTCCGGAGTAGGCGCTATCTGTCACCATACAGAAATACACCGCTAGATTTAAGTGTGACACAGTGGATGCCTCCTGTAATGCCGATTGGGCGCCTGTATTACACTATCACCTGTTCTTATATTAGTACTGTTCTGATAATGGTACACGTGTGAAGGGGTTTTTGCTGTGTAGGAAGCTAACGAATGTCCTGTCTCGCGGAGCCAGGTATAACACTAGACTTCACCAGAATAAACAGTCGTGCAAAAGGAAAAGCCACAAATAACACTATTCTACGGGGAAATGCGCACATCCCTCTGTCTACGATATTTCCTAACCGGGGCAGGAACTTGATAGTGCTTCCCTCTCCCCCCCCCCCCCCCCTTTCAACAATTAGAGATAGAACGTCAAAAATTTAAAAGAAAATCGATTTTTCAAAATTATGTTGATAGTGTAGAGCACATCTTTCTGAAGAGCCTGATGTAAAAAGCATATATGTTCGTGGAAATGTAAGACTGTTACTTGGTCTTGATTATGTCAAAGAGAGCGGCCCGCAGGGGATTTAAATCGGCCGCCCGCCCTCAGGAGCTCAGTTTGTCAGCGCACCTGACGATGGCGACATGTCTGATCGCCGAAATATTGTGCCCGTTGGATACTATGAACCGGCAGTATACTCTGGACTGTTCGAGCCACTATGAAATTTTTCTCCAGACGGTGCCCTTGACACTTCAGTTCGTATCTGGTCTGCAGGTTTGCGTTATTCCCTCTTAGTTCCATTGCACCTTTTATATTAGTTGATCTCATTGCGAGAGTCGGCCACTTACTGTCTGCAGTACATCGACGGAACGTCTGTTCTGAGAAGGCTGTATATTCCTCCTACTATCAACAATGCTGCACATCTCAACATTTCGTATTACAATCGTAAGTGCTGGATGAACGTCATCCCTGCCAACCAAATCTTTTTTTCCTGATAAACGATTACATTTATGCATTCCTGACCGAATCGCGATATGGAGTTATTCTGAACCACCTCCGCACGTTTTATGTGTCAGCTACGATTGTCACTCTGCTGCTGCAGTCCATTGGGTGGTTCAGACCCCTAATTTCGATTCTGTCGCTGTGCTACTCTTTCCTGTCGTACATCTTGTGGTTGCTTAAGCTCATTGCTCATTTCGTTAATCATGTGGGGTTGCTGATTATTCCCATGGTTCGTCCTTTTTCTTCCCCTTGCATTTTGCCTGTCAAACACAAGTGCCAGTTCGGACAGCAAACATTTAAACGATTCAGTGTTGTCACGGCTTCTATGAAATAACGCTTGCTGGTAGTGGATTGAGAATTTCCTCTCAGATGTTCTACATGAGAAATCTGAGAACTGAGATTTTCCAAGCAATGCGTCGAACATTTTGTGGGGCTTCCGTATCTCGGCGCTTCTAAATCTGACCACATCACCATTTGTTACTCAATATCATCTTACATTCCTCGCGACCTGTATGTAGCGAGAAACTCGTCTCTTAACTACGGAGGGCTGAAACGTCTCCCATTCTTTCCGCAGCTTCAGCCTCCATGTCAGCACAGGTAAATTCTATCTTCGAATTCAGTGGTCACGTAGAGAGGAGTGACGTGCTAAATTGTCCAAGCCAGAGTGTAAAGTACTCCCTATCCCTTCGAAGTTATGAAATTTTAAGATGGACAGGAAGTGTTTTTGATCGAATGCGGGTGTTCCTTTCACACTTGACCAGCTCATCGGCACTGATGCCAGAACAGGTTTGACATTATGTGCCAAATCATGTGTGTAGCGACTATCGTATTGACCCGAATTAGCGCTAAGTCTGTCCGGTGTTGCTTTTTGCGTCCGTCCGTAATGGATATCCGTGGGCACATTGACCGCATCATTGTTCGAATTGTACTGGCAACTGCTTAAAACTGAATCCTTTGACTGCGGTGATCTACACAACCACACGAGCTCCTGTAAACATTTCCTTGCAGGTTCTGTTTTGAACGCTTGGACAAGATGAGCCTCTCCATCGTCCCATCGTCTGTTTTTGTGATTTTATTCGAGATGCGCTCGACGGCGAACTCACCATCTCTTACTCGACCGGTAAAAGTCTCTGTATTCTGATTCGCGTTCTTAGTTCTCCCGGATGCGCTTATTGCTACCTTGTTGCCCGCTGCCGCTTCTGTTTCATCCAAACGCGCGTCTCTCTTTGCGCCAATCGAAGTTTGTTTCGCTTCCGCATGCGATTTTGTTAATTTCAACATTTATTCCCAAGTTCATTAACTTCAGTGGAATTTCGCTTCGTAAGATTTTCAAAAATTGCGTCTCGTGCCTTTTCAGCCTCCTCCTTCCTATCCACGGCCTCGAGAATTCTTCAGCCTTCTCCTCCATCTTTGCTTCTGCTTTAACATTCCTTTACCTGTTTCCTCTCTTTTCCTTTCCAACTCTCTCAGGAAAGGTAAAATTGGACCCTCTGGTGTTTCATATGCCATATCGGTAACAGGCGATGCTACCATGTCACTGATATGCTGGTACCGACTGACTAACTTCTTGTCTGTTTCAAACAGATTGGATGGATTGTTGCGATTACTTCAGCAGGTTCCCTACTGTGTGGCTCAAACGAATCCGCATTCTCCTGAATAGAGCGTGCTCTCCATTCATGCTTAATCTCAGAACGGTGAAAAACACTGACATCTGGATCTGTCTGCTCCAAGTTCTCGCGAAAGGTGGCCGTCCCTGCAATCAAATTGCTCCATCACATAACTAGATTTTATACAATTCGCGTCCATTGAGAACCCTACCTTAGTCCTTGTCGACACTCAGAACAGAATGACATTATAAAACGACACTAATTAGAGCAAGAACTTATCTACTAACTACAATTTTTTGTGGAGACAATATCAAACAAACTTAATGCCTTCAAAAAAGCATAAACGCAAAAGGAAATCTTATACAAGTTAACAACGCTTTTTATAGCGCTGACTTACGAAAACCATCATCAATGTGAGACCTCAGCTTCACCTGGCTTATACAAATTTTCAAATGACTAACGGGAATTCTCCCAGGTAATATTTACAGTGACCGCCAATATATCGGAGGGAGCACACCCCACCATTTTAAAGGCACAAACGGCTGCAGACAGGCGATGTACAGGCAAATACAACACAGCGATTCTTAGAGTGATTTAAGAAAAATAACTCACACACACTTAACACTAGTGCCACCAAAGATTACCAACGTCAGAGGTACAAATAGTGAAAGACTACGAACGAGCAAGTGATTTAACATTAAGTCTGACCCTCTGTTTTTTGACAAGGGACAGAACCGGATTCCAAGCACGGTTTAAAAAAAAACCTCCTTCCCTGTTCACAAGTTTGTCGCTAATTTAATTTCAACAGCCTCCTTAATAACACTGCCCCAATAGCTGGACGAGGATGCCAGTATCTTGGTATTGTTATATAACATAGGGTGACCACTATCCAAATCATGTGTTCCGTTTATGCTTAGTACATCGGTCCTCCACGGTCCTGATAGTCGGACCTAGGTATGTCATGCCACAGCTACAAAGACTGCGATATACACGCGCCTTAGCAAACCAAGATCGTCCTTAACAAAACCCAAAAGCACTCTAATTTTAGATTGAGGTCGGAAAACATACTTCACATCGTATTTCCGTAAAATACGACCGGTCTTGTAGGAAGTACTTCCTACGTAAGGCAAAAAGGTAGTAGACTTCGCCGCTCTCCCTCCCCCCCCCCCCCCCCCTCTCCTGTTGGAGGTTCGAGTACTCCCTCGGGCAAGGGTGTGTGTGTCGTCCTTAGCGTAAGTTAATTTCATTAGATTTAGTAGTGTGTAAGCTTAGGGACCGATGGCCTCAGCAGCTTGGCCCCATAAGATCTTACCACAAATTTCCAAATTTTTGCAGTAGACTCAGGTGTCGACGCATTATTATTATCAGTCACCCGACGCACAGTTGGTCAAAAGCGCAACGCATGTTCAGTCTTCCACTATAACCGTTTTGACGAAACGTAGCTTCAAGGTGGGCCAGCTCAGCTGGTAAAGTCTCAGTGTCCGAAATGACACGTGACCTGTGTACTAAGGTACAAAGTACCCCTTCACGCTGATACGGATGATGACAGCTATCAAACTGTAAATACAAGTCAGTGTGGGTACGTTTCCGGTAAACTGCATGTCCCAATGATCCATCAACCTTCCTCCTAACCAAAACGATCTCTCTGCTCGTAATAATGGCCACTGAATAAAAAGTAAGTGGATGTCAACACATGCCGAAAGAGGTTAGTTAACTCAACACCAAACCTAACCTTAATTAACCGCAACGAAATACAGAGGAACGCGAGTGAAGGGAGCGACCACATCAAAACTTATTAAAATATCAGAGTCACTAAATTGCATTCCCTCCAAACGACACAAGAAATCAGCTGAGTTCCTGATAAGATGTTCACACCGACCAACTTGTTGTCTTAACAGAGAAGTCAGATTCTTGGCCACTCAATAGGTCGGAGCGCCGATATTGCTCACTGTAGGACGGAAACCCCTTGCTTGTGTACCTTCGGAAGGACATATAACCTAGGGGGAAGAGCACTGTAGGTGTTAAGACTCTTGATAACGTCCTGTGACAAACCACTCTTCTTCAAGAGGCTGTTGGCCCTTCTCTCAAAACTTTTCGTGGGATCAGTATCGATTCTGCGATAAGCTGAGTCAGACCGTAAACGTATCTTTTGTACATAATCCTATTTGTTTAAAACAACCGTGGCATTGCCCTTGTCTGCAGGTAAAATAACAATACTAGGATCAACTTTGAGAGAGCGTAAAGCAGCCGTCTATGCAGCTGTTACATTACTCTTGGGTGGACGATCCCTAGTCAACACACGGCATGCATCCCTCCTTACCTCCTCTGTAGAGTCAGGAGGTAGTTTTCAAACTGCCTGTTCAATTTAACTAGCGAAATGAACTACCGGCAAACTCTTCGGCGTGGGTGCAAAATTTAAACCCTTCGCTAGCACGGATAATGCTGATTTCTCAAAAGATTTCTCTGTGAGATTTATCATAGAACGTCGAGATATAAAGTCAGACTCCGAGCTATGGAAGCGTTCAAACTTTGCCACATACCAAATGCAGTCGTACTCCCAAAATCGGCTTGAGTCCATGAGGCACCGTCAAACCAATCTCAAGTGGTATCAGACAATTTTGAAGCAACCATTAAATAGAAACAAAACAATTCTTTGGAAACAGAATTCAAACGTTGACGAGTAAAACGAATCCTTTCACTCACAAGAGCCATGCCAGCACATTGCTTGATGCGATTGGCGGTACGAGAATTAATATGCTGCACAACTTTGGCAAATGTTGGGACACAGTTTTTGTTGTGTCTAGGCAAGACAGCCTAGACACAATGAGAGGAAGCCGAAAGGCACGCGCTCAAACTCACGCAGGCTGGCGTGAGGTCTGAAACAGGATACGTAATGAATGCTATAAAGAAAAGTACGTAGCTGCTGGAATACTTAACTTTAATCCACAGTTGTAGAACATCGCTCTTGATGATACATGCTTCACAATATCAATTAACAAAGCTATGGCGCCTTGCTAGGTCGTAGGCAATGACTTAGCTGAAGGCTATGCTAACTATCGTCTCGGCAAACGAGAGCGTATTGGTCAGCGAACTGTACCTAGCTACGTCGGCTGTACAACTGGGGCGAGTGCCAGTACGTCTCTCTAGACCTGTCGTGTGGTGGCGCTCGGTCTGCAATCACTGATAGTGGCGACACGCGGGTCCGACGTATACTAATGGACCGCGGCCGATTTGAAGGCTACCACCTAGCAAGTGTGGTGTCTGGCGGTGACACCACAGTTTTCATCACTGCGCCTCAATAAAAACGACAAAGCACATTGGAGTCTAGCTCAACAGTACGAAATTTATCAATCCTTCGTAAACGTCGGTCGCTGTAAATATTACATGGCTGACTTCCCGTAAGTTGTTTGAGGATTGCATACGCTAGAAGAAGCTCAGGTCTCACTTTACTTATCTCTACGGGGAGGAAATGTATCGTTTAACTATGAAGTTGGAAGAGGACGGTTGCCTTCCCTTTCTTGACGTTTTGGTTAGGAGGAAGATTGATGGATCATTGGGACATGCAGTTTACCGGAAACGTACACAGACTTGTATTTACATGCAGATAGTTGTCACCATCCGGCTCAGCGTGAAGGCATACTTCGTTCCTTGGCAAGCATGTCATTTCCGACACTGAGCCTTTGACAGGTGAGCTGGCCATCTTGAAGCTACTTTTCGTCAATATCTTTATAGTAAAAGACAGCCCGAACTTGCGTTGCGCTATCGACCAGCTGTGCATCGGTTAATTCAGTCGACACGTAAGTCTACTGCCTTTTTGCCTTACGTAGGAAGCACTTCCTAGAAGACCAGTCGTATTTTTCGGAAATACGTTGTGAAATGTGTTTTCCAACCTCCATCTAAAATTATAATGCTTTTGGGCTCTGTTAAGGATGATCTTGGTTTACGTAAGGCGGGTGTGTATTGCATTCCTTGTAGCTGTGGCATCGCATGTATTGGTCAGACTATTAGGACCGTGGAGAACAGATGTAATAAGCATAAACGGCGCACACAATTACTGCAGCCAAGTAGATATGCGATTGCCGAATATTGTTTGGATAGTGGTCACCCTATGTTCCGTTACAGTACCGAGATATTGGCATGCACGTCCAGTTAATGGAGCAGTGTTATTAAGGATGCTGTTGAGATTAAGTTGGCGAGCAACCTTTTGAACAGGGATGGAGGTTTTTGTTTAAACTGTGCTTGCAATCCTCTTCTCTCCCCTGCCAAAAAACAGAATCAGAGTCAATGTTACCTCACTTGCTAGTTCATAGCCATTCACTATCGATACCTCTGACTTTGATCACCTTTTGTGGCTCTAGTGTTCAGTGTGTGAGTTGTCTTACACCAAGAACCTAGGCTTAAATCTGCCTGTACATCGTCTGTCCGTAATAGTTTATGCACTGAAAATGGCGAGGTGTGCTCCCGCCGAAATATTGACGGTCACTGTAAGTATTACCTGGGTGAACTCCCGTAACTTGCTTGAAAAGATCATAAATGTGTTGCAGAAACCACAACGCCTTGAATCACCATGGCAACTCGCTGAATAAAAGATAAAGAAAACGTAAGGATGAGCAAGTAGGCACCACCACCCACCTTAAACCCAAAAAAAATTGCGGGCAATTCAGGAGGGAGAGACAAAAAATTAAATACTATCAGTTATGTCCTGTAGGGTACGAGTCCTAAGGAGAGGGTCGCCAATGTAGAAAGCAGTCGTCTGTTTACTATAGTGGGACCCTAAAGTAACATTCAAGTTAGGTGGAAGAATTACGATGTTATATAAATCACATCGAAGTCGATTTGTATCGACTCTCCCCAGGGCGGATAACTCAAATTTATAATGGTCCTGGTATAAATCTTACGTGGGTTAGCTAACCTCATACATAATTTATTCACTGAAATGATTCACCAAATCTCCCCTCCAAAAATAATCATGGTAAAGGATTCTGGTGCATATGACTGTGTAACGGATAAATACAGTAGTAAAATTTTACAATTACATTTATTTTCTTTAAATGGAACACAAAACTGAACATGAATTTGATTAACGTAAGCCAAATGTGTAAATAGTCCCCACTTGACAGTGGTATTGGTGAAACCCTAGTTCAAACGACACTGCAAGGAATCTAGTATGCTTTCCTACTATGAGAAGGGGGAATATGGAGAACAGTTGAAAGATATAATATCGATAAACAAGTGGGTAATCTGGTGCAGTTTCGGGATATCACCTAAGGAGGCAAAGTGATTTTACGGACGCCTTCGCTGAGAAACATCAGTTCGAATTTTGGGTGGCTGAAGAATCAACTGAAACCCAACAGATTACCGACAGTACGATGCAAGGCGGCGCGCTGTCGACGGCTGCTACTAGTGGGTCGACTCTGCTGCATAGAGATGGGGCTCTGCGTTGCAGACCGATCGAAGAGCAAACGTAAGAAAAAGGAAGGATCTGTCCGGGTGGCCGGACAAGTGAAACTTTGAATAAAATTTCTCTACAGCAAGGTTGACACAGTACGTGACCTTCTTGTGCAGTGTCTAGGGGTCAGCTCCGCAGAATTCTCTTCCGCCCCCGCGGCCAGAGAGCGACCTTTGTGCCAGAACTGCGCCAGTAGTCGTCAATAAACTAAGGGGGTTGGTTGGGTTGTTTGGGGTAGGAGACCAAACAGCGACGTCATCGGTCTCCGATTAGGGAAGGAAGGGGAGGGAAGTCGGCGGTGCTCTTTCGAAGGAAAAAATGGTTCAAATGGCTCTGAGCATTATGGGACTTAGACCTATTTAGACCTCCTTAAACCAAACTAACCTAAGGACATCACTCACATCCATGCCCGAGGCAGAATTCGAACCTGCGACCATAGCGGTCACGCGGTTCTAGACTTTAGCGCCTGGAACCGATCGGCCACTCAAAGCGGGCCTTTCGAAGGAACCATCCCGGATTTGCTTGGATCGACTTAGGGAAATCACGGAAAACCTCAATCAGGATAGCCGGACGCGGGGTTGAACCGGCGTCCTCCCGAAAGCGAGTCAGTGTTATAAACTAAGCTTTCGCTAATTATGGCCTTGAAACAATTCATCTAGACACCACTACCCCACTCCATCAACCTATGCGCACATACGGTTGCTTCCCGTTAATCCCCGCCAGCGAGTGCAAAGTGTGCTGAAGTAACACAGCGAGCGAGGTGGTGCAGTGATTACCACATTAGATTCGCATTCGGTAGGACGACGATTCAAACCCGTGTCCGCCCGTCCATAACTGTGTTTCCCGTGATTTCCCTAAATCGCTCCAGGCAAATAACGGGATGGTTCCTTTCAAAGGCCACGACCGATTTCTTACCACATCCTTTACACAATCAGAGATTGTGTTCCAATGACCTCGGTGTCAACGGTACGTTACGTTGTACCCAATCATCCCTCCTTCTTTCCTGGAGTGTCAGTTGAACAGCCTATCATAGCCTCTGCGAGGACTAGGCGCGGGAAGTTTTAGGGCCAATGGAATGTGGTAATTGTGGTGTTACGTGTGGCATCGTGTTGGCGGCTAATCCTTAGAATTCAGATGGCACCGAGTAAGCTCGTTCTTGCTCAAAACATGAGGTTTCGCGACAAAACTGCCCCCAGCCATTGTAAAAACAGTGAGAGTCCATCGCTCTGGCTCCTGAGATCTGACATGGAAAGAAACAGCCGCCAGCCACAGGCGGATCTGACTAAGTCTGCCGTTACCAGTGACGAGCTGTTTCCGCCCGCCTCCTGGCCGTTGGCGGCTGTAGTGTCCTCGTCGCAACTGTACAGTCTTGTACCGTAAGGAGCAAGGGAGAGGACGTGGAGACGAGCGGCCGGTATCCTCTTTTACAAACAAAAATGGTCCTTTATTTACAAGAACTGGCAGTTGTACGTGTCTTTAATAGAGTCCATTTTCTGCTGTACAAGCTTATCAGCAGTAGTCCTATTGCAAACACTGTCGGAAATCTATTACAAACTTGTCTCGCTGCTAGTCCCAATCTTGTCGCTACGTACTGTCGTAGACTCAGTGAACCAGTCAGTCAGCGACTGAGTTAGTGAAGCCCTGCCGTCTCGTGATAGGCGCGCTTGATCGAGTGCCTACTACTGATCTTCGCACTACATCTTTGCCGACCGATGTGCTGGCGACAGGTTACGCCAGCACAGCGGCTAATGTGAGCAGCTGGCCTGGCCAAGGCGTTTTGTTCCAAATCGTACAGAACAGAATTATGATACGCATGCATCTTACACTCATGTACATGCCAGTAAAAGCATATGATTATCTACATTACTTGATAGTGTACTGACGCAGCTAAATAACATTAATTTGCATGTATGCAAATTCAGTTTTTAGAAATATAAGATAGGCTGTTTTGATAGCACTTAATAAGTGTGTGAAGAGGCAAGAGAGCCAGCCGTCTTGCATTCTTATGCATCGAAGTTGCTGCCAAGAGTAACATACAGAAGAATGGAGTAGAAAATTGACAATTTGTTAGATGACGAAAGCTAAATGCACTAGAGAAGCACTAGTGACGTTACGCTTCATAATGGACACAAGAGTGAGGAAAGACGAAGAAAGACACGATCATAGAATTTGTGGACCTGGAAAAAGCGCTTGACTATGTAAAATGGTGCAGGATGTTCTACATTTTAGAAAAATAGTGTGAGGTATAGAAAAATACGGGTTACTATACAATATGTTCAAAAAGCAAGACGGAACAATAATAATGGAAACCCGAATAACGAAGTGCTCGTGTTACGAAGGGTGTAAGACAGGTATGTAATCTTTCGCCACTGCTGATCAGTTTTTACATCGAACAAGCGATGACAGAAACGAAAGAAAGGTTCAAGAGTGGGATTAAAATTGAGTGTGAAGGGACATCGATGACAAGATACGTTGATGACATTGCTGTTCGTGATGAAAGTGAAGAAAAATAGCAGGATGTGTTGAATGGAGTGGTCTAATTAGTACAGAATACGGACTGAGAGTAAAAAAAAAAAAAGAGTAAATGAAAGAAAGACGGAAGTAATGAGAAGCAGTAGGAATGACAACAGCAAGAAACTTCCTTCAAAATTTTTGGTGGTTGGGGGTGGGGGGGAGTTACGAAGTAGACGACCTTAAGGAATTCTGCTATGTAGGCAGCAGAACAACTAATAATGAATGGAGGAACGACGAAAAATCGGACTAGTACCGGCAAAAACAGCATTCCTGACAGGAGAGGTCTACTAGTATCAGAGATACGCTGATCATCTAGAACTGTATGACCACCGACCTACTACGGTATATACCCGACCAGGTAATAGCAGCGTCACCTGCCGACGGACAGGTATACAGACATACGCACGGTGCATGTAGTAACTGCGGGTGTGCTGTCCGTGCTAGAATGGAGAAGTTTGACCGAGGGCAGAGTGTGATGGCCCGCAGGCTCAGCACGAGCGTTTCGGAAACTGCAAAATTTTCGGGAGTTCGAGGAGAGCTGTGGTGATTGTCTTCAATACGTGGCGAGCTAAAGATTGACACTATGTCCAGACGTCGTGGGTTTGGGCGGCCACCCGTCATTACAGATGTCGGACGCCGTAGGCTGGGCGGACTGGTAAAACAAGCGGCGAACTGTGGTGGAAATAACATCAGATTTTAATGTTGGGCAGACTGTCTGAACACACAGTGCACCGAACACTCCTGACGGTGGACCTCCGCAGTCGACTATCCATGCATGTTTCAATGTTAACAACACGTTGTCAACTATGACTGAAATGGGCACTGGACGTTGGCGCAGCGGCAGAGCGTTGCACTGTCTGATGAATCCCGATACCTTCTTCATCATTCTGATGGAAGGGCTCGAATCCGTCGTCTTCTACGGGAACAGCTCCTCGACGCCAGTACTTCGTAAAGGAGAGACGCTCTCGATGGCTCCATTATGCTTTGGGGAACTTTCACATGGGCAACCATGGGTCAAGCGGAGCTCATGAAAGGCAGCATTACGGCCAAGGAGTATCGTGCACTGGTTGCAGACCACGTAAACCCCTTTGTGATGATCCTGTTTCCCGACGGCAGTGACATTTCTCAGCAAGATAGTGCGCCATGTCACGACGCCAGGAGTGTGATAAAATGGTTCGAGTGGTGAGTTTCAATTGATACGCTGGCTCCCTAACTCTCCAGATCTAAACTCAGTGAAACATGTGGGATGTCACCGAACGTGGCGTCAGAGCGCCGCACCCCTCTTAGGAATTTACAGGAATTAGGTGATTTATGTGTGCAAAGGTGGTGCCAACTGCCTCCAGCCACCTACCAAGGCCTCACCGCCTCCATTCCACGATTCATCGCCGCTATTAATCCATGCCAAAGGTGGACATACCGGCTATTGGAAGAATCCCAAGGAAATGCAATCCGAAAACAAAGGATGTAGGTTACAGGACACTTGTTCGCTCACTACTTGAATATTGCTCACCACTGTGGGATCCGTACCAGATGGGGTTGATAGAGGAGATAGAGAAGATCCAACGGAGAGCAGCGCGCTTCGTTACAGGATCATTTGGTAATCGCGAAAGCGTTACGGAGATGACAGATAAACTGCAGTGGAAGACTCTGCAGGAGAGACGCCCAGTAGCTCGGTACGCGCTTTTGTTGAAGTTTCGAGAACATTCCTTCACCGAGGAGTCAAGCAGTATATTACACCCTCCTACGTATATCTCGCGCAGAGAGCATGAGGATAAAATCAGAGAGATTAGAGCCCACACAGAGGCATACCCACAATCTTTCTTTCCAAGAACAATACGAGACTGGAATAGAATGGAGAACCGATAGAGGTACTCAAAGTACCCTCCGCCACACACCGTCCGGTGGCTTGCGGAGTATGGATATAGATGTAGATGTATATATTAGGTAGATGGACATAATGTTCTGGCCAATCAGTGTTGGTCATAATCTGAGGGAGAAATTTCTGAGAATGTACATTTGGAGCACAGCGCTCTCTGCTAGTGGAGTAGGGACTATGGGAATTCGGAATGGAGAAGAATCTAAGTATTTTGTATGTGGTGCTACAGAAGAATGTTGAAAATTAGGTGGACTGAGGTTCTCCACAGAAACTGTGAGGAAATAAATACATTTAAAACTCTAACAAAAAGAAGGGACAAAATGATGGGACGTGTTTTAAGACATGAGGGGATAACTTCAGTGGTACTAGAGGGGGCTGTAGGCGGTAAAGACTGCAGAAGAAGACAGAGAGTGGAATGTATCCAGCCTCTGTGATAAAAGAAGTCCACAGGAGAGGATTTCGTGGACTGCCGCATAAAGTGAGTGAGGAGGCTGATCTTCCAAAAAAGAATTAAACCGAACTGCGAGAGACGGTGACAGATAGTTGCGCAACCTCCTGCTACTTGGAGCAGTATCGTTCCACTTTCTGTGCTGTTAGTACGCTGCACTACCACAGTGACTAGGCAGATCGGTAGCTGTTTTATAGCTATACAAAGCAAGAAAATACATTGACTGTCAGGAGGAAACACACACGGATGACCCACAACGCTGTCGCCGCTCAGCGGAACAGGGAAGTGAGACCCGCACCCCCGATGACGTGGGCAGGCGCCGGGCTCTGGCAGCGTGTGTCAGCCGGGAGTGGCCTACGTGTTACATAACAGATAAAAGTGCCGAACTACTGTGTGGAACTCCTCTATAGAACAGTAGTATACAACAATGAAACCTGTCAATCCAGATTTGAATACATGAGGCTTGTCACTCAATTTATTCACTCCTGCAGCCGGCCGGAGTGGCCGTGCGGTTCTAGGCGCTACAGTCTGGAGCCGAGCGACCGCTCCGGTCGCAGGTTCGAATCCTGCCTCGGGCATGGATGTGTGTGATGTCCTTAGGTTAGTTAGGTTTAATTAGTTCTAAGTTCTAGGCGACTGATGACCTCAGAAGTTAAGTCGCATAGTGCTCAGAGCCATTTGAACCATTTCTTCACTCCTGCTGGAAGGCTACTGAAAATGAAACTTCTTGAACAGTGCGCATCGTCATGTTCAGCGCTTAAGTAAGTGTTAACCAAGTACGTATCACTTTTCCATTCAGTATTCACTGGCTGAATGTTTCAGTGACTTCTGAATGAGTCTGTATCGCCAACAACAAATTCCATGAATGAACGTATGTACAGGGAAAACAGAATTGGAACTACGAGGTGGCTCGGCTACTTTTCAATGCAAATAAAAGGCCAGAGCTCAGAAATTCATTTGAACTATCGTGTGAGTACATTGGTACCAACGTCCTCCACAATTCTGTCGAAAGCCGCAGTCGACGTGTCGCGTAATGGGAAGGTCATAACAGCCTCTCTTACTAACATTTCACCCCATTGTTTGACGCCTCTCCGAGATCAGAATCGCGACACCTAGCGTTAGCATAACGCGGGATTCTTATCTGAGACTGGGGAAGCAATTTAGAATATATCGCCAAATAGAATCGACGCAAAAACTCCTTAGGAGGTGGTATAGGGCGTCGTCCATGGAACCACCACTTCCCAGGGTGTACATTTAGCCCTCGAAATTTGCAGTGCGATGTATAACAGTACGAAGTTATTAACAAATTTTACCACAGCTTACAACCACCGGGACGATTTAGCACTTTACTAAGGACATCATTGGGTTGTAATCCCATTGAATGTTACCTCACCCCTTTAGAATGTAGCATGACCACAAGTTTTGCTTTGCTATACACGTTGCAATCATTATGGACTGTTCAACACCATTCGACAAGATCTAATTGCGATCGAAAGCTGCTTTTGCTATTTCATTCTCCCTTTATGTAGCTCACCTTTCACGTCAATGAAATGACAAATTTTCCCTCTAACTCCCCCAGATCGCCAACACTCTTGGTGCAACTCTATGAAGTTTGTAGTGCACTTTAAAAGTGACTCAGTATGGAGATAATTATTCGCCGATCCCTACCTGCAGGTGGGACAAGCTACCCACTCCACTGTGGTACCTGCTGGCCACACATGAAATGAGAGGGGTGTCAAAAGGGTTGCCTATTTGGCCAGCGTGTAGAAATCGGTAGATGGAGGTCTCTACACAGAGACATTTTTAAAATGCCCACCGTAATTGTGTTGGTGTTACCAGTGAGTTGCCAAACTGGGCGTTTGAGACGGACTCTTTTCCTTTTTACTCGAGTGCATTCCAATGTCGCATCCCCCCATATACATACTACAATAGAACATGAAGAAGGAGAGATGAAAACCCATAAGAACTCCTTACTGCTTATAGTCGATTTGAATGGTTCTGAAAGGCCCCTAGGGTTCATCCTGTATACCAAAGTGAAACGCGCCGTCACGCTACACCCAAAAAATTTGGTCCGTTTCAGTGGGGTTACAGCCGCACAGTGTCTGCATCATCTGGGGGGGCTCGGCAGTGCAAAATTTGTTGGAAACCTCTTCCTACTGTACAACGCACTGAAAACTATCGACTTCGAGCGCGAAATGTGTGTAAATGATCGCTCCTAGGGAAGTGGAGGTTTCATTGACGCCCTTTATGCCACCTCCTGAGCCCTTTTCAAGTCGATTCTGAGTGGCGATGTTTTTCGTGAGCCTACAATAAGAAACCTGCCTAATTTCAACTCTAGGTGTCGGGGTCTGACCTCCATCTCTGAGGTGTCAAACGAAGGGGTGAAATGTGGGTGAGAGACAGAGTGACAATGGGCAGAGAGAGCTGGCTAGGAGGACATGAACAGGAGAGGAGGGTGGAGCGGATGGTCAGGAAGAGAAGGTGAAGCTTTGGTCGAAAACCTGTCTCATGACATTAAATTTGTCTGGGTGCACGAACAAAGAAAACTTGTGATATTGGAGGGCAGAAATCCCCGATAACTTGACCAGCAGCCCCTACATACAGGAAATGCCACTGTGTGACGTGCATTATCCATAATTGGCATTACTGGACCACAGTTTTCCGAAGAGAACGCTAATGCAACTACGGTCACTTGTGAGTGTGCTGTCCAGATGATTCAGGAATTCTTTCTTCCAGAACTTAAAAAAATGGTTGGGAGGGATATCTGGTTCCAACATGATAGCTCCACAGTTCACACGTCACGAAGGTCTTCCGTGGTGAGCATGATCTGCAGATTTATCCCTCTGCTACTTTTTCTTAAATCCTTGAGGTACATACCAGTCCTCTACGGACCCTGGATGAGCTATTGAACAATATTCATTCCGCTATTGCCAACATAGAGACATGCTGAGAAAAGTGGACGAAATCCTCCGATTTTGGCCCAATACTTTTTCTGCATTGCTTCTATTACCGGAGATGTGGTCTCCTGCCGTTATGTATCGGGCGTATGGGGGCGACAACCAGTGATACATCGCTGTGTTGCTGGTGGCTAGAAAGTAGGCCACAGTGTATAACTTTTGGGCATGCAGTGTATCATGTTTTGGAATGGAGCGTTATCATATTTAACGATTATATTGACTGATCAATAGTTACCATTCGTGACAGTAATGAATAATTCAGCACACAGAGCACAGTTTTCTCTGTACTTAAAAAAAAATTGTTGGGTATATGGTCATTATTTGTGTAACAATGACAAATCTACTAAATCTGTGTGCACATTTATTTTCAGTCTGAAGGTGCTGTTTGTAGAATAATTTTTCACCTTCAACGAATTATGATTTGTAATTCCTAAACAATGGCAGCATAACTAAAATCAAGAACATTTGCGATAGGTACGATTCTATTATGAATATACTAGGTGTATACTTTTTTGGAAAGTTTACAAAACTTTACGTTATATTCTTCCAGAAACTTATTTGTTCAATATTTGCTAAGATTTTTTATTATTTTAAAACTAGTCCTCCATTATTAGATTCTCACGCATTTCAAATCAGCATATTTCGCTGATACAATATGAGATAAAATTATTAGTATAAGTTCTACACATGCTGGAAAGTATTACGACTAGTTAATGCCTTGCAGCTAAGAAAATTTATCAGGAAAACGGTGGAAACGAAGGCCACTGAAGGCAAAATAACAGAACTTATCTTTTTGCCATTTATATTAAAATCACACGAACAAGAATATTTCACTATTTACTGAAACGCAACACGTCAGAAATTTGTTTGAAAAATTGAAATGTTTTAGCTTTAAAGTAATAGAGAGCAGCATCGCGTAAGCTCACACTACGTGTAATTTGTTGAGTCCGTTGGGTTTTGGAACCACGACAAATGGGACGTTCATCTGCGAAGTCGAATACATTCTACCTTGTTGCGAAATGGCAAAATTTCACAACACAGTTTTCTTCCTACAGCACGGGCGAGGTCCCGAACAGTGTGGGGATACCGCTGCGATGCATCCGGCCAGTGGCAGGACGGCTGCACTTGAATGGTGTCTATAGTGTACAGGCTGCAGGTGCGTCCGACGGGGAAGCGGTCGAGGCACGCAGGGGCGCGATCGATGTGGATTCCGTCTCGAACAAAAGAGAACCACTTAGGGGCGGACAATGGCGACATTAATAGCGGAAGCGTCGGCCTCGGCCCCGCCGCGACGGACTTTTCCAGGGGCACGCAGAGTGGACGGCCGAATCACGCCGGAAAGCCTATTAACGGAACCGTGCTGGTGGAGGCACCGCCCAACACTGTAGTGGGCCAGATGCTTCTGACACCGAGCTAGACAAACACGTGCTGCCAAAGTGAAATTCTATCTAACAACCTGGCAGAGAGATCTAAAATCTTGTCTTAAATCAGTACACGAATCAGATCCATCCGTCCATACTGTCAGAAAGATAAAGGCATCGAAAGTGATGATGACACGGGAAAGGTCGAAATGATAAATTCCTGTTGAAAAGCTCTCGTGTTTCTAGCTGGGTGGTTGTTGTTGTTTTTGTCTTCAGTCCTGAGACTGGTTTGATGCAGCTCTCCATGCTACTCTATCCTGTGCAAGCTTCATCTCCCAGTACTTACTGCAACCTACATCCTTCTGAATCTGGTTAGTGTATTCATCTCTCGGTCTCCCTCTACGATTTTTTCCCTCCACGCTGCACTCCAATGCTAAATTTGTGATCGCTCGATGCCTCAGGATGGTAGGGTTAACGTTTTGCGATGTTTTAACAAGTTTCATACCCATTATCTTCTCGTTTAACCGGCTAAATTTTGCGGAAGTCCCAATATTTATACCAGTTATGCTGGATACGGAGAGGCGGGGGGGGGGGGGGGGGGGTGCTGAAGGATGCCACTCTCTATTGGGGCATCCAGATACGTTCTGCAGGCTGGTCAGTGCTGGGCGTGCTATCGTTGTATTGACGTTAACGCAGGATCTAACGCCAGACTAAACTGATAACATTCGTCCCTGCTGATAAAATTCTCGTGGTCTTAACGCAGGATTCCATAAAGAACTAAACTGATAACATTCGTCCCTGTTGATAAAACTCTCGTTGAGCCTTATTTCTATGGGTTCTTTAGGGGCTCATTTGGACGCGAAATTGATAACATAATTTTTTCGCTCCGTCAGAGACATGACATGAAGCGCTCTCGATAAACAATACATAGTTGCGGTGAAAAAACAGCAAATGTTTTAATATTGAACTTCAGGTCTGACTCCTCCCGCGGTACTTACAGTGGTGACATAATCTGTTTCTGTAGTGTCACACTTAGACATTGCTCCGTAACTCCAGACATTTTGTTACACACTGAACATAGGCATACTTGAGAGGCGCATCGACGCACTCATTTACACTCCTGGAAATTGAAATAAGAACACCATGAATTCATTGTCCCAGGAAGGGGAAACTTTATTGACACATTCCTGGGGTCAGATACATCACATGATCACACTGACAGAACCACAGGCACATAGACACAGGCAACAGAGCATGCACAATGTCGGCACTAGTACAGTGTATACCCACCTTTCGCAGCAATGCAGGCTGCTATTCTCCCATGGAGACGATCGTAGAAATGCTGGATGTAGTCCTGTGGAACGGCTTGCCATGCCATTTCCACCTGGCGCCTCAGTTGGACCAGCGTTCGTGCTGGACGTGCAGACCGCGTGAGACGACGCTTCATCCAGTCCCAAACATGCTCAATGGGGGACAGATTCGGAGATCTTGCCGGCCAGGGTAGTTGACTTACACCTTCTAGAGCACGTTGGGTGGCACGGGATACATGCGGACGTGCATTGTCCTGTTGGAACAGCAAGTTCCCTTGCCGGTCTAGGAATGGTAGAACGATGGGTTCGATGACGGTATGGATGTACCGTGCACTATTCAGTGTACCCTCGACGATCACCAGTGGTGTACGGCCAGTGTAGGAGATCGCTCCCCACACCATGATGCCGGGTGTTGGCCCTGTGTGCCTCGGTCGTATGCAGTCCTGATTGTGGCGCTCACCTGCACGGCGCCAAACACGCATACGACCATCATTGGCACCAAGGCAGAAGCGACTCTCATCGCTGAAGACGACACGGCCCCATTCGTCCCTCCATTCACGCCTGTCGCGACACCACTGGAGGCGGCCTGCACGATGTTGGGGCGTGAGCGGAAGACGGCCTAACGGTGTGCGGGACCGTAGCCCAGCTTCATGGAGACGGTTGCGAATGGTCCTCGCCGATACCCCAGGAGCAACAGTGTCCCTAATTTGCTGGGAAGTGGCGGTGCGGTCCCCTACGGCACTGCGTAGGATCCTACGGTCTTGGCGTGCATCCGTGCGTCACTGCGGTCCGGTCCCAGGTCGACGGGCACGTGCACCTTCCGCCGACCACTGGCGACAACATCGATGTACTGTGGAGACCTCACTCCCCACGTGTTGAGCAATTCGGCCTCCCGCATGCCCACTATATGCCCTCGCTCAAAGTCCGTCAACTGCACTTACGGTTCACGTCCACGCTGTCGCGGCATGCTACCAGTGTTAAAGACTGCGATGGAGCTCCGTATGCCACGGAAAACTGGCTGACACTGACGGCGGTGGTGCACAAATGCTGCGCAGCTAGCGCCATTCGACGGCCAACACCGCGGTTCCTGGTGTGTCCGCTGTGCCGTGCGTGTGATCATTGCTTGTACAGTCCTCTCGCAGTGTCCGGAGCAAGTATGGTGGGTCTGACACACCGGTGTCAATGTGTTCTTTTTTCCATTTCCAGGAGTGTATATTGATATACTGAGAAGCAACAATTATTATTTATATGTAAGTGTCTATTCATAATTTATGTAAATATGTGAGTTCTTGAAAGGATATTTCATTAATCTGTATGTCTTTTTATTCTCTTTAGTAGTTTTAACAATGATGTAAGTGTCTGCGACATTGCAGAAGTTTGTGTCCAATCTGATGGAAAATTATTAAGTCCTAGCATAAAAGAACGACAAGTAACCTTCACAGCACTTCTACTGCAAGATGTCCAATATTTTGCTTTGGGAACTTGCAACGCACACGGTACTGCAAAAATACTTAGCAAACGCACGACCTCAGCCACCAACCCCACTGTTCACACGCCTGGCTGTATGTGAGGAAATAGTATTGTTTAATCTTAATACTTGGAAATATTTTTAATTATCTGATCTGTATTCTCATCCTCACACGCGACTGCGTGTTATGACTTTGTTACATGCATTATACCATTTGTTCTCATTTCCATGACAATCAACAACAATCAGAGGAACGATTGCCAACCATTATTTGGAAAAAAATCAAGAAATTCCGGATATGACCTGGCCAAAATAGCAATCTGGGGATCCAAATTCCTGATTTCTGTAAGACGGAGCATATGCGCATTTGCATTCAATTTGCACAATCAATCTTTAGATTCAGTGTTAAATTCATTCGAAATTCATATCATTTCATTTTATTTCATTTTCTTACGATTCGCGAGTGCATTGAAACTACGACAATAGTTATTAGCTTCAACAATAGGTTCTCCCAATACACAAAATGGTCATATCCAAGTTCATTACACATAACATGGCGATAAGCGAGCAAGATTGAAATTTTTCGTGTGAAGATTCGGTTTCATTTATTCATATTAACAGAATCAGTTACTTTATTATAGGGCTTACACACACATTTCACACACTTACGAATTTAATTACATTCTTTTCGCATTTTTCATTTTTATCACAACCAGAAAACAATCCAACATGGAACAACAATTAGATAACGTGAATACTGATGCACACACCAACACCGACACATACGACAACACCATGAATAACCAAATATAAGATCAGATTGCGACAGAAAATAATTTTATTTCTTTGCCCTCAACTTCCGAAAGATCAAATTCTGAACCAAACTTGCGCTAGCACTTGTCAACTAACAACGTGGTGGAGACAGCGCAATTGTGTACCACAAATTTTATTGCAATATTGGACACTATCATGAAAGCTATTTCCAACCTAAATGAAAAACAGACAAAGAATGACGAAAGTATTTCGCAGTTTGTGAAAGACAATGCTAACCATCTAACAAAGAGCGAAGGAAGACTGTGCGATTACTTGTCAACATTAACACTTGTTCGACAGAGACAGAGACTTCTCAAAGACATTCCTAAATCTTACTTTGCAGCATGGTTAGATGGTATGAGGTATCAATGCCGTCAAACATCAGATAAAAGAGCTAGCCACAGTGTATGAAAATATGGTTACTCAGATTTAGACCAATACTCGTACAAACGAAGGAATACACACCAGAGTAAGGAGTTTGAATGAAAACTCAATAAGACACACTCACATATACACGACACTGTGCCGAAATAAACTGACACACGGTAGAAACTTCAGTGAACTATTTCGGACTTGGACAGCACGGAAGAAGAAAGATGTCGATAAATGTATAGAGAAAGACACAATGATGGATTATATGTCGAAAGAGAAACAGGACAATATACAAACAAACAGGACAATATACCACATCTGAACAGAGACATACATACTATCCTTCACCCACACAACAGCCTGACACACGAAAACACAACACAAGATTTGGTAACAAACAGTTTTATCGTCATGAATCGCAGCACACAGGAACACCAGGCATGGACAGTGACACGAACCCACACATGATAGTATGAGACAGTATAACATTACAGTTACTGCTTAGAAGACATACATTCACAACACACACAAGAACACCACACATTATCAGATCGCAGTAGACGGAATGCCTATAAGGAAGCAGAAAACCTGTTTAAACACTGGAAGCTTCAACCCTTTATTCTAGGAAATAATACCATACACCCTGTGATATTCCTCAAAGCATTCAAAAACACCTTTCCTTGCTCTTGGAACGATAAAAAGAACATTTCCCACATCGTTGATTACGTTCAGGGCGAAGCTGCCATCTAAGCATACAAAGAGAGTGACAAATGTAACACATACGCGCAATTCGAAAATGTATTCCTGAATAGATACTGGTCAGAGATTATTCAGAAACGCATTAAGAAACAAGTAATGGAATCTGACCACTTCAACCCAAGAAACAGAAACCTGAGACGACACTTTGAGATATATCTCAGTATGATGCACTTTCTCGAAGAACATGTCGCTCCTCGTGGCATAATCCGTTCACTCAAATCCAAGTTGCCATTTCACATAAAAGAAAAATTAGTCCGTCTCCGTGACTACGACGCAGAGTACTTCTTAGGAGCTCTGTTGATTTACTCTAAGAACAGAACCAACTACACCAGTCCCGTAACTGAAACCATATTATTTACATAGCGCCTATGCCGAACTTGCAGGCTAGCCAACCCAACTCACGCGCGCAGTCAAATGTTTCTTTCGTGTAGACATAAAATACACAGAACAATTTCCAAAACTCACCACCAAAATACACCTGGAAATGGAAAAAAGAACACATTGACACCGGTGTGTCAGACCCACCATACTTGCTCCGGACACTGCGAGAGGGCTGTACAAGCAATGATCACACGCACGGCACAGCGGACACACCAGGAACCGCGGTGTTGGCCGTCGAAAGGCGCTAGCTGCGCAGCATTTGTGCACCGCCGCCGTCCGTGTCAGCCAGTTTGCCGTGGCATACGGAGCTCCATCGCAGTCTTTAACACTGGTAGCATGCCGCGACAGCCTGGACGTGAACCGTATGTGCAGTTGACGGACTTTGAGCGAGGGCGTATAGTGGGCATGCGGGAGGCCGGGTGGACGTACCGCCGAATTGCTCAACACGTGGGGCGTGAGGTCTCCACAGTACATCGATGTTGTCGCCAGTGGTCGGCGGAAGGTGCACGTGCCCGTCGACCTGGGACCGGACCGCAGTGACGCACGGATGCACGCCAAGACCGTAGGATCCTACGCAGTGCCGTAGGGGACCGCACCGCCACTTCCCAGCAAATCAGGGACACTGTTGCTCCTGGGGTATCGGCGAGGACCATTCGCAACCGTCTCCATGAAGCTGGGCTACGGTCCCGCACACCGTTAGGCCGTCTTCCGCTCACGCCCCAACATCGTGCAGGCCGCCTCCAGTGGTGTCGCGACAGGCGTGAATGGAGGGACGAATGGGGCCGTGTCGTCTTCAGCGATGAGAGTCGCTTCTGCCTTGGTGCCAATGATGGTCGTATGCGTGTTTGGCGCCGTGCAGGTGAGCGCCACAATCAGGACTGCATACGACCGAGGCACACAGGGCCAACACCCGGCATCATGGTGTGGGGAGCGATCTCCTACACTGGCCGTACACCACTGGTGATCGTCGAGGGTACACTGAATAGTGCACGGTACATCCATACCGTCATCGAACCCATCGTTCTACCATTCCTAGACCGGCAAGGGAACTTGCTGTTCCAACAGGACAATGCACGTCCGCATGTATCCCGTGCCACCCAACGTGCTCTAGAAGGTGTAAGTCAACTACCCTGGCCGGCAAGATCTCCGAATCTGTCCCCCATTGAGCATGTTTGGGACTGGATGAAGCGTCGTCTCACGCGGTCTGCACGTCCAGCACGAACGCTGGTCCAACTGAGGCGCCAGGTGGAAATGGCATGGCAAGCCGTTCCACAGGACTACATCCAGCATTTCTACGATCGTCTCCATGGGAGAATAGCAGCCTGCATTGCTGCGAAAGGTGGATATACACTGTACTAGTGCCGACATTGTGCATGCTCTGTTGCCTGTGTCTATGTGCCTGTGGTTCTGTCAGTGTGATCATGTGATGTATCTGACCCCAGGAATGTGTCAATAAAGTTTCCCCTTCCTGGGACAATGAATTCACGGTGTTCTTATTTCAATTTCCGGGAGTGTACAATATAAACAACTACAAGAACAACTACACACGAGGGGGGCAATCTCTACAAAAGAAGAAAATTAAGTAAGTTCAATCCGAGAACAAATCATAACCAATACTGAGAGAACTCTAACAACTTCCGTAATAAACAATTTCAAACAGAAAACGGTGGCAAATACATAATACGAGTTACACATCAGCGCAAAACAACATGAATAACAAAAACTTCTATGCACATAATCAAATCCATTACAATCAACACTGGCAGCCGCCGCCTTAGCCGATACAACAGAACAATTGTGCAAATCGAAACAACATGCCGACACCATCTCATAAACAGCAGCAACACAAAAATCAACCCGGAGAATGGCGACGTCAATACCCACAGTAAATATAACGGAAATGTAAAGCGAAGCGCCACCTTAAGCTAACATTGACGCAAAGAATTTAACTACCCACGAGTTAAACTAGAAGCTGTCATTACCATGCCCCAGGACGTGACAGGAATATTTGGGGGCAGCTTCGACACACAATTACTATCTGACACACAAAACGCTAACACACCGCACAGTAATACGATCAGATTCACACCACATGAGTCACATGAACTATTCTTGAGATACAACGAACAAAGAAACTTGGCTTATAACCTCGCAAGAGATAACACACAGTGTCAGTCCAAGAAGATAAAAACTATGCTGTCATTCACACAGAACCTTTATGTAAAGGTGAAAGAATTGAGCAATGTTGCAGTTCTTATTCAGAACTGTCAGATACTCACTGCGTTAAGTAATACATCTAGGGTAAGTAAACAAGTGCTTGTGAAGTTGGCGATACGAAGTGGGACTACACAATGGCTATTCCTAGTCGGTTATAGGCGCTTCAGTCTGGAACAGTGCGACTGCTATGGTCGCAGGTTCGAATCCTGCCTCGGGCATTGTGTGTGATGTCATTAGGTTAGATAGGTTTAAGTAGTTCTAAGTTCTAGTGGACTGATGACCTCAGATGTTGTTGAGTCCCATAGTGCTCAGAGCCATTTGAACCATTTATTCCTCGTCGTTCCACACTTACCTACGAATTGTCGTTTAGTATTGATTTTTTGTGTGAGAAGGACTCCACAATAGACTTCTCCAAAGGTGTATGCTATTTTTTAAGTGACGACAGTGAGATTTGCTTGAAATTATACACGAGAACAGTTGAACATGACAAACACTGCACTGAATATAAACTGCAGATGATTCACGAGACTGATCAACACTGCACACCTACACCTGTGTCACAGATGGAGTATGAATGCGAAGCCATGTTAACACAAATTAGTTCGAAGCTTTCAGAATGCACAGCGATCGGTGTAGAGGGAAAGTGATAGCTGAAGGATATTCTAGTGAAAAATACGAATATATTTACAAACAGACCCGGTGTGATCAAGTGTTGCACATACACCATCCAAGTGAAGCTTCACCAAATATATTTCCGAAAGTCTTATAGCGTACCTATAACCCTACGACCCACAGTTTGGCATAGGTTATAGCAAATTTTAGCATGAAGAATTATAGAGCCATCCACTTCACCCTATTCCGTTAAACGTAGTGAGAAAACCTAATGGAAACATAAGACTTACACCTGATGCCTGATGCTAGAGCTATTAACCAGATAATATTACCAGTCAGCATACAACCTGAGAATTTAGAGGAACAGCTACATAGGTTTTTGGGTGCAAAGTACTTTTCTTCACTCGACAAATTCATTTGGCAGGTAAATCTCACACATAAGTCCAGGAAGTATACTGCTTTTATGTTTGCTGGTCGTACCTATCAATTTTGTGTGTTACCTTTCGGTTTGAATGTAAGTTCATGAGTATAAATGGCTTGGAGCACTATGGGACTTAACATCTATGGTCATCAGTCCCCTAGAACTAAGAACTACTTAAACCTAACTAACCTAAGGGCATCACACAACACCCAGTCATCACGAGGCAGAGAAAATCCTTGACCCGGCCGGGAATCTAAACTGGAAACCCAGGCGCTAATGAGTATATATAACCGCTCTGAGTACTGTTTCAGGTGACGATTTGAAGGAACCTGTTACATACTATGTTGATGATAAACTCATAGTCACGAAAACATGCACAGAACATGCTGAAACACCAAATACATTACTACACAGATTTACACAACCAGCAGTAACAATAAATGTTAGTAAGTCAAAATTTGCCTGTTCAGCGATCAAATACCTAGCACACATGATCAATACACAAGGCGTTAGGCCAGATCCTACAAAACTTGATGCAATCAGATACTTCCCAAGTCCTACCACTAAGAGAGAAAATCATTGCTTGGATTATGTTCTTTCTTCCGTCGTTTTCTTCCTAAACAACGTCTCAACAGCAGACATCTATTAAGTTTGTTGAAAGAAAACCAGAAGAAGCATTGGTAAACTTATAAATTCTTGATTACCCAGATTTTAGCTAGACGCCTGTTAAATTTGTTGAAGAAAAACCAGATACGGAATTAGGATCAAAACTGTCAGAACGACTTTAACAGAATCAAAGAAGCGTTGATAAACTTACAAATTCTTGATCACCCTGATTTTAGCTTAGATTTCTGCATGACCTGCGATACTCCATGTAATGGACTAGGTTGTTGCCTTTTCCAGATTGTCAAATTTTGGAGATTGGGGACTAAAGCTGAGGTCATCGGTCCCTAAGCTTACGCGCTACTTAATCTAACTTAAACTAATTTACGCTAAGGACAACACATACACCCATTCCCGAGGGAGGATTCGAACCTCCGATGGAGGGAGCCGAGCGGACCATGATAGGACACGTTAGACCGCACGGCTACCCCGCGCGGCAGAGATTGTCAAAACTGAAGACTCTGAGCAGATCCAAATCATTGGTTTTGCCAGCAGAGCTCTTGAGGAATGTGAAAGAGCCTATTCTACAATGGAATTAGAGACCTTATCCATAGTCTGGGTCTTTAAGAAATTTAACCACTACCTTTATGGCAAACCCACAAAGATATATACAGGTCACCAAGCACACACTTTTCTCCTTACATGCAAACTTATACACCCCAGACTGACACATTGTGCACTATCTTTACAAAATTACATATTTGAAATAATACCCATCAAAGAGAAAGATAACATCATTCTTGACGCCCTTCCTAGGCTTTCTAGGTTACCACAAAGGCTAAACAGTAACAACACAGACCTTACTATAGAACGTTAATCAAGAAAGTAAACATTACACACAATACTGCAAAAACATATCTACATTACAAGATGAAGATACACATTGGAGAAAGGCCAAAGACATTTTAACACAACCACAAGATCACCCACTGAAAGCAAGACACATGATACACAACAATGTACTCTTTTACAGAAGACACCAACATGCTACAAACTGGTGCGTTTGTACTCCTGCCGACTCAATTAAAAACTCAGTGAACACATACAGTATGGGGACACTATGGAACAAGAAAATGCTTCACAAAACTGCACACACACTGTTACTTCACCAACATGAGACGCAAAAGACACCACATAATCAGCAAACGTTTACTATGCCATGAGACGTAACCACAGAACCAATTCACAAAAACTATATTGCACTTCATTTTACCCACAAAACCAAGAGAGATAATTTGTACCGACATCAGTGAACCTCATCCCTCAACTACAGGAAGCGTTACATACATTTTAGTCTTTTATGATATCTTTTCAAAACTTGTTAAACTTTCTGCACTCAAATCACCCACAGCCACTGAAATCATTAGGAGATTTGATAAAGATTATATTCCACATGTAGGAAAATCTGCAGGTATGCTATCTGACAATGGTTCATTTTACACATGATAAAATGGAAACAGTTTTTGAAAGACAACATTAAGTGCATTTTCATCTCAAGATTTCCACCTTCTGCCAACCCTTGTGAAAGGATTGAAAGGATATACACAGAACTAAATCGTTTCATGACAACCTACATCTCTGTAAATCATTTACGCTGGGTACACTATGTTGCTTCGTTTGAGGAGATTCACAATAACTGAAAAATATACAACACACGTTTAACACAGCAGAAAACAATGAATGGAGTAACCCTTAACCAAAAGTACACAATACAGAAACCAGTTATGACGAGCAAACTGGAGAGGTATTCACAGCCATCACAAAACAAGCAGAAAGCAGAAACAAGTATCATTCATTCACCATCAAGAGAAGACAATGTTTTTCCATTGGCATGCAAGTATTATTAATAACACACTTGAACTCTTCAGTACTTTGAAGAAGAAATGCCATGTGGCACCGTATGTTTGAAGGCCCATACACAATATCTATATACCTCATCCACGAGCTTATTTGTTACACAATCCCAGAACCAAGAGATCATTTGACTTACACGCTCATAAAGATCTGAAAGTATTTTATGCCAAGCACTAAAGTAGCTACCAGTAAGCACGTAAGAGCTTGAAGACTACCAAAACAAGAAGAGAAACATACAGATAACCTTAGTTTTAAGTATTTTTAACATTTCACTAACAACTGAGAACATCTTCAGCAGAAGAAAGAGGAGTATACATCTTCCAAAGTGCTCAGTACATCATACACCACGCTTAGCATAATTCACGGATGATGAGGTTGAGAGAAGATAGATACAAAAACAGATTTTGACTTAGAGAGAAACTGACACTGACCTGCACAACCTACAAAATTTACACAAATTACGTTAGATTCTAGCTAAAGTAAAAAAACCAACACAGTCCAAGTAGACACACATTTTCACAACACTATTCACAACAGTGTCATTGATGCCTGTGAGTTCTTATTTTTATCTTGTAAATGTGCACTTGGAACTGAATGTAGATGTTGCATATGATGTTGTGTCTAAGCAGTGACTGTATTTTTCATGCCAGTGCATCTCCGTCATGTAATCCATTCAAATATTGCAAATTGCTTTATTTCCAGAGAGCAAAATAATAGATGGAACACAGAATGAGACAAAGATTCCGGTATGTAACTATTTTGTTAATGAAAACTGTATCCTCATGGAAGGAAACATTTAAAAGAAACAATGCCTGTGGCAGTAATGAAAACATTTATATCTATGTGATATTCTGTACTTTTGTATCATTTTATAACATTGCATGCTCTACTATTTCTTGTTGTGTTATTTCTTTGTATTTATGTTTTGTATGTATAGTTATATATGTATTTATGTATAATCCTGTAACTGCTATGCAAAAGCAAGTCTATGACATGAACTATGCATCAGAGTATAACCAGCAATCAGAATTTGACTAATGCAGCTAATACAGCTGAAGTAACCGACAATATAAATATTTTCTGTTTATGAAAGATTTGCTATCTATGGAGAAGGGACCATTTTTCTCTGCCAGTGCAAAAGAGACTTAATATTTGTAATGAAAACACAGAAAGTGCTGTCGAACTTTGAACATTTTGCCTATTCCCCAATCATTCCCAGTGTATCAAATCTATGAACTATTCTGCACAAAACTATTGTAAAACGACGACGCATACAGCAAAGTAACTTGAAGAATCCTACGACAGAGGAAGAAGTAGCGGGACAAAAGGAACACTATTTCAGACCTTTACTTAGATGCCACCTGAAGAAGGACATGGTTATCTCCAATGCTGTCATGGAGATTCCATTATACTTCCACACCTCCCACGTCAGCAAATGTGTGGAAATTCCCATCAACTCCCTTCAGTGCCAATCTTACTCCCAAAAATCATTATAAAAAGTGCAAGTGATTTTAAGTGATGTGTGCTAACAGACATGTGAAACTAAGCTCTAGTAGTGCAAATCCACGACAGAAGAAGCCATGAATACATTACTGAGTCTTTTCTTTTAACAAAACTTAGGATATGGAGGCCAACAGGAAAAGGAAACAACTCTTGGATTTCTGTGCCAGTATGGGCTTAGTAATCACAAACTCCTTTTTTAAACATAAGAACATTCACCGGTATACGTGGGAAGGGAGGGGAACCAGATCTGTCATTGACTATATAATAACAGATCAGGAATTCAGGAAGGCTGTGAGGGACACACGTGTATTCAGGGGATTCTTTGATGACACCGATCACTGTTTAATCTGCAGTGAAATTGGTATTGTGAGGTCGAAAGTGCAGGAGGTCAGGTCCATATGTAGGAAGATAAGAATGGAGAACTTCAGGATAAGGAAATCAGGCACAAGTACATAACAGTGATCTCAGAAAGGTCCCAGTTAGTTGAATGTAGTCAATTACAGTCATTGGGAAAGGACTGGACAAGGTACAGGGACACAGTGCTATAAGTGGCTATAGAATGTCTTAGAACAGTAGTGTGTAAAGGTAGGACGAAGCAAACAGCTTGGTGGAATGACACACTCAAGGCAGCCTGTAAAAGGAGAAAGAAGGCGTATCAAAAACGGCTACATACTAGAACTCAGGTAGACCGAGAAAGTTATGTTGAAGAAAGAAACAAAGCCAAACAGATAATTGCAGAATCGAAGAAGAAATCTTGGGAAGACTTTGGAAACAGGTTGGAGACTTTGGGTGAAGCTGCTGGAAAACCATTCTGGAGTGTTATTAGAAGTCTTCGAAATGGAGGTATGAAGGAAATGACAACTATTTTGGACAGGTCAGGAAAACTGCTGGTGAATCCTGTTGATGCCTTGGGCAGATGGAGGGAATATTTTGAAGAGTTGCTCAATGCTGGTGAAAATACGATCAGTAATGTTTCAGATTTCGATGTACAATGGGATAGGAATGATGATGGAAATAGGATCACATTTGAGGAAGTGGAGAAAATGGTCAATAGATTGCAGTGCAATAAATCGGCTGGGGTGGATGAAATTAAGTCGGAACTCATCAAATACAGTGGAATATCGGGTCTTAAATGGCTACACAGGATAACTGAAACGGCGCGGGAGTCGGGACAGGTTCCATCAGACTGGACGAAAGCAGTAATCACACCAATCTTTAAACATGGAAACAGAAAAGGCTGTAACAACTACAGAGGTATCTCTTTAATCAGCGTTGTGGGTAAAATCTTCTCAGGTATTGTTGAAAGGAAAGTGCGAGTATTAGCTGAGGACAAACTGGATGAAAATCAGTGTGGGTTTAGGGCTCATAGAGGATGTCAGGACCAGATCTTTAGCTTACGGCAAATAATGGAGAAGTGTTACGAGTGGAACAGGGAATTGTATCTATGCTTTATAGATCTAGAAAAGGCATATGACCGGGTTCCTAGGAGGAAGTTATTGTCTGTTCTACGAGATTATGGAATAGGAGGCAAACTTTTGCAAGCAATTAAAGGTCTTTACATAGATAGTCAAGCAGCAGTTAGAGTTGACGGTAAATTGAGTTCATGGTTCAGAGTAGTTTCAGGTGTAAGACAAGGCTGCAACCTGTCTCCACTATTGTTCATATTATTTATGGATCATATGTTGAAAACAATAGACTGGCTGAGTGAGATTAAGATATGTGAATACAAAATAAGCAGTCTCGCATATGCGGATGACTTAGTAGTGATGGCATATTCGATTGAAAGTTTGCAAAGTAATATTTCAGAGCTAGATCAGAAATGTAAGGACTATGGTATGAAGATTAGCATCTACAAAACGAAAGTGAAGTCAGTGGGAAAGAGCTATAAACACATTGAGTGCCAAATAGGAGGAACAAAGTTCGAACAGGTGGACGGTTTCAAGTACTTAGGATGCATATTCCCACAGGATGGCAACACAGTGAAAGAACTGGAAGCGAGGTGTAGCAAAGCTAAAGCAGTGAGCGCTCAGCTACGATCTACTCTCTTCTGCAAGAAGAAAGTCAGTACCAAGACAAAGTCATCTGTGCACCGCTCAATCTTGTATGAGACCGATTTTTCGTCCGCCACAGAAAATTAAGGAGATAATGCGCCCTGTTAAGGACAGTCGCGGCCTCAGTATCCCTTCTATTTATAATATCCCCTGTGAGTGTGGAAGCAGTTGTATAGGTCAGACCATTCGTACCGTTTCCGACCGCTGTGCGGAACACAAATGCCATATTGAAAATAGAGAACGGGAGAAATCGGCAATTGCGGAGCACGTCCTCGAGAACAAACATAAAATGCTGTTCGCTGAAACAAAAATTCTGTTCCATGTCTCCACATACTGGGATTGTGTTATTAAGGAAGCTCTTGAAATAAGAATGAGCGCGAACAACTTTAACTGTGATAGCGGATACTATCTGAGTGTTGCAGGGAAACGACCGCTCGATGCAGAGAAGCAGCAGAGACATTCCTTCCAAGGTTTACGTTCCAACGGAAGCGCTGGCGCCAACAGCGCACGCATCTACACCGTCTGCTACAGCAGTACGTAATCGCCCACCGATCACAAGCCGACCAATCAGAAGCCGTCCACGGGTTATAAAAGGCCACCACAGCGGCAATGCAGACAGTCAGATGCTCCTGACGATGGCGATGGAGGCTAACGTCGAAAGCTTGAGATTTTATCCCGAATAGACGCGGCGAGAAAACCGAGAATGTTTTACACAGCGTAAGCTTTTGTCAGGGGTTGCAAGCTGAACGGGTTCCATGAAGCTTGCCGGGCTGACGGAAACCCAAGTCTGCTTTAACCACAGTACTTCAGTGCATACGTAATCTTGTATCTCCATTGCGGCAGGTTGAGCTGTTGTAATGGATGCTGCCGAGACGGGGACAGGCAAGCTGGAAGGAGAATTTGTACACATCTTGATAGCAATAACTGACAATACCGGCCGATTGGGTTCGCGTTTCTTACGCACAAACGGAATTTACTTTAGTCAGTAGCGAGCCGGGGTGTGTATCGGACCTTCAAAGACGCTATAACACCATTTGAAGACTTTCTCGGCCGTGGGGGCCGAAACGTCGGGTTTCAGTAAGAAATTCATCCAATTCTGGCATAGCATGTCGGAATATTTTATTAAGTTTGTGATGATAGAATGGTCTAAAGCACTGTTGTAGCTTACCGTAAGTACCGTTCAACTTGTACGTCAAAGAAGCAACAACGGAAGTGAATGAAAAGTATGGAACAGGAATAAAAGTCCAAGATGATCAGATGTCAAGGCTGAGGTTCACAGAAGACGAAGTCCATCTAGACTCACTTAAGGAAGACGTAAGTCGTAATAAAGAGAACGGATGACATTGTTAGTTACTTTACTCCGTGTACCAGTACAACAAAATCAAAATCTATTCCGTTTTACGTTTTTAATAATTTGATGCGTATTTGAATGGTACTTTGTGGTACATTTTTGAGTGTCGCTTAAAGATAGGAAGGGGATTACCAAATAAGAAATATAGGGTAAGATTTCAGGAAGACGTTCAGCTATTCATACGTGCGTAACGCACAAAGACATAAGAAGAGCGGCCACACTGGCTTATGACCCATGATAGCTAAACAGCGTTTTCTTGACACATTTTTTAATTTTCTTTGTGGAAAAGATAAATGCGACGCCCAGCATATGTGTATCAAGTGACAATGCCAGTGGGAGCTATTTGTCGCAACGAAGTTAGTACCGTACAGAGCCCAAGCGTTTTCCAGAATGAGATTTCATGGATATAGGCGACGAAAGTTTACGTGCTGAAACGCAAACGAAGTATCTAAAAATATAAATGTTTCTTAAAATGCAATTTCACGCCTTTAGCGCCGGTTTATTACCCCTTTTGAGCTTTTCAGGGCAATGGGAGCTTTTATCTTAAGATGAAAGCAAGATAATCTGAGAGATGGCGTTCATGAGGCTCTCAGGAATCTGAGATGTGGGAGGAGAGATAAAAAGACTCGACAGCAGGCGGAAAAACGTTTCCGGATATCCTTGTGACAGCGTCGGCGGTTCAGTGAGTCCTCAGGCAGCAGCCGAAGGGTGCGGCACGGCGCAGGGATGCTAATGTTTATTCAGTAGTGTTATTCCCGAAACAAGGAGAGCTCTACTAAATATACAAACGCCACTTCCGTCCCGTAATCTAAAGGCGCTTTCCTCTGTGCAGTAGCTTCCATCCAGTGCGACATCTGTTTTGTTATTGCATCTGTTTGTGCAGGAGAACAAGCCTGTAATACGTAACTCATAAGCACGTCTTTTCCACTACCAGTGGTGGAATTTCTGTAAACCAACATACTGAGCGGTATTGCGACGGCAGCTTTTTGTTTATGTGCAATACTGATTATACCTTCATCTGTATGTATTAATTCTCATTTCTTTGTGACCAGTTTCAGTGATACAATCCACCATCCTCTGGCCCCTAGTTATGTAATGTTAACTATATAAGACTGAATTAGTTTTCATTTAATGTGTGTATGCGCCCAGTATATTATTTTTAATGCTGTAAGAATATCTACTATACAGTAGACAATGGTTCCTCTCTAACAGTTTTTGTGATATTTGTTGGAAAACCAAACAGCCTATACTAAAGGTGGAGGGGTTGGACAAGAGTATGGAAACGCTGAGTGAAATGCATGCTTCAATACAAATACAGAGATCAGCCAAGCCTGCAGGTTGCGCTGTTGTTTTTGACAACAAACGGCACCTGTGAACTACCGTCAATACGTCACACGTGTCAGTCACGGTCCTGCGAGGTTGTGACTGCATAGTAGCGGATCTAATTAATTCGAGTACGGTCAAGTTGTTAGTGCTCGAACGGTAGGTACGTCTGTAAATAAGGTAGCAGAAGAGTTTGGTGCTTCAAGGGACACTGTATCGAAGATTTATACCGCATACAGGATCGCAACGCAGATAAGAGTTTGTTACCGTGATGGATCTCATTGCAGAGAATTGCGACGAAACATAAGAGGACAACAGCTACAAAAGTCACGGCAGAACTGAATGTCGCACTCACGAACTCTGACAGCACCAAAACAAGACGAAGGAAGCTCATAATATTGGAAATACAGGGCAAGCTCGAATTCCAGGACAATAGTTCAGCTCTAAAAATGCACGTAATAGGAAAAAGAGATGTCGAAGCCCTAAAACCGAGACTAGTGAGCACTGGAAGAGCGTCATTTGGTCGAATGACTCTTATTTCTCAGTTTTTCCAAGATCTGACCGAAGAGTGTAACATGGCTTGGATTCGCTGATGATTCTGGCAGTTATACCGTGGTATTCAATGAGAACCGTCATTACTCTGCATGGTCAGATACCTTCCAGAGGATTATATAACCAATTTCACTTATCAGATCCATTCCATGGTAGAATGTTTGTTCTCCAACGATGATATTATGTTCCATGTCGTCAGCTTTCC
Organism: Schistocerca americana; assembly: GCF_021461395.2. Classification (NCBI taxonomy): domain Eukaryota; kingdom Metazoa; phylum Arthropoda; class Insecta; order Orthoptera; family Acrididae; genus Schistocerca; species Schistocerca americana. The sequence goes on from NC_060120.1 coordinate 1,107,462,010, forward strand.
TTTTCACGCCACATTACCCAGGACTGGTTTGTGAGCACAAGGATGAATTGTCGCATATCCCCTGGCTACCATGTTAGCAGAGCTCAATGCTATTGATCTCTTGTCGTCTACCTTGGAAAGAAGGCTGCGTGATCGTTATTGCCTACATCATCTTTAACTAAACTTGCCATTAACTTGCCGGAAGAATAGCGTAAGATTCTCTACGAAACATTACCTTAATTTATCAATTCTGAGACGACTCGAAGGTGTTTTGAATGACAAACACCCCATACACCTGATTATGCATGGTAATGTGTTGTATCTTTGGTCCTTCTATATTTTTGTCCACCGCCTGTACATCGGTTTTTTCAATATTATCTGCAACATTTTAGGCTATCATAGCCTTAGGAGAACGACTGTATTCCTCTTGTGTATATCACATAGAACTCTCAAATGCCATGGTGTACAATGTGCTGCTCGCGTCGTTTGGTATTCAAAAATTATGCAACGTAGTTATGTTGATTAAAATTCAATCATGTGGTAAAAATCCTATCCGTATGGGGTAGAAAGTCTATTTGTAATGTAATATGTTACACGAGGCTAGCTCCGATCCTCCACATGCAAGTATGCATCTGGAGTAGGATTTCTATCAGCATGTTATATTTTAACAGTGAGATCCTATTTTTGGTTATGTATTAGATGGTATCCATATGTGAAACCTGAATTCCACCCCATGGAAATGACATATTTTGCACTATAACATTGGACAGTTTCGTATCACCGACACGAGAGGAATACAGCCCCCACTTAAGCATTCCGTAGCCCAGTATGTTTTAGGCCCTGCTCACTTATCCTATGTACCTACAATATAGATTGTTTGGTTCTTCTACAAATATACACATTTATTTCAGTGGAGACACTACCTGTAGTTGATGTCTGCATACTACAAGAGTACTGATGAGGTACACGTATGTGGCATAAATTGGCTCAGTCTAATTAAGTTAAGATTTCATCATTTAAGTAGGTAAATATAGACAATACGATGTTGTCTACTGTATAATGCGAAAAATTGTATGCTAGCTGTATCTAGGGGACTGAAGATCGTGGCCTGTATAAATGAAACCTCTTTCAAATACATAGAAACGAAGAAAGAACCCATTGGGTAATATTTAACCCTGTAGAAGATAGAAGTAACAATGTGCATAGAATTACGAACAAATTACTGAGTTCCGTAAAAGATACATTTTCTTATGAACGTAACACATTTCGGAAGTGAAACCTGACAACTGAAACGTCGTCGGTGCCTATTTTAATCTCCTCTTTCTAGTCGACCTACCTCCTGCCAAAATAGCTGCAACACTGGTAGCATCGTGGGCCAGTTGCCATAAAGAACAGCTGCGCGCTTGTGTGTTTGTACTGGGATGTAAAGTGAACATTACAGTTCTCTCCCCCAGTGCCACATTGTCTCGAAATTAAGACAATTTCTGACTTAAGTAATTACAGCATAGAATGAATAATATGAATACCTCGAAAGGAATGAAAATCGGTTAAGTGATAAATGGGATTCCCAACGACAACTGATGAAACCAACGTCAACAGATCTTACGTAAGAACGACATATTCAATAGTTTTTAACATCTAAAAATAATTAATGAGAATAAATGTGAAAATTCCAGGTACACATTAACTAGGGAAACTTAATGCCGCCAGAACACGTGGAGGACTGTGAGATCTCATTCACTCACAGACCAACAATACAACAAAACCTGCTCAAAGTATGTTTGGCTATTCTGTGATAAGCCCACGCTTCATTAAAAAAAATCCATTCTTCGTAAGAATTCACCACACAAGACTCAACTATGCACATCGAGTAGACAAATACTGTGGAAATGCTGCCTAAAAATATGTGTATACACAAAATCCACTTTCACGAACTCTCCTTGTCTCTCGAATATTTAGAATGTGAATGCAGCTACACCACTAATACGAAAATCGAATGCAGTACCCATAGATTCAAGACAAACGCCAAATGAATCCACAAATAGCAACTCAGTATGCAGTCCTGTTTTGTTGTTGTTGTGGTCTTCAGTCCTGAGACTGGTTTGATGCAGCTCTCCATGCTACTCTATCCTGTGCAAGCTTCTTCATCTCCCAGTACTTACTGCAACCCACATCCTTCTGAATCTGCTTAGTGTATTCATCTCTTGGTCTCCCTCTACGATTTTTACCCTCCACGTTGCCCTCCAATGCTAAATTTGTGATCCCTTGATGCCTCGGAACATGTCCTACTAACCGGTCCCTTCTTTATGTCAAGTTGTGCCACATACTCCTTTTCTCCCCAATGCTATTCAACACTTCATCATTAGTTATGTGATCTACCCATCTAATCTTCAGCATTCTTCTGTAGCACCACATTTCGAAAGCTTGTATTCTCTTCTTGTCCAAACTATTTATCGTCCATGTTTCACTTCCATACATGGCTACACTCCATACGAATACTTTCAGAAACGACATCCTGACACTTAAATCTATACTCGATGTTAACAAATTTATCTTCCTCAGAAACGCTTTCCTTGCCATTGCCAGTCTACATTTTATATCCTCTCCGACCAGTTATTTTGCTCCCCAAATAGCAAAACTCCTTTACTACTTTAAGTGTCTCATTTCCTAATCTAATTCCCTCAGAATCACCCGACTTAATTCGACTACATTCCATTATCCTCGTTTTGCTTTTGTTGATGTTCATCTTATATCCTCCGTTCAAGACACTGTCCATTCCGTTCAATTGCTCTTCCAAGTCCTTTGCTGTCTCTGATAGAATTGCAGTGTCATCGGCGAACCTAAAAGTTTTTATTTCTTCTCCATGGATTTTAATACCTACTCCGAATTTTTCGTTTGTTTCCTTTACTGCTTGCTCAATGTACAGATTGAGTAACATCGGGGAGAGGCTACAACCCTGTCTCACTCCTTTCCCAACCACTGCTTCTCTTTCATGCCCCTCGACTCTTATAACTGTCATCTGGTTTCTGTACAAATTATAAATAGCCTTTCGCTCTGTATTTTATCCCTGCCACCTTTAGAATTTGAAAGAGAATATTCCAGTCAACATTGTCAAAAGCTTTCTCTAAGTCTACAAATGCTAGAAACGTAGGTTTGCCTTTCCTTAATCTTTCTTCTAACATAAGTCATAAGGTCAGTATTGCCTCACGTGTTCCAACATTTCTACGGAACCCAAACTGATCTTCCCCGAGGTCGACTTCTACCAGTTTTTCCATTCGTCTGTAAAGAATTCGCGTTTTTTTTTGGAGCTGTGACTTATTAAACGGATAGTTCGGTAATTTTCACATCTGTCAACACCTGCTTTCTTTGTGATGGGAATTACTATATTCTTCTTGAAGTCTGAGGGTATTTCGCCTGTCTCATACATCTTACTCACCAGATGGTAGACTTTTGTCAGGACTGGCTCTACCAAGGCGATCAGTAGTTCTAATGGAATATTGTCTACTCCCGGGGCCTTGTTTCGACTCAGGTCTCTCAGTGCTCTGTCAAACTCTTCACGCAGTATCGTATCTCCCATTTCATCTTCATCTACATCCTCTTCCATTTCCAAAATATTGTCCTCAAGTACATCGCCCTTGTATAGACCCTCTATATACTCCTTCCACCTTTCTGCTTTCCCTTCTTCGCTTAGAACTGGGTTTCCAACTGAGCTCTTGATATATTGATACAACTGGCTCTCTTTTCTCCAAAGGTCTCTTCAATTTTCCTGTAGGCAGTATCTATCTTACCCCTAGTGAGATAAGCCACTGACTCCTTACATTTGTCCTCTAGCCATCCCTGCTTAGCCATTTTGCACTTCCTATCGATCTCATTTTTGAGACGTTTGTATCCCTTTTTGCATGCTTCATTTACTGCATTTTTATATTTTCTCCTTTCATCAATTAAGTTCAGTATTTCTTCTGTTACCCAAGGAGTTCTACTAGCCCTTGTCTTTTTACCTACTTGATCCTCTGCTGCCTTCACTACTTCATCCCTCAGAGCTACCCATTCTTCTTCTACTGTACTTCTTTCCCCCATTCCTGTCAATTGTTCCCTTATGCTCTCGCTGAATGTATAACCTCTGGTTCTTTCAGTTTATCCAGGTCCCATCTCCTTAAATTCCCACCTTTTTGCAGTTTTTTCAGTTTTAATCTACGCTATGACTCTACAATGCCAAGCATTATCAGAAGCTGAAATAATAGTAAATTTAGCTATTCATAGGCATGAGGCACCGTGATTCTAGCAAGGGAAACCACGTTGAGGGCATGAACGATTATTTACTAGGTGCACTTCATCTACATCTACATCTACATTTATACTCCGCAAGGCACCCAACGGTGTGTGACGGAGGGCACATTACGTGCCATTGTCTTTACCTCCCATTCATGTTCCAGTCGGGTATGGTTCGCATGAAGAACGACTGCCGGAAAGCCTCCGTGCGCGCTCGAATCCCTCTAATTTTACATTAGTGATCTCCTCGGGAGGTATAAGTACGGGGAAGCAACATATTCGATACCTCATCCAGAAACGAACCCTCTCGAAACCTGGCGAGCAAGCTAAACCACGATGCACAGCGCCTCTCTTGCAGAGTCTGCCACTTGAGTTTGCTAAACATCTCCCTAACGCTATCACGCTCACCAAATAACCCTGTGACGAAACGCGCCGCTCTCCTTTGAATCTTCTGTATCTCCTCTGTCAACCCTATCTGGTACGGATGCCACACAGATGAGCAATACTCAAGTATAGGTCAAACGAGTGTTTTGTAAGCCACCTCCCTTGTTGATAGACTACATTTTCCAAGGACTCTCCCGATGAATCTCAACCTGGCACCCGCCTTACCAACAATTAATGTTATATGATCATTCCACTTCAAATCGTTCCATACGCGTACTCCCAGTTATTTTAGAGAAGTAACTGCTACCAGAGTTTGTTCCGCTATCAAATAATCATACAATAAAGGATCCTTCTTTCTATGTATTCGCAATACATTACATTTGTCTATGTTAAGGGTCAGTTGCCACTCCCTGCACCAAGTGCGTATCCACCGCAGATCTTCCTGCATTTCGCTGCAGTTTTCTAATGCTGCAACTTCTCTGTATACTACAGCATCATCCGCGAAAAGCCGCATGGAACTTCCGACACTATCTACTAGGTCATTTACATACATTGTGAAAAGCAGTGGTCACATAACACTCCCCTGTGGCATGCCAGAGGTTACTTTAACGTCTGTAGATGTGTCTCCATTGAGAACAACATGCTGTGTTCTGTTTGCTAAAAGCTCTTCAATCCAGCCACACAGCGGGTCTGATATTCCGTAGGCTCTTACTTTGTTAATCAGGCGACAGTGCGGAACTGTATCGAACGCCTTCCGGAAGTCAAGGAAAATGGCATCTACCTGTGAGCCTGGGTCTCATGAACTAATAAAACTAGTTGGGTCTCACACGATCGCTGTTACCGGAATCCATGTTGATTGCTACAGAGTAGATTCTGGGTTTCCGGAAATGACATAACACGCGAGGAGAAAACATGTTCTATAATTCTACAACAGATCGATGTCAGAGATATAGGCCTATAGTTTTGCGCATCTGCTCGACGACCCTTCTTGAAAACTGGAACTACCGGTGCTCTTTTCCAATCATTCCTCTCCTCCGTTCCTCCAGAGACCTGCACTGCTTGAAATCGTAGCAGAGAAGATTCCTAAATGCAAAACGTGAAAAATAGACTTCAAACTATTGTACGACTCAAGCTACACTGCATCGTAGAAATCTAATCAAACCAGTTATGGCTTTGCGTCTACGACCAGCTTGATGCTAAGTGTCTCACGTTACAGTGGATACCGGTGCGCAGGTAGATGCCGTGTTCTTAGACTTCAGACAGGCGCTCGATACACTTCGGCACTGCAGCTTAAAGACTAAAATACGAGCGTACCAAGTACGAGACCAGCTTGTGCGATTAGACTGCAGCGTTTGTAGCAAACAGAAACCAGAATATCAATCTCAACGGAGAGAAATCTTCAGACATAAAAGCTTTGTCGGACGTACCCCAAGTGACTGTTACAGAACTATTAGTTTTCACGATACATATAAATGGCCTGGTGGATAATGTTGTAAAATCCATGTGGTTTTTCGTGGATGACGCTCTCATACAGGGAAGTCTGAACGCCAGAACATTGTAGAGAAATGCAGAAAGACCTGCAGAGGATTGACGAGTGCAGCAATTGGCTGTTAACGCACAACATAAACTAATATAACGTCTTGTGAATAAATAGACAGAAAGACCCAGTGTTGTATATTATTACCTGATTGCTGAACAGTCACTGGAAGCAGTCACGCCCACAAAGTGTTTAGAAGTATGCGTACAAAGTGATTTAAAGTTGACTACATAACACTTATCGCACGTAAGACGGATGCCAGACTGAGATTCATTAGAAGAATCTTCAGTCCATCAGCAAAAAGGTACCTAACGAACTCTTCACTCAGACAACACTGTAACACTGCTCGTCGGTCTGAGATCGGTACCAGACAGGCTCATGCAGCGAGCAATAAGGCGTCCTGGAAATGTTCAGCCACCTCCAGCGCCTGACGCTGCAAGAGAGGCGTTCTGCATCACGTGCTGCTGAAGAAGCAAGCGCGTACGTTTCTAGAAGCGTCAACCAAAATTTTTTTTCCTCCTACTCGTATCTAGCGAAAAGACCACGATAGTAAATTACAGATATGCGAACCTACGCGGAGGTTTCCCAGAAATCGTTCCTCATGCGACCCTTGCTCAAATGGAGCATCAAAAAGGGGAAGTGACAGTGCTACGGGAATTACCCTCCGCTCCTCACAGTAAGATGGCTTCAGGAGTATTGGCACATGTAGGCGTTGTACAAGTGCCCGATAACTACTGAAGTTATGCGTGACCAGAAAGCGTCCCCCCACTCCTATTTCCTTCATTCAGAACGCAACGGAAGGTATCTGCCTAGAAGGTTCACACAGGCCTTACGCAAGGTGTTTCCGTATGAGAGTGCAAAAATTTAATAGGACGTAGACGGTGCTCCACTGAACAATCTGACGTAGGGAACCTGGGGTCGGAGAAGCAAGCTTAAGGAGATAATGGGAATAAAATCACATTACTCTGTACTTTTTGATTGACATTAACTGCACTTAACTGCAAATACCACACAATAAACGTACCATTAGTACTGTATCTTACAAAATGTGCTGAAACCGACGGCGATCAACCTCAATGACATTGGCGAACAAGACTGTGACGCACCCTGACGGATATCCCTGGTATGTTTCGAATCACATCACAGGGAGCTACAATTCCGGCAACTAATTCCATCTCCGTATCCACCGAGGTCTCTTACACAAGTAGCTCAAAGTATATAATGAAGGGGATTCAGGTCACGTGGCCTCGCAGGCCGCCTATTGAAAATCGGGTACGCAAGTGGTCCTCGTGTTGCCAGATCCCTCGTTTCTTCTTTCCAATGAACCAGTCTCCCACATGCGTCGATCGAGAGAAATAGAAACTCGACGTGACGGATGATGCCTGTTAGGAAATCGCTCCCTGTACAGCCTTTCAGCAGCGAGAGCGTTGCACACAGGGTGCAAGTCAGTGAGTTCCGTGAAACTGTTCCGGTACTGCTCCGTCGCATTTTATTGCACGTCTATGAACACCACTCAGTAATGAATGGGTCTGTCGTCGATTCAGAACACGTCCTGGTACAATGTGAATACGATGCAACAGAGCCACCTTATGGAAAGTAAAGAAACGAAACCTGCATCGTGGCTTCCTAGTAATCAGGCTCGTGCTCCTTTGTTTTCTCATAGGAAATAAAGAATATACACGTAAATAAACAGCAGAGTACGTGTAAACTTGTACGCATGTCAGTTGTAAATAAGCTGGAAAACTGTAATGCCAGACAAAGCGGCAGACAAGTTTGCTTCCGTGTCTCCTTAAGTTGGCTTCTCCGACTCCAGGTTTCCCTACCTCAAACCGTTCAATGGAGCACTCTGTGTGTCCTGTTACATTTCTGCACGCACTTTTGGAAGCCCTCCGTATGTCACTTAACATGTCCAGTGTGCTACTTTGCGTTGGACCGTTCTTTCCAGCTGGAAATTTTATGGCCACATATCTTCGGCGGACGTAGAAAACTTGAATCGTTTAATGAAAACGAGATCATATCTTACGTGCTCGATTCTTTTAACATGTGAGGAAATATCGCAAGATAATGCGTAGGCGTTCTCGGATCACAACTCTGAAATTAAAGTAAAGCATAAAGCGACGAAAAAAGTTTTGCAAGGCTCTATATAGAGCTGTCTTACTATGACTGCATGAAATGCAAATATGGTCTGATATAATTATGGAACTAAATGATTTGTGTTAGCTATATGTGAAACTGTATTCCGAGGGCAATAACTGAAAAATTGCATGTGTATCTCGAAAACGTGTTTACCTAATACATCTCAACCAGTAAACGCCATATTTTTTAAAGAATATAGCTACCATGTATAAAACAGCGTGAAACTTCTGATTACGAATGTGTTCAGGTTCAGAGAGCATTAGAGCCGCGAGGTTTAGCAGTTATGATTACAGACTGTCGGAAGGCGCTGAGGGCTCTCATCACCAAATACTGGATCACAATTTTCTGGCTATTCCACGGATCTCAGTGTTTATGACGCCATATCTCTTGAACCATGTGCCATACGATGATATAAATTTGCTGGTATAATCACGCTCTATACGTATACACTGTCTGCGAAATGTGTTGGTAATACAGTGAGTAGTAGAGAAGAAATAAATTAAAATATCATTCCCTATGTTGTAGTTCTTACCTAGTAAGAGAAAATCTATAGCTAGCGATAAACTTCTTTCCTTTAATCATTTTGTGGAGGATGCCAGCGAGAGAAAGTTATGAAATACTTTGAAATCAAGTGTAAAGTTTGCAGAATGTCAGTAAGTGCTCTTATTGCGAAACGTTGGATGAATATAGTCTGGGTATTTGGCCGCGGTGAATTACACAGCCTCAAGTCATATACACTGGTTATAACTGAAATACATGTCTTCCTGTGTTGAACCTTCCACGTACGATTTACCTCCCGACCTTCCTCTGTAATGGTAACTAAAACTATCGTGCAGTATTCCCACGATGAAAAGACTCACAGCGCATAGCTAAAGTCATCTGTAGAAAACGATAGTGTATTAAACGGGCTGCCTTTTGTGCAGGAACACAACTTTGCTTAATTTCCCAACATGTTTGACCACAGCTGTGGAATCTGCAGTGGGTTTTCCTTTTACTGCTTCTGCAGCATACAGAAACTAAATTTTATGTGGATTGGGAAGATAAGTATGTTGACATCAGAGTTCCTTTATATTCTTTAGTTCAAGTATGTAAGTTGTACTACACCTTTCGTTGCATTATGTGTGCCCTGTGAGTGTTAAACTAAATCACCCACAAGTTTATATTAATACAGCATGCCATCATAAACACAGCAATCTTAAGACAACATCTGCATTAAAGTTTCTGCCTGTTTGATGGTTACTACAGCTGACCTCTTCTGGGTTGCACTTGATTAATATTTGAGGGCTAAGTGAATTGTCTTGTTACCATCATGTTTGAGTCTTCCTGTGGGCGTCAACAAAATTTTAGGAAACTTGTGTAAAACATGTTACTGCATGTATCTAAAGTACAGCACAAAGCTAAACCTAAAAATGTAGGCAACATCTTACCGCCGGTGTGAAGTCTGCAGCCTCTATTTAGAAAAGTAATTTCTTCATTACACATGTAAGATTAAGCTGTGCGTCAGATATATCAAAATGTCGTCACAAGCGTTGAGTTACGTCCATAGACAGGTAGTTTTTCTGTTTACTTTTTATTCTAATTGCGCTAGATTTATTGTTTTCGATTGTAGATAAAAAAAGGAAATATTATATGTAGAATGATTAAAGCAGTCGTTTCTATGCAATATCACCAGGATTGGGACATATACATCGTATTTTCATAAGACAAAAGGTATCAGTGTTGTGGTCGTCGTGGTGGTGGTCGTACAAAAACTGCCACAGCGTCAATAAAAATGCATCTACAGAAATGGTGATTATGTCGATAAATAACTACATCTACATCTACACTCACATCCATACTCCACAAGCCATCTGACGATGTGTGGCGGAGGGTACTTTGAGTACCTCTATCGGTTCTCCCTTCTATTCCAGTCTCGTATTTCTCGTGGAAAGAAAGATTGTCGGTATGCCTCTGTGTGGTCTCTAATCTCTCTGATTTTATCCTCATGGTCTCTTCGCGATACGTAGGATGGAGCAATATACTGCTTGACTCCACGGTGAAGGTGTGTCCTCGAAACTTCAACAAAAGCTAAATGTTCAAGCTGTAAACTGATGTAAACCATTGTAGAAATAAACAGGTCTATGTACTTGTAAAAATATAGGAGACCTTACTTTCGGCATTACCCTCGTATTTGAAAACACACATTCATTTTCCTCGTCCTTGATAAAGCACCTTCTTTGTCCAAAGAATCTGGTGGCATTATTTCAAATAGACAGTCGTATTTGTAGTCTTTTTCTTCTTCTGTAATCAGTTAAAATGTATTTTATTGCCACATTCATGTCTATAATATACTCTGTGTTGTCTGTAAACATTCAAAACATGTTATTCGCTATTCTACCATTTGCGATTTTTAAATAAATAAAGAATAGAATAACTCCGCCATAGCCGGTCCCAAGCCCGGTTGAAAAAGGAGGAGGGGGAGGAGTAACACCTCATAAAAAAACCTTGGTTCACCTGGCCCGGGTGACAGTACCTCGTGAGGGCCCCTTGCCAGGGACACGGTGAAGGCCTCAGCGGCAGCGAAGGCGGGGATGAAGATCATCGGTACAGCAGAACTGGCGGAAGAGGCACCCTTGCTTTTTGGGATACCATAAAAGCTATCGTCCAAGGTTATTTGGACAAAGGGCACGACGGGTCCACAGGTTAGTGGCGGTAACCCTACAGCGTCTGTTCCACATGTTAGTGGCCGCTGATCTATAAAACTCAGAAGTGGAACTCTGAGCTTAATCAGACTGAAATCTCAATTTCAGTCACAAACCCAGTCCAATTAAATCAACATGGATACAGCACCTTCAAAGACAAATTACCCCAGTGGGTCAAATCCCACTGTTGAAAAACCGCAAGTGGTCTATTCGGATTCTGGGGAGACCACAGAAGTGTGCATGGAGGTAAATCGGAGTACCTCAAAACCCCGTAATAACAAAATCAAACCAAAATCTAGAATTTGGCTAATGACATTTAATGTAAATTCTCTCTTAAAAATGGGAAAACTAAAAAACATCCTGGACAAATCCAGAGAACGTAAAATCAAAATTATTGCATTTCAGGAATCACGATATACAGATGAAAATCCTTTTGAATCGGAAGGATACAGGATATACAAAGGAAAACCTGGAAAACGAGCCATGGCAAGTTGTCCACAATTTGGAACTGAATTTATAGTAGATACATCAATAATTGATTCAGTCGCAACTTTCAAATCTTACTCGGGTCGGCTCTCCACGACGACAATAAAATCAGCTAATAAGATGTACACCCTAATCAATGGACATGCATCAACTAACATCACTAACAAAAACAAAATAGAAGAAGTAGAAGAATTCTGGAACCAATTAGAAAATATTCTCCAAAAAATCCCAAATAACCATGTCAAAATCCTTATGGGCGATTTCAATGCACAAATCGGTAAAGAAAATAAATATTGATATTGGGTAGGTAAATGGTCAGGGCATACACAGACCAACCGGAATGGCATATGCGACTCATTGAAATCTGCAAAAACCATGACCTATTTTTCAAATCAACATTTTTCAAGAAAAGAGCCTCGAAAACGAAAACTTGGATCTCACCTAATCCATTACTAGGTGAATATCAGTTGGATCATGTAATGATCTCCCGCGTAAATACAGTAGAAATCATGAAGCTTAAAGTCCTTAATGGACTAGACCTAGATTCCGACCATCACCCAACAAAATTCTCCCTAGATATCATTCCGGAAAAAAGAAAATTCTCTAAGAAATCTCCACACCGTAAATATGATGTACAAAAGATAAATGGCAATGAACAATTTACAAAAGAAACGCAAAATTTAAAACCACAAAATTGGCAACAACTGCAAGCAGGACTTTTAAATGCAGCTGAAACTATAGCACCGCAAACAAGAACACGTAAACACCCATGGTGGACAGATGAGTGTGATCAACTGATAAATCTCAGACAACAGGCGTGGAGAAAATTGGTTGTGCAACAAAAATCAAAAGACTCTGGAAGATCTCAAAGATACCAGGAAAACAGTCACAAAAGCAATACCAACAGTTCGTAAACAACATGAAGACAAAAAATTGCAAGACATAGAAAATGATTTCAAGAAAAACAATTCCCGAAATTTCTACAGAGTATTCAAACAAAAATTAACAAAGTACTGTCCTCCAGCACTCCAGTTCAAAAATGACCATGGGGAAATTGCTCATACCAACACCGAAAACTGTGAAATTCTTGCAAAATACTTTTCTAAATTCCTGAATTGTGAAAAGCCTGCAGAAAAATTTGAGTTCCATCGTACACAACGAAACCCAGACTCAAAGCCACCAAGTTTACAAGAGATTAAAGAGATAATTCAGTCACTGAAAAATAACAAAGCATCAGGAGAAGACCAAATCATCGCAGAACTATGGAAAAATGCAGGAGGAAATCTTATTGCAAAACTCAAACAAATTATACATGAAATCTGGAAAACTGAAAAAATGCCCACAGATTGGAAGACTGCAATCATACATCCTCTGTACAAAAAAGGAAGTAAAACAGACCCCAACAACTATCGTGGAATCTCTTTATTGTCAATAACATACCAAATTCTGTCTAGAGCCCTACTAAACCGCGCAGAACCTCAGCTGGATTCAAAACTAGGCGAATACCAAGGTGGGTTCAGAAAAGGTCGATCTTGCGTAGAACAAATCCTTAACTTGAGAAACTCAGTGAAATATTTACATAGTACTTCAAACAAAAGTTATGTCATCACGTTTGTCGACTTTAAAAAGCATATGACAGTATAGACCGAGAATCCCTTTTTGAAGTATTAGCAGAATTTGGACAAGATCAAAAGACAACAAACATCATAAAAGAAACACTCACGGAGACCAAATCCAAAGTAAAATTTATGGGAGAATTGAGCACAGAATTTGAAATAGACACAGGAGTACGACAAGGGGATGTACTGCCCCCAGTGCTCTTCAATTGTGCTCTTGAAAAAGTTGTTAGAGAATGGAAAGAAACAGGTGCACCAGCACACAGACTGGGACCAAGAGATAAGGGCATAGAATTACACTGTTTAGCATTTGCTGATGACATGGCACTGATCGAACAAGACATTACTGATGCACAGAAACAGCTAGAATTATTACAAGAACAGGCAGCTTAAATAGGATTACAAATTTCATTAGAAAAAACAAAATTTATGACTGACGTCAAAGATGCACCTTCTGATCTCAAAATTGGTAATAACTACATCTCTCGAGTAAAAGAATTTAAATATTTAGGTGAATGGATTGCAGAAAATTGTAATGAAAAGAAATCTGTCAGATCAAGAGTCCAGAAAATGGAGACGGCGTTTCAGTTAACAAAAAACATTTATAACAAAAAGAGTCTCTCGTGGAACTGCAAAATACGACACTACACAACAGTAATTAGACCCGAAGCTCTCTACGCATCTGAGACACTAAACCTTCAACACAGAACACTAAAAGAGGGATTAGAAGTGAAAGAACGTAAGATAATGAGGAAAATACTACGACCAAGAACTAAAGATGGGGTACATTACCCAAAACCCAATTCAGAAATATATAAAAATATCTCCAAAATAACAGACACAATGCGCATGAGAAGAATCCAATTCATGGGGCACTTAGAAAGAATCGACTCAAACAGGTTAACGCACAAAATCCATACATTTTTAAAGAACAAAACTACAAGACCGAACTGGTACAAACAGACGGAAAAAGACCTGAGAGAATTAGGGTCTCCAAATCTACATGATAGAAATGAAATCAGAAAAATCACAAACACACGGGGTTTTGAGGAAGAAGAGAGAAAAACTAACCGACATACATGGTCTACGCAACGAAAGCTAGCCCATTCGTTGTTTATGAAGGAATACTGGGCGAAAAGGAAGGCCAACAAATGTTGATTACGCGTGGTCATAAGTGATCCATCCGCGAAGAAGAAGAAGAAAGAATAGAAGAAATAAGGAATAGAATAGAATAAATTCTTTTACTCCTTTCCCTGATTACCTTTTCTATTACACAATCAAACAACAGTGTGGACAATCCATCATCCTGTCTTACAAAAGTTTGGATCTCAACAGCCTTGGAAGTTTTGCTTACAAATTTAATTTCGTATTTTGTTTGTCAGTGTATCTTTTATAATTGCCACCGATTTATTGTCACCTCTAAATTCATTTAAGATGTGGAAAAATGTTTCCCTGTCATTTGAATCACACGCTTCTTTTAACTCGAAAAGTACTATACACTGAAGCCCCAAAGAAATTGTCACACGCATACGTATTCAAATACTGAGATATGTAAACAAGCAGAATACGGCGCTGCGGTTGTCAACGCATATATAAGCCAACAAGTGTCTGGCACAGTTGTTAGATCAGTTACTGCTGCTACAACGGCATGATATCAACATTTAAGTGTGTTCGAACGTGGCGTTTCAGTCGGTGCACGACGATGGGACACAGCATCTCTGAGGTAGCGATGAAGTGGCGCTTTTCCAGTACGACTGTTTCACGAGTGTACCGTCAAGATTAGGAATCTGGCAAAACATCAAATCTTCGAAATCGATGCAGTGGGAAAGAGATCCTGCAACGATGACTGAAGAGAATCGTTCAACGTGACAGAAATGCAGTCCGTCCGTAAATTGCAGCAGGTTTCAATACTGCGCCATAAACAAGTGCCAGCGTGCATACCATTCAACGAAACAAACACCATCGATATGGGCTTTCGGAGCCGAACGCCCACTCGTGTACACTTTATGCCTGAACGACACAAAGCTTTATGCCTCGCCAGGCCCGTCAACACCGATAATGAACTGTTGATGACTGGAAAATTGTTGCCTGGTCGGACGAGTCTCGTTTCAAATTGTATCGAACGGATAGACGTGTACGGGTATGGAGACAACCGCATAAATCCATTGACCCTACATGTCAGGGGGGGACTGTTCGAGGTGGTGGAAGATCTGTAGTAGTGTGGGGCGTGTGCATTTGGAGTGATATGGGACCTCTGATACGTCTAGATACGATTATGACAGGTGACACGCACGGAAGAATCCTGTCTGATCACCTGCAGCCATTCGTGTCCATAGTGCATTCCGGCGGACCTCGGCGATTACAGCACGGCAATGTGACACCCTACGCGTCCAGAATTGCTACAGAGTGACTCCAGGAACAATCTTCTGAGTTCAAACACTTTCATTGGATACCAAATTCCCCAGACATGAACATTATTGAGCATATCTGGGAAACCTTGCAACGTGCTGTTCAGAAGTGGTCTCCATCTCCTCGTACTCTTACGGATTTATGGACAGCCCTTCAGGATTCATTGAGTCAGTTCCCCCCAGCGCTACTTTAGGCATTAGTTGAGTCCATCGCACGTCGAGTTGCGTCACTTCTGCCTGCTCGTGGGAGCCCTACACTACATTAAACATGTGTACCAGTTTCTTTGGCTCTTCAGGGCAAATATGCGTATACATCTCGTAATGATACATTTGATTATTAAGGTTCTTTTTTATTTTTCATATTTCTGGCACAAATATTTTTTTTTTTTTTTCTTTTTTTTTTTTTTTTTTTTTGCACTGGCAGTCTTAAAAGCGATCTAAATCTAACAAAGAAGATAATGAATACATTGTCCGAAAATTGAAAATTAACGTTGCTTATATAATAACCCGTAGCAATTCCTGCACGTGGTTTTGATTTTCTACCCCATTTTCTGGGGATGGGCCTCACATCTCCCAGAAAACGATCTAGCATTCATCTGTGTTGGCTCCCCCACTCATGTAATGGACTTCACAACAGATCTGATAAATGAGGCCAAGTGTTTCTTGGCAGTGAAGATTTTTGCCACACATCCTTTCCTTTACAGCTTCATTGAGTTATTGATGCCACATCCTCTAACTCGTCTTCCAAGATCCTACTCCAGGCGGGTGTAAAATGTAAGTGAGGAACGGAAAATACTGAACGCGATAATGAATATTTGGCCCTGTCTGGATATCCCCTGAAACAGATCTCTTAATGGTGATTAAAATCCTTCTTGCTATTTAAGATATAGATTACAACATAAACATAAATGAATGACTAAGGGAACTAGAAAATAACAAATGATAAATGCTGTTTCCGCTTATACATGTATTGTACATATACCCCTGTATATTGCCAGTGTTTATACAGGGTGTTTCAAAAATGACCGGTATATTTGAAATGGCAATAAAAACTAAACGAGCTGCGATAGAAATACACCGTTTGTTGCAATATGCTTGGGACAACAGATCATTTTCGGGCGGACAAACTTTCGAAATTACAGTAGTTACAATTTTCAACAACAGATGGCGCTGCAAGTGATGTGAAAGATATAGAAGACAACACAGTCTGTGGGTGCGCCATTCTGTACGTCGTCTTTCTGCTGTAAGCGTGTGCTGTTCACAGCGTGCAAGTGTGCTGTAGACAACATGATTTATTCCTTAGAACAGAGGATTTTTCTGGTGTTGGAATTCCACCGCCTAGAACACAGTGTTGTTGCAACTAGACGAAGTTTTCAACGGAGGTTTAACATAACCAAAGGACCGAAAAGCGATACAATAAAGGATCTGTTTGAAAACTTTCAACGGACTGGGAACGTGACGGATGAACGTGCTGGAAAGGTAGGGCGACCGCGTACGGCAACCACAGAGGGCAACGCGCAGCTAGTGCAGCAGGTGATCCAACAGCGGCCTCGGGTTTCCGTTCGCCGTGTTGCAGCTGCGGTCCAAATGACGCCAACGTCCATGTATCGTCTCATGCGCCAGAGTTTACACCTCTATCCATACAAAATTCAAACACGGCAACCCCTCAGCGCCACTACCATTGCTGCACGAGAGACATTCGCTAACGATATAGTGCACAGGTTTGATGACGGCGATATGCATGTGGGCAGCATTTGGTTTACTGACGAAGCTTATTTTTACCTGGACGGCTTCGTCAATAAACAGAACTGGCGCATATGGGGAACGGAAAAGCCGCATGTTGCAGTCCCATCGTCCCTGCATCCCCAAAAAGTACTGGTCTGGGCCGCCATTTCTTCCAAAGGAATCATTGGCCCATTTTTCAGATCCGAAACGATTACTGCATCACGCTATCTGGACACTCTTTGTGAATTTGTGGCGGTACAAACTGCCTTAGATGCCACTGTGAACACCTCGTGGTTTATGCATGATGGTGCCCGGCCACATCGCACGGCCGACGTCTTTGATTTCCTGAATGAATATTTCGATGATCGTGTGATTGCTTTGGGCTATCCGAAACATACAGGAGGCGGCGTGGATTGGCCTCCCTATTCGCCAGACATGAACCCCTGTGACATCTTTCTGTGGGGACACCTGAAAGACCAGGTGTACCGCCAGAATCCAGAAACAATTGACAGCTGAAGCAGTACATCTCATCTGCATGTGAAGCCATTCCGCCAGACACGTTGTCAAAGGTTTCGGGTAATTTCATTCAGAGACTACGCCATATTATTGCTACGCATGGTGGATATGTGGGAAATATCGTACTATAGAGTTTCCCAGACCGCAGCGCCATCTGTTGTTGAAAATTGTAACTACTGTAATTTCGAAAGTTTGTCTGCCTGAAAATGTACTGTTGTCCCAAGCATATTGCAACAAACGGTGTATTTCTATCGCTGCTCGTTTAGTTTTTATTGCCGTTTCAAATATACCGGTCATTTTTGAAACACCCTGTATATCAATGTCCAATGGACATAAAGAGATACAAGTGAATTTCCTAATTAACATGATTGATCAGCTGCCCAAATCTGCCCCTTTTTTTGGCCACGCGATCTGATATAAATAACACGAGACTACTGACATCAGCTACGCACGAAGCACTAGAAGACACTACTTTCAGTCTACAGTGTTGTGCAACCTCAGTGGAAATAAAATTTACGTGATCACAGCTGTTTAGCATTATAGCCCTAATAAGCTGAAGCAATTAGCAATATCACCGTATGTACTGCGTCCAACGCGTCGGAGGGATGGTTCTTGTACACGTCTGCGACGACGGAAGAACTCCAGCCACAAGATATTAAAAACAACTCATTCAGACACTAGGACAGAACATGGCGATTCTCTGATTAGTGTAATCTACTGCTGTCTGCCCCTGTCTATGTTCTACAGACGAGAAACGTGAACTCCCAGACACGAGGACGGAGTTCAGATAACGTCTCAACGTGAGTATAGGCAGAAGAAGTGCTCTCAGTCACTGAACACTGCATACTCAGCGACGACTCCCTAGCCGGAACAAAGACCAGAATCGTATAAGTTCACAACAGTACAGTGCCTAACCGTTCTCACTATGAAATATCCTGACAGCAAAGACAGCAAGCCCGTCTGTAGCAACAAAAGCTGATACTGAGCGACCGTCAAACCCGGGCGCTCAAAACGGAAGACCTCCTCTCTCCACCGCTGGCTTCCCAGCAAAGCTCGGGTCCTCTCCCTCATAACTCAGAAGACGAATCATATTCTCCAAACTACGGGATATTATCCCGATCTACGGATTCTTCCGAACGCCGGCCAACCATATTTTAGTCTTTTGTCGTCCAGCGCGGAATGTTTGCGAGGCAATACCTATACTCATACAATGGTACGCTTCTCAGAGTAAAAATCCTCGGAAATAACCGAGCCTGCGATTTCCGAGGTAACGCTTCCTCGTTCCTCTCTGCAGTGTCCAAGATTTTCAGTTTCCGAAGTATTATCCGGCTATCCTTCCAGCCCCACTATAACAGCCGGCGGCCGCCGCTGTATTATGCTTCCGCACTCAGGTGCCCAGACTGTCCATCTTGGCACTCCCTGAGTGAAGTAGGACCAGCACAACTCTGCGGGCGTTTCCACCTAGGGCTTGAGTTACGCCTGCCATTTCATTTCCACTGGCGTTCCAGCCTCTACTAGTATAGACAATCATTCATTACGCCGTTTTGATAGTAAAGACACTCCGTCACCTTTCATGCAACAAGGGTTAACAATTATTTAAAAGGTGTACGTGACAATGTCAGTCATCTTTAAATATTCGTATATACGATATACAACCTACCAAATGATACATAATTCCGGTTGTAAATCATGGAAAAGTATGAGATGAGTGCTTGTAAGGTGCTAAATTATAGGCACCTTACAATCTTCCTATGTACGTCTTGCTCAGTGCCCATACTACGATCACATTCATTTTTTTCAGACGCGTTGTCCATCCCATACTCGTTCCCACAAAGCTCTACGTCGGTGATACCACGTCTTTATCATATTCGAATATGCAATCTACACACATCAAAAAGTTTTGCATCATCTCGGTCTTAGAGTTTCGGAACCTGTATAGTAAATAGGAATAGAGATCAACATAAAGATTATTTTCGCTCTTTTTGTTGCTCATGAAAACCACACATTTCATGTTGTACCACCATAGAGCGAGACCTTCAGAGGTGGTGGTCCAGATTGCTGTACACATTGGTACCTCTAATACCCAGTAGCACGTCCATTTGCATTCATGCATGCCTGTATTCGTCGTGGCATACTATCCACAAGTTCATCAAGGCACTGTTGGTCCAGATAGTCCCAGAACTCAACGGCGACTCAGCATAAGTCCCTCAGAGTGGTTGGTGGGTCACATCGTCCATAAACTGCCATTTCAAACTACCCCAGGCATGTTTGATAGGGTTCATGTCTGAAGAACATGCCGGCCGCTCTAGGCGAGTTATCCTGAAGCAAGTCATTCAAAAGATGTGCACGATGGGGGCGCGAATTTTCGCCAATACGCTGCCGATATGGCTGCTCTATCGGTCGGAGGATGGCATTCACATATCGTACAGCCGTTACGGCGCCTTCCGTGAACACTAGTACGTTGGCCCCACATAATGCCACCCCAAAACATCAGGGAACCTCCACCTACCTGCACCCTCTGTCAGTGTGTCTAAGGATTTCAGAATGATCGGGTTGCCTCCAGACACGTCTCCGACAATTATCCGGTTGAAGGCATATGCGAACCTGAGTGGTCCTTTCGGCATGTTGTTGGGCCCATTTGTGCCGCGCTGCATGGTGTCGTGGTTGTAAAAATTGACCTCGCCGTGGACGTCGGGAGTGAAGTTGCACATCATGCAGCATATTGTGCACAGTTTGAGTTGTAACACCATGTCCTGGTGCTACACGTAAACACAGTTCAACAGGGTTCCTCCGAGTCATAATCCGTAGGTAGCGGTCATCCACTGCAGTAGTAGCCCTTAGGCGGCTTGAGCGAGGCATGTCATCGACCCTGTCTCTCTGTATCTCCTCCATATCCGAACAGCTTCACTTTGGTTCACTCCGAGACGGCTGGACTCTTCCCTTGGTGAGAGGCCTTCCTGCCACACAGTAACAATACAGACGCGATCGAACCGCGGTATTCACAGTCTAGGCACGATTGAACTAAAGACAACACGAGCCTTGTACCACCTTCCTGGTGGAATGACTGGATCTCATCGGCTGTCGGACGCCCTCCGACTAGTAGGCGTTGCTCATGCATGGTTGTTTACGTCTCTGGGGGGGTTTAGTGACATTTCTGAGCAGTCAAAGAGATACAATATCCACAGTCGACGTCGATCTTCAGGAGTTCTGGGAATCGCGGTGATGCAAAAAAATTTTGTTTATATTAACGAAAATGTATATTTTCTTAAAACGGAGGACTAACTTCTTCTTGTCTTTGATGTAGTTCAGAGCTCACCCATGTTACGTCTTTCTTTACACGTACACATTACGGATTTCACAGAAATAGCAGTAAACATGGATATCATTGCTGTAAGTTCCTTTCCAAGCAGCGACGCATGTTTCTTTTCCGATAACTTCCAAAAAATATTGTGGACCATCAGTTTTTCACCGCTTGATGATGGTGCTCTTCTCTATATATCACAAAAGAACACGACACAGCCTCACTCGTTTTGTCTGTACTCGTGTGAAACATGAACGAGTGAACCACCACAGGAACTGCTTTCATGATCGTTGAGAAATATCCTTTTGTGTGTGTGTGTGTGTGTGTGTGTGTGTGTGGGGGGGGGGGGGGGGGGGATTACTTTCCGTCATTTTCCTCCGTACTCACAATGGAAGAGGTTCTTTCAACCCTCCTACCCTCCCCTGTGACATTAGAGTGACGTGTGTACCTGAACGCTCCTGTACAGAAAGATCGCTACTTACTAACTGACGAATGGTGAGCATTCCTTTATCACCTACAAGGGTTGATTTTCCTCCAAACTCTATTCATTACTGAGAGAGATGGTGCAATGTGGACTCGCATTCGGGAGGACGACGTTCAAGCTCGCGTCCGACTATCCAGATCTAGGTTTTCCGTGATTTCCCTAAATCGCTTCAGGCAAATGCCAGGATGGTTCCTTTGAAAGGGCATGGCCGACTCCTTTCCCCCTTCCCTAATCCGATAGGCCCGATGAACTCGCTGTTTGGGCCCCTCCTGTCGAAAATTTACTTACTCGCAATTGTACACCACAAGGTGTCATTTCGAAAGACATTAATAATGTATTAATTTAGACTGGGAATCGAACCGGGAACCTTGTCTATACAAATCACATACTAGATCGACCACAACTGAGGAGGTTGGGTGTTTTTTTAATAATGATCTTATACGATGTTCCTCAAACTTATTAAAAAGAAGGTGAAAACTTCTGCGTTCGGAAGATAAACTGAGAGAATATTATATGAATGCAGAGTGTCTGTTCTTTTGGATATGTCCGGAAGAACAAACAGGATGCGGAATTATAAGCTGTGTTACATATTATTTAATTGAAGATGGGAGAAAGTATAGGGAAAGAACGATTGACATCAGCTGCATTGGGACTTCAAGCGGAATTAGCAGCGACAAGTATTTGCTGGACCGGGATCCGAACCCCATATCTTCTTCTTACGAGGTATTACGTAAACAACTACGCCATCCGAAACGCAGTACCTAAATTACGTCTCGGCACCCCTCACGGCTGACCAACATTCCCACTTAGCGCCGTCTGTCCACCGTCTCCGTCCATGCTAGTTACTTTGAGATTCCCAAAATAGGTCCAACATAATTGTGCATCCGCACTGAAAATGGTTGACTCGGCGAGCGTGGAAAACATGGGTGGGGACGGCGGGTAGGCGGTGCTGAATGGAAATGTTGGTTGGTCGAGAGGCGTGCCAAGGTAGCCCTCGCGACTGCGACAAACACTGCGCCTGGATGGAGCAGTGGTTAACGCAACGGCCTGGTAAACAGGTGACCGCGAGCTGCAATCCAGGTCTGGGGAAAATTTTCGGTCCTCGCCACTGATCCCGCCAGAAGCCCCGATGCAGCTGACATCAATAGTTCCTTCCCTTCCCTTACCTCCCCCCAACCCCTACCACCTTCAGTTATATAATATGAGAGAGTATTTACAGTCCAAGCCGACATGTACCGATCAAGAACTAACGATATCGTCGTGCACATTCAGAGAAAGCGACTTATGCTGAGATCCGAAATAAGAAATACACTACTGGCCATTAAAATTGCTACACCAAGAAGAAATGCAGATGATACACGGATATTCATTGGACAAATATATTGTACTAGAACTGACATGTGACTACATTTTCACGCAATGTCACCTGAGAAATCAGTACCCAGAACAACCACTTCTGGAATTAATAACGGCCTTGATACGCCTGGACATTGAGGCAAACACAGCTTGGATGGCGTGTACAAGTACGGCTGCCCATGCAGCTTCAACACGATACCACAGTTCATCAAGAGTGGTGACTGGCGTATTGTGACTAGCCAGTTGCTCGGCCACCATTGACCAGACGTCTTCAGTTGGTGAGAGACCTGGGGAATGTGCTGGCCAGGGCAGCAGTCGAACATTTTCTGTATCCAGAAAGGCCCGTACAGGACCTGCAACATGCGGTCGTGCATTATCCTGCTGAAGTGTCGGGTTTGGCAAGGATCGAATGAAGGGTAGAGCCACGTGTCGTAACATATCTGAAATGTAACGTCCACTGTTCAAAGTGCCGTCAATGCGAACAAGAGGTGACCGAGACGTGCAACCAATGGCAGCCCATACCATCACGGCGGGTGATACGCCAGTATGGCGATGACGAATACATGCTTCCAATGTACGTTCACCACGATGTCACAAAACACGGATGCGACCATTATGATGCTGTAAACAGAACCTGGAATCATCCGAAAAAATTACGTTTTGCCATTCGTGCACCCAGGTTCGTCGTCGAGTACACCGTTGCAGGCGCTCCTGTCTGTGATGCAGCGTCAAGGGTAACCGCAGCCATGGTCTCCGAGCTGATAGTCCATGCTGCTGCAAACGTCGTCGAACTGTTCGTGCAGATGGTTGTTGTCCTGTAAACGTCCCCATCTGTTGACTCAGGGATCGAGACGTGGCTGCACGATACGCTACAGCCATGCGGATAAGATGCCTGTCATCTCGACTGCTAGTGATAGGAGGCCCTTGGGATCCAGCACGGCGTTCCGTATTACCCACCTGAACCCACCGATTCCATATTCTGCTAACACTCATTGGATCTCGACCAAAGCGAGCAACAATATCACAATACGATAAACAGCAATCGTGATAGGCTACAATTTGACCTTTATCAAAGTCGGAACGGGATGGTACGCATTTCTCCTCCTTACACGAGGTATCACAACAACGTTTCACCAGGCAACGCCGGTCAACTGCTGTTTGTGTCTGAGAAATCGGTTGAAAACGTTCCTCATGTCAGCACGTTGTAGGTGTCGGCACCGGCGGCAACCTTGTGTGAATGCTCTGCAAAGCTAATCATTTGCATATCACTGCATCTTTCTCCTGTCGGTTAAATTCGGCGACTGTAGCACGTCATCATCGTGGTGTAGCAATTTTAATGGCCAGTAGTGTACATCGTGTAAGCATTTAAGATACTGATCGGCAAAACGGTGTGTGTGTTAATTCTTTAGAACGTCTTAAAATTCCATTAGGGTTAGTATAACGCAAAATATCTAACAGATAGTAAGGGTCTACCTCCAATGGAGTGACAACACCCGTAAATCTGTGCTACAACAGCTGGCCGAACCTGCACATGTGTTTCTTTACGGCAGCACCGTTCCTACGATGCACATATTGTAGTAATGCCAGACCGGCGGTGACGCGGCCGGAGAGTGAGGTGGTGGTGTTGCGTGTAATGGGCGGCTGGCGGCCCTCGGTGCTACGGCAGTGGTGGCCGGCCGCCTCGTGGCTGGGTGGGGCAGTGTCCCGTCCGGCAGCGTGCAGTGGCACGCCGTGGCCGAGGGCAATGCCGGGAAACAAAGGGGCGCGGGATGACGGCGAGGCCCCAAAGATGAGTGCGCTGGAAATAGCACGGCGTCCAGCCGCCCGGCCGCCGCGGGCGCCCGCCGCCGTCTTAATAAAGGCCCGGCCCGGTCACGGCGAGGCGAGGCGAGGCGACAGCTCCCAAACACGGCCCGCGTCCTCCAACACCCTGTGGCCCCAGACTGCGTACATGCTGCTAATCTCTGTGTATCAAATGCAGTGTCCCGACTGACTGATTCACCCACTCACACACTGAGTCTTCATCGCCCAAACCACTGACGACAGAAGCTTGACATCTGCAGAGAGTGTTGATCTTATACTGCAAGTGTCGTTTAAGAAGCTGTTGGTGGACGTTCCATCCCTATGGAGGTGAAACAGAGGATGATTTTTTTTTTAAATGCAGCTATTAAGGCAATTTTGAAACAGGACCTAAAAAAATTGGTATTTCGTCTCGCAATCAGAAACAGAGAATTACATGTTTCTACATTTTGGAAATTCAACCACTACGGACGTCATTTAGGGGATGAAAGGTGTTTTGAAGATAAATCATTATTGAAGAACTTTAAAGTATTTTTAAAATTACATCTATGATAATTTGTGTCGCACTTCTCGGCTACAAACAAAAAAATAAGTGTTTTAGTCATCATCATCATCATTGAGGACTAAATATGCGTTTCAGCGTTCAGTCGGGACCATAGTCTCCCGCATAAAATTCCTCCATGATGCCCTATTCACTGTAACATTGGTGCCTCTTCTGATGTTAAGCCTATCACTTCAAAATCATTCT
Source organism: Schistocerca americana (assembly GCF_021461395.2). Taxonomy (NCBI): domain Eukaryota; kingdom Metazoa; phylum Arthropoda; class Insecta; order Orthoptera; family Acrididae; genus Schistocerca; species Schistocerca americana. The sequence continues at coordinate 1,107,487,436 of NC_060120.1, forward strand.
TAACCGAATCCAGGTACCTTCTCCTTGGTCTACCCCGACTCCTCCTACCCTCTACTGCTGGACCCATGAGTCTCTTGGGTAACCTTGCTTCTCCCATGCATGTAACATGACCCCACCATCTAAGCCGGTTCGCCCTGACTGCTACATCTATGGAGTTCATTCCCAGTTTTTCTTTGATTTCTTCGCTGTGGACACCCTCCTGCCATTGTTCCCTTCTACTAGTACCTGCAATCATCCTAGCTACTTTCATATCCGCAACCTCAACCTTATTGATAAGGTAACCTGAATCCACCCATCCACTTCATCCTAGCAGAAGAGACTAGATCGTGGCTGAGCGCTCACTGCATTAGCTTTTGCTACACCTCGCATCCACTTCTTTCCCTATGTTGCCATCCTGTGAGAATATGCATCCTAAGTACTTGAAACCGTCCACCTGTTCTAACTTTGTTCCTCCTATTTGGCACTCAATCCGTTTATATCTCTTTCCCAATGACTTCACTTTCGTTTAGGAGATGCTAATCTTCATACCATAGTCCTTACATTTCTGATCTAGCTCTGAAATATTACTTTGTAAACTTTCAATCGAATCTGCCATCACAACTAAGTCATCCGCATATGCGAGACTGCTTACTTTGTGTTCATATATCTTAATCTCACCCAGCCAGTCTATTGTTTTCAACATACGATCCATAAATAACATGAACAACAGTGGAGACAGGTTGCAGCGTTGTCTTACCACTGAAACTACTCTGAACCATGAACTCAGTTTGCCGTCAACTCTAACTGCTGCCTGACTATCTATGTAAAGACCTTTAATTGCTTGCAAAAGTTTGCCTCCTATTCCACAATCTCGTAGAACAGACAATAACTTCCTTCTAGGAACCCGGTCATATACTTCTCTAGATCTATAAAGCATAGATACAATTCCCTGTTCCACTCGTAACACTTCTCCATTATTTGCCGTAAGCTAAAGATCTGGTCCTGACATCCTCTAAGAGTCCTAAACCCACACTGATTTTCATCCAGTTTGTCCTCAGCTAATACTCGCACTTCGCTTTCAACAATACCTGAGATGATTTTACCCACAACGCTCATTAAAGAGATACCTCTGTAGTTGTTACAATCTTTGCTGTTTCCATGTTTAAAGATTGGTGTGATTACTGGTTTCGTCCAGTCTGATGGGACCTGTCCAGACTCCCACGCCGTTTCAGTTGTACTGTGTAGCCATTTAAGACCCGATATTCCACTGCATTTGATGAGTTCCGACTTAATTTCATCGACCCCAGCCGCTTTATTGCACTACAATCTATTGACCATTTTCTCCACTTCCTCAAATGTGATCCTATTTCCATCATCATTCCTATCCCATTGTACATCGAAATCTGAAACATTTCTGATCTTATTTTCACCTACATTGAAAATACGATCAGTAATGGTTCAGATTTCGATGTACAGTGGGATAGGAATGATGATGGAAATAGTGTTTTAGGAAATTTCGATTCTTTGTTAGAAATAAATAAATGCGTCTTTCATTGCTTTTGGAAATTCAGCCCCGAATGTGCTGAAGTACAGATTTTATGAAAATACTTCATTGAGAAAGCATTTTTAAAGCTAAATTTTAGAAAATTGGTGTTCGGCTTCTCGGTTACAAATGAAAAAATGCATGTTCCACTCAACACCTCAGTGTGTGAAATGGCCAGACAGATGCTGTGACTCAACTCTGCCGATCTCAAACTTCTAAGAATAGGAACTTGGAATTTGAAGAGGGTGTGGATCTTATACTATAGGGATCGTTTAAGAAAAGTTCCTTCTAAATTCCACTCCTAAGGGGATGAAATAGGAGATGAAAGGCTTTTTGAGAATGTGTCCCTGTTGATGCAATTTGGTTTATCAATCAGAAATAAAAAAAAAAACGTGTTTCAGAGTTTTTTAAAATCCAACCACTAAGGTGGTAAAATATTGAGTGAAAGATTTTTTGAAAATAAATCATTATTGAAGAATTACTACAGCTAATTTAAAGCCACATCTACGAAAATTTGTTTTAGACTTCTCGGTGAGAATTAAAAAAAAATATTTGTTTCAGTATTCCAGGAAATTCAACTCCATATGTGAAAGACATAGGGAATGAAAAGTGTTACGAAATTATTTCACTATGAAGGCGTGTACAAAGCTAAATCCTTGAATATTTGTTTCTGGCTTTTCTGTTTGAAAAAGAAAATACTTGTTTCAGTTTTTCTGGAAATTCCCAAGCTAAGTGGGTGAAATAGGGTATCAATATTTTTAAGCAGATATCTCATTACATTTAAAAAACTTAAAATGTAAATCTGTGAAAATTGATATTTCACTTCTCGGCCAAATGAAAAGAAATGTGTATTAGGGGATGAGGGTGTATATGAAAATATCACCACGAGAACGCAAAAGGCATGATAAAAAGAAATCCTATGACTCCAGCTACCAGAATGGCATTTAGTTCAGGTGTACATTCGGAAAAGACAGTGTCTCTGTGCCCTTAATGAACATCACAAGTTGAAAGTTTTGAAATTTGTGAAAAAGGTAGTCTGTGTAGACCATATAATCTGTGTGCGCGGAGCAGCGGGTGCTGAGCCAGTGCAGCTACACAGCGTGGCGCTGGCCTGAAGAAGACTGCTGTGGACTGCTGTGGCGATGGGGGCTATCGCTAGAACCCCCGTTATTCGGCTACATCGTATTTCTTTTCATCCCAGTTCAACCTGACTGTCTCAGACGCTTCGATTCTCTTCCTTTCCACTTTTCCCACTGACTGTGTTGCATGTGAACGCTGTAGTGGAATACAGTTTCAGGATCTGAGAAATATGTTGTCTCAAATTAAAGCCTATGTTTGACAGAGGCAAATTTTCTTTGCGGGGGTAATCTCAATATTTTCTGGTGGTTTCAGTGTTGTGGCCCACGTCCTCCTCCCACCACATGTTATTTAGTTTCAATTATAGCAGAATTTCTTTAATTTCTCTTCAAAGTGATATTTAATTTTAATGTCATATATTCTGATTTCTGGTGCTCCTCCCTACTTGCTTAACAAAATATCCTGCGCTCAGTAGAATACTCATACCATTGAAAAGATCCTGTGATCTTGTCTGTGAGGTTTATCATTTATAGTTTTGCAACAAGTGTTATAATGTAACTCCTGAAATCAAGTTATGTTTCCTTCATTACGTCTTCGATATGCAGGTCACAAAATAGAGAACAAAAACAGCATTCCGGTCGTAGACTGTTCTTAGTCCAAGGGTTTGGATCTTTGGATACGCATTCTATATTGCCTGATATCTTTGTAGTGTATTCTGATTGTCCCGAGAATCTCAAACTTCGCACTACATGTTATATTTCTGAAAGATTTTTCTATCTTTAATGCTGACCGCAAATAACCTTGCATAAAAATATACGTGTTAGAGTAAGAGTACTCCTTAACATCAAGACAAGTCATGACTGGAAAAGAAAGAAAATGTTCGTTTTGACATCGTGTCATCGATGAAGGTATTAGAGATCATATGGAATCTGTGTCCCTCCTTCTTGTCAGTGTTCTCTACATCTCCCTTTCTTTACTGATTGTGCCGTGTATATGCACTCCTCGTTAGACCAATAAAGAAAGTACGTACTCCAATCTGTGAAGGATAAACGACCTCCTCCGTCGACATGTGGTGTATAGAAAATTCCGTGTACTTGTGGTAAAGTTTATATTGCAACTACCAAGAGGAGGGTAAATACACGGCTAAAAGAGCACAAACAGACTAGGAAAAATAGAGAAATCAGCTGTAGCACGGCATGCTCTTCATTCAGGACACCACGAAGTGAAGTTTTCTGAAACAGAGATTTTACCTACAACGTCAAATTAATATCCACGACTATGTAGAGAAGCCATTGAAATTTATAAGCGTCAGGATAATTTTAATAGGAAAGAGGAGGTAATGGAACTAAGCGACATATGGACAGTAGCTCTCCAGAATCGTTAGACAATTTTATCTTTGACAAGACGACAATCGATTGTTATGTTTTAGCTTTGACAACGATTATCTATGCTCATCACGTGTTACTTCGACCACGAGCCCTTTCTTATAGTATGAATGTCGCTTTCGGACGTTCGACCTGTCAGTCGGCAAGACTCGGTTTAGGAGCGCCTCTGAGGATGTCCAGCGCAGTCCGCGACGAAAAGTCGGGTACAGAAGAGTTTCTTTGACCACGACCTCACACCCCGAAGGGTATACCAGCAACAGTTACTTTACTTCGTCCGCAGCGTGGTCCGCACTTTTGTCGTTAAGCTTATTACTAAACTCATCACTTTGGTCTCTGTTTGATCAGCGTTGAGACAATAGTGTTTTTTCTGTAGTTTGTTTGTTCCATTCAGCAGGTCTTGCAGTACTGATTCACTTTCACCGAAGATACTAAAGCCGTCAACGAATCTCATCATTATTATCCTTTTACCTTGAGTGAAGCCCCATTCATGAACCTTTCTTTTATTTCTGCGATTCATTGTTTATGTGCGGACGGAATGATGGGAGTGGAAAATGCATCCCTGTCCTGCACCGTATCTGATTCGGGTACTTCGTTATTGGTATTTCATTCTCACTTCTCCATGTTGACTGTTGTATGTATTGTGTATCACACATCTTTCCCTATAGCTTACGCATATTTTCTTGAGGATTTCAAATATCTTGGACCTTTCTACATTGTCGAATGCTTTTTTATATACCGATAAATTTTATGATTATATCTTGATTTGTCAGATGCCTTGCTTCCATTATTAAAACGTGTAACAAATGACTGTCAGGTGACAAACAGATATCCATCTTACACAACCTCGGTTTTCTTTTTCATCACTCGGTATCTGTGTAGTATCTGCTATGTCTAACATGTCCGGGGGAACAGACAGCACTATTTGAGTTACGGCAGCTGTATGTATCAATTGAAGATATGAGAACTGTCTGTTCTGTCGTAAATGTTCAGCAGAGCAGACACTATCCATATCTATAATTCTATGACCGCAACGTGTGTTTGATGAAAAAAAGTCAGTACGGATGCACAGCCCAAGTCGGAACTTTTACAGGGATAATAAATCTGAGAGTTGGGGCTTAATAGGCGAGCGTCATTGCGGTGGGGGCTAAGTTAAGAATTTCGGTGTAACGGTAAACATGTGCGCAGGGCAGGGACGGTTAAGGCAACCGGTTTATATAAACGGAGCATCCGGGTTCGAGTCCAGGTCCGACAAATATTTTCAACTCTTGGCATTGCATTGGCGCAATGTACTGTGCGGCTAGAAGGCATTATTTCCTTCCTGCCTCTTTTCCATGCCGATTCCGTTCCATTCTTTCACCCCAATTATTCAAGTAAATGCAGCAAACGGGCATTGAAATAATTCAATTTGTTCTTGAATTATTTCAGTGCGCAATTTCGGTTGACGTCGGTACCTCCCTCGAAATACTCAACAGGGGGAGGTGGGTTGAACTGGCAACTCTAAGTGAAACTGAGTGTTCATGAAACCTTGGCTATTGACAGAAGATTGGGGCATATACACCTCGAACCTACATACTGTAGGGTATCATACGAAAAATTTACAACTAAGGTAAAATATATATTGTAGGATATATAAACGTTTTCTGATCACTTACATAGTGGTCCCTTTCCCCTTTCATAGTTTGGTAAAGTGCCCAGTCCTTTTGAAACCATTACCAAATAGACTGTTTATTTTAAAAGAAATGATTAGGCTTATAGTTCGTGTTTCACCATTGGTTAGTATTACGAGAACAATGGCACAAATATGAGAGAAACTGGTTGGAATACATCGTTGGTACGAAAAGGTCAACCAATGGAATTATTTCTAATGATGTTAATACAGGAAACAACGACTAACTAAGGGTCACTATTTCTGTGTAATTCATTCACATTTTATCTACTCAGAAACAAAATCAAGTCATGTAAAAAATTGTCTTTGATTCACACTCTGTTCCTCACACAAAAATTTTACATCCTTTGGGTTTTTGTGGAACCCACCTGGTGGATGCTCAGATGGACGTTCTTCAGTGGTCGTATGCTGAGGGAAACCTTCATTAGAGAATGCGTATTACCTATAATGTGAGGCAGCCTGCACTTGAACACAACTCGCAATTGGACTCCTGAAATGAAACAGTAGGCCTAGTTGATGATGACACTGCACTTTGGCGTCCACAGGATCAGCATTTGCAGAAGACTCAGCAGTTTCGCAATGAGAAGAACCAATATTTGAACAAAGCACAATATTAGCGTCCCTATCCAAAGTAATATCATTAACCTCAGCTGCAATACAGTCCTCGTTGGTAACATATTAGGATCTAGACGAATAATTCTACGCCGGCCGGTGTGGCCGAGTGGTTCTAGGCGCTACAGTCTGGGACCACTCGACCGCTACGGTGCAGGTTCGAATCCTGCCTCGAGCATGGATGTGTGTGATGTCCTTAGGGTAGTTAGGTTTAAGTAGTTCTAAGTTGTAGGGGACTGATGACCTCAGAAGTCAAGTTCCACAGTGCTCAGAACCATATGAACAATTCTACACTTTCCAAAGCCATTGACTGCTTTCACTGGAACGGCTGCACGAAGAAATGTTTCACCTAACAGCGCACTTTTTCGAAACTGTGTCATAGTTCGTCCTGGGTTACTGCGAAGAAATTTTTCACAAGCTTGTGTGTGGAGCGTTACTGCGAAGAAATTTTTCACAAGCTTGTGTGTGGAGGGTTTTAAAAGGAGACATGAATGTCATATAAAGACGCTGGTTTTTGTGCCTGCAGTATCGAGGCAAGCACAAAACATTTGTATGATTTTTTGTGGCTGTACCACTGATATCTATCTTATTAGTGTAGATAGAGCGACCATCTAAGATTAGTAGAACTGGATTTGAGCAGCTGGTTTTGCATGTTATAAAAAATGTTCAAACGGATCCAAAAGACACCCCTCTAGGGTGCCACGCAAATTTGGTTCCTGGCGAAGCCGCAGTTTTATGTTCGACCTTCGTTCTTTGCCGAGGGAAGATTAAGAAAGAGGAAATAAAATTTACTCCTAAGGACATGTACACTAGAAAAGTTGACACCAAAGATCTATCAACTGAAGTAAGTACTCAGACTTGTAGTCTTCCCTTGAGTGCGAACACTTTGCTGGTCTTGGACTGAACAGTCAGAAGAGGTAGATTCTGTACCCCGAAAAGTAATATTGGGGAGCCGTTTTCTAAAGCACATCACCCTATCTTTGGCCGCCATTTCAAACTCCTTTTTCGAACGATGTGGTATTTTATTACGCTCTGTCAACTGGAACGATAATCACCGCAGGTCATTCTCCGTAATTCCATAAAATCACTTTCCCATTTCAAAACTGTAATTATGGATTTCTTGAACTTGCTGTTCACTGGAAACTGCCCTTAAGCTGCCCATAACCTTTTTACTTCCAACTGGATCTCTGTTTTCCGCTAGAGCCCTTCGTTTCAGTATATCACGTGGAATATTGAATTGTTTTGCAGTAGCTGGAAAAGGAATGTTGTCATTGTTTACTGCTTTAATTGTCTTTTGCATCGCTACAGGGTCCCATATTTGCTGCACTGTTTTCCGGATGTATTTATTTATTTTTGTATCTTGATGCTATTGCAAACCCTTGCAGAAGAGCAGAATAATGTATAGTAGTTTTTTAATGTTTTAATTTTAATTGATATACTATGCATAAAATAGAGAATTAGCTAGTTCTCATGCCACGTGGGGTAGCCGCACGGTCTGGGCATGGGTGTGTGTGTGTGTGTGTGTGTGTGTGTGTGTGTGTGTGTGTGTGTGTGTGTGTGTTGTCCTTAGCATAAGTTGGAGTAAGTTAAATTAAGTAGTGTGTAAGCGTAGGGACCGATGACCTCAGCAGTTTGGTCCCAGAAGATGTTACCACACATTACCTAATTTCTAGTTCTCATTGGGATAAAATACTGAAAATGAAATGAGGGGAAAAGTGGCCATCTATCGGGAAACGTAGCCACCTGAGCCACTTTCCCCGATGTGCACGTATAGCGTGCCCAATTTTCCCGACTGGACATCATGTCTGTATCAGAGGTTCACACGCGAAGCATTGGAACCGAAGGAAACGGCAGTGACTTCTTATAGCTATTTGTAAGCCAAAAGGCATTGCCTAAACCGGGATATCTCAAAAACCTATTGCTCTTCATAAAAGTGAAGAAACTAAAGTAATATGAGTGACTTACCTTGCACAAACTATCCTTAAACCTAAACGTGTTCAAAGAAAGATAATGGATCAGCCTTCCTTTGTCAACATCAATGACAACACTAATCGTGTCGACTACACATAGTTTGACCACTTCTCGGTAGGAAGCAGCTCTATTGAAGACATCAGATAAGCAGTCGCCATTTTTCCCAACCTCTCCGCTTTACCCTTATTTCCCTTATAGCATTGGTATCAGCGTCATGGATGGATAGGCAGTTAAGCGACTTGTGCCACAGTTCCCACACTTACCTGCATTTGCTAGCTTCGGGATTGTGTAGATGATATTTTTACGACAGGTTGGTGAAATGTTTCCAGACTTCCTGAATGCTAGAAGCCAACTTGAATCGGTTACTGCTGTCCATTGATTTTTTAAATTTCTGTAAATAATAATAAGTCTACGCTCTCAATCATTCGCCTGGACAAATAAGACAAAAATGAAGGGGATGTTGCACAGAATCGCCGAGAACAGGATTTTATGAAAAAATAATAAGTTTTCCGCTGCTGTGGGAGTGTTTATACGTTCTGCAATGCCGTTCCCCAGGCGCTATGGACGCGCATATGCGCGCTGCTTAGGTTTTCCTACAGTGCTACAGATGTGTGTACGAGTGCTAAGCCGCCGATCTCCCACATCAGCGGGTAAGTTACTTCTATATCTCTGTGAATAAAAGCCGGTCGCTGTGGCCGAGCCGTTCTAGGCGCTTCAATCCGGAACCACTCTGCTCCAACGGTCGCAGGTTCGAATCCTGCATCGGGCATGGATGTGTGTGATGTCCTTAGGTTAGTAAGGTTTACGTAGTTCTAAGTCTAGGGCACTGGTGACAACAGATGTTAAGTCCCATGGTGCTTACAGCCATTTGAATCATTTTTTGTGATTAAAAAAAGTTTCGATTATTGATCATACAACGCTTGTGTCACATTGCGTATTATCATATGCAAAAAGAAATAAAAAACCTCGTTCGATATCTTGAAACGTTTATGAGATATGACGATTGTTATGACAACATGATCCGCGATGCGCAAAGTCGTGAATGGGAAGATCGTGCTCAACTGTTCATCGGATATAAAACCCAATATCTCGAGAGCGACATAAGATATGGTTCTGCTCTCAATTCTAAACAAAATTTCTGTATCTTACCTACTTTTCGTTCGCTGCACTGTATGAGTTAAAGTCGACCATACGCCAAGTTTACAATGCGTTCTTCTCTCTAGAAACTACTTAAATTTTCGTGAAATGTTTTACTGAATTTGGTGCTGCGCATTGATTAACGCATACAAAGAAAAGAAGTTCAGTCCTTTATTGAGCGAACATAACAGACATTTAAAGTGTAAAACAATCAATTTTTTTTCACCTGAAAGTTTTAGAAAATTCGGATGATGAGATTTCACATCGACCGTAAGGCCGTCTGTGAACACGGGTACCAGCATTTGCCGAGCAATACAGCTATAAATAAAAGCCGCCCTCAGCACGGGACGTGAGAGAGCACATCTGTAGCAACGAAAGGGCTAACTAGATCCAGGGGAAAGGTGATAGCGTCGGTGTGGAAGTACCGTGACGAGTCGTGGAGAGGAGAGGTGTGCAGTTGGAAGACAAATATCTCACAGAGCCGAAGTTTCAGGAAATCGCGGGCTCTGCAGAGTGTCCCACTCCAGCGGAACCGCAGAGGCACCTGCTCTTCCCATGAGGCGCTCTATTCTTGGCGCGGCCTGGCGGCGTGTTTATTGTGAAAACACTGACACTGGCGAAGCCGTGCTCCCTGCCGTAACAGCCGACGGCGATATGATCTGCGGAAACAGCGGCTCGCACCGCGTAATGTACACACACCGTGTCAGGGACCCACACGTGGCGCTGTCGACTCGCGGGAGAAATATTTTCCAACGGTTCTACTGTATTCGCAAACCTCACATTTACTCAACGTTACTGTAATAGGAGGGAGAGATAGTACGTATTGTGCAGGGAATAATACCTCAGCGCTAATCTTATTTTTTTCATGATTACTCTGTTTGACAAAGAAAAACGAATGTAGCCAGAAGACTCGCACTCACCATCAATAGGTATGTACACGATTATAGTTGCAAATCTAGGTCACATATAAAACAGCCACTAGATTGCATAAGACTTAATCGGCTTACTGTTCTTACCAGGCCTGGTAAGATTTACAAGGGGCGTGAATGGTGTCACTAGGTAAGTGATTGCTGGGAAGCACATGGGGTACTCGTGTGAGACAGCGCAGTCAGCATCTGATAGAGATTGAAACGGGTTCCACTCTGGCTTTCCATTGGGTCGGCTAGTCGAACCGTGTACTAAGCTCATCTGTAGGCCATTTGGATGTGAAAGTGGTCCGATCGATGCTATGGCAAGCATACCTGTCCTCAAGGTTCCGGTCGTACACTCATGAATATAACAAAGCAAGTTCGCGGTATTGTGGAGCAAACGTATAGTAACCCCTTCGCATTTGCGTCTGTTATCTGAGAACGAGTAATGGACTCTTCGCGACATACTGCGACATCCGAACAGGACTAGGGAATTACCGTTCCATGCGTCGGCTGCCGTTAATACCACACCACAAACGCCTGAATTTTCAGATGTGCAGCAACCGACAACAATGGATTGTTGATAAATGACGTAGCAAGGTGTTCAGTGATAAATCGCAGTTCTGCATTACCCCGGAACGACCACTGTGGGCTTGTATGGCCCAGACCTGGGAAGAGGTTACATTGTTCCAACGTTTTCCAGAGGCACACTGAAATCACTCTTGGCATCTTGGTGTTGGGAGTCAAAGGTCATGAATACAGGTCACAGCTGCTAGTGAAACACCAGCTCTGGGGACACAACGGTACGTCACTCACATGCTGCATAAGTACAGTGGTGCCGGTTTTCAACAGGCTAATGCTCGTCCGCACATGGCACGTATCTTCATGAAACGCCAGCCTCAAGTTCAGGTACGCTCGTGGACAACAAGTTCTCCCCACCTGTCTTAGAGGCAGTATCCACGGCAACAAGTACCAGCTACAAAAGAAGCTGGACAGCTTTCCTCAACAGAGGATACAAAGATTTTATGACACGTCTCCCCACCCAATCTGTACACGTATCCAGGCAGCGAGTGCAACGCATACTGATAAGTGAGCTCATACTGCCAAGTTCTCTGTAAATTTGACTCGATTCTGTAATCACTGAAGCAACATCAGATACTCTCTTATTTCGTAAAATTTCACTTCGTTTCCTCTTTCCCTTCTGCTTGCTTAACGTTTTTGGCCGGCAGTGTATTTCCATTGAAGAGTTGAAATTTTAGGGGTCAGATTTCATGTTTCCGGGAGCAAGGAATGACCACAAAACGTCCGTAATGAAGCTTTCACTCTGCAGTGCAGTGTGCACTGTTGCGAAACTTCCTGGGAGATTAATACTGTCTGCTGCAGAGAGAGAACTTTGTCATGGGTAATGCTGTTCAACAACCGCTCACAACGCGCTCTCGCCTATTTTCCAAACTTCATAGAAGCAATATTGTATACCTCGCTGGACAGTTTGGAAACCAGGAAGGAGATAGTGGCAGAACTGAGGCTGTGAGGGCGGGTGGCGAGGCCAATTGCTCAGTCATTAAGAGGACGAACCGTGAACGACAGAGTTCTGTGTTGAAGTCCCTGTCCAGCATACAGTGTTCACCTGTTAGGAACGTCCACTTTACAAAGTTTCTCGCAAAATTACAGATACTAATTCTGAAGCTGTTCAGCATGGTACTAGGATACAATGTTTGGGATATGTGAGGGTCTAACTGATTTTCTTTCTCTTCTAAACACCACGTCTGAATTTTAGTTCCTTATTCGTTGTTCATTTCTTTTGTTCCAGTAATCTTTCATTATTTCATTATGTTTTTATTCCCGTTTTCTGAGCACTTATAACTAGTTTCTTCACTCTCCTAACTTGGAATCGTTCTGTAAGCGATTGGGGGAGGGTGGGGTTATAGTTTCGTCTGTGTTTGCTAATTGTACCAGCTCACCTCGTAAATCCAATCGTCATTCACTTCTTCCCTTGCAGTGTAGGAGCAGCTGCTTGAGTATTGCTGTAATAAATGATAACTAACATGAGCAATAAAGGAGTGCCAATTACCGAATTTAAATTCAGCCAAGTATAATGGCCTGGTTCAAATGGCTCTGAGCACTATGGGACTTAACATCTATGGTCATCAGTCCCCTAGAACTTAGAACTATTTAAACCTAACTAACCTAAGGACATCACACAACACCCAGTCATAACGAGGCAGAGAAAATCCCTGACCCCGCCGGGAATGGAACCCGGGAACCCGGGCGTGGGAAGCGAGAACGCTACCGCACGACCACGGGCTGCGGACCCAAGTATAATCCATTGATGTATTTTTTAACAATTGCACTACACAGGGCTGCACTGTTACACGTTTCACAAAGTAAAAAATATGTTGATACACTGATACATACAGTAACACTATACCAAAATACATAATCCCACACTACAAACCAGATGCGGCGTTCTTGACAATATAGGTGACCCAAGTTTCATTTACCGGCGCGGATGAGATGCTCGCGGGGATCTAATCATGTTCTCGCGATTGTTCTCGTGGTTTTTGACTTGGCGAACCACGGATTACGTTCCGTGAGGTACACTACTGATTACACAGCATCAAACACTTTTATAGTCACTAAATTTACTTGTTCTCTTAGCCTGATTCCTTACAATCTTCACACCAAGCACATGGTTAAACACCTCCACGTGACTCCCTCGCTGGGTTCTGAAGCGAAAAAACAAAGGAGCGATCATAGCGCTGTCGTCATAATCGATATCAGCGCTACTCGATACATGCTTACAGTTCTACAATCAATACTTTTTACCTACACATTTTGTGACGGATCAATTCCGGCGCCAGCGGCCGCCACTTTGAATTCCCGCCCATTGTCGCTTCTGGATGCCGCAATGACTGAGGGGGCGCTCCGGAGGAGGACGACAAAAACTTCTCGCTGCGTCAGACACGCTGGTGAAGAGTGTCTGCAGTCTTTGTCTTGGTGGTCCATTGGACTGGTCGGGGCACAGAGGCGGCCAGCCGGAGGTTCCAAGCCGTTGTCGGATCGAGGGGGCACGAAGAATGTTATGAAGTGGCCCGCTGGGACTGCTACATACCGCAATTCGCCGAATTATGGACTCTGAGCGACGTTAAACAGCCTCATAAAAAAGCAGATGATGTTGGTGAAGATGGCTGTTTGCAACTGTTTAGCCTATGTGGATTCGTGTGGCCGTTACAACTTGTATTGGCGCTTCTACTGCTCACACGACTGAGTGGCTTAGTTGCTTCTGGTCAAGTACTACTGGGGCGCATCATGGTTATTATATTGACTCCACGTGGTTTTGGATGCGTGTTTGTCTTGACAAGAACCGTGTTTATTGCGCTGTGTTGACAACAGTGTAACCTGTTATTCATCTGATTATTGTTGAAAAAGGTGTCGCTCACAGTTTGGAAGGAGGGCTGTATATAGGTAGTGTTAACGTTTGAGCTATCAGTTCACTGTAGTAATGAGCTTGTCGATTGTATAAGGGTTACCTGTGGTCGTTTTAATATTTCTTGTGAAATGAAGGACGGCGAACTCAGTGCGATTTCGGTCTCCCATGTTAGTTAATGGGATTTGTTCATTATGAAAGGATTATCTATGGGCTCTTTAAAATTGTTTACTCTAAACACTGGAAGGTGAGCTCAGAACATAATTTGAAAATTGTTTTGTTTGAATTCAAGTACGGTTATGTGGTGCTGATTTCTTGTTGATTGGTAGTGAGAATCGCACTATTTCTTTCTTCAGTGTTAGTTGATTAGAATAGTATTTTATATAAAGATACACTGTGGGCACTTAGAAAATTTTTTATTCTAAATGCAAGTATGTGAGCCAGGTACATAATTTGAAAGATGCTTTGGTTTATATCAAGTACGTTCATGTCATGCTATTTCATTAGGTACTGTGTTAATATTAGTTGTTTCTTAAAGGTAAAAGGGGAAGGAAAGTTTAAATTCAAAACATTGTCTAATTAAACTGTTTCATCGATTGTCATGTAAGGCATACTGGGGGTTCATCTCTTAAATTTTCTGTTTAAATATTTGAATGTAGTAAAACTATGAAATACTGTTCACTGGACTGTCATTACGTATGCTTGTAAACACCAGCCCCACCTCTCAATTGCTATGTCACATGTTCACCTCCCAGTTGCTTCTTCAACATTTATTTAATATAAATTCTTCTTTACTTCGTGGATCAAACGTAATGTTGGTTATCACATAAATATTTGAAGATCCTTTTAGGTGATGTGCTGTCTTGCTTTCGATATAAATATTAAAAAAATATCAGTTATATTTTGGTCATTCCTTCTGATGCGTTTTCTATGTTTCGATAAATTTCATCTCTACGTCGAAATTTACAACCTTCCTCAGTTGTTCATGGGTTTAATATTTCCCTAATGTGTCGTCTTTCTAGTATTTCCAAATTATCTGAATCATAGTTTTGCGCTAGTTTAACAGAAACTGAGGTATAGTGCGGAGTATCTCCTGTTAGAGATCTGGGTAAAGCCATAATTTCTATCTTTTTAACGCAACAAATATGAACGATGGTTAAAAGAAAAATAATTCAGTGTACAATATTAATCTGTTACCAAAATCGGCGATTAATGGTTATTTAGACGTTATTAGAACTTTGCCATTTTTGTGTAATTTTAGTAAACATATCTGAAATGTAAATCAGAAGTGAGAAACCAACTGTAGTATGTCAGAACAGATTTTGAAACAAAACGATGGTGTTGTAACAAGCTATAGTGTACCTTAATGTACACTCCTGGAAATGGAAAAAAGAACACATTGCTCCGGACACTGCGAGAGGGCTGTACAAGCAATGATCACACGCACGGCACAGCGGACACACCAGGAACCGCGGTGTTGGCCGTCGAATGGCGCTAGCTGCGCAGCATTTGTGCACCGCCGCCGTCAGTGTCAGCCAGTTTGCCGTGGCATACGGAGCTCCATCGCAGTCTTTAACACTGGTAGCTTGCCGCGACAGCGTGGACGTGAACCGTATGTGCAGTTGACGGACTTTGAGCGAGGGCGTATAGTGGGCATGCGGGAGGCCGGGTGGACGTACCGCCGAATTGCTCAACACGTGGGGCGTGAGGTCTCCACAATACATCGATGTTGTCGCCAGTGGTCGGCGGAAGGTGCACGTGCCCGTCGACCTGGGACCGGACCGCAGCGACGCACGGATGCACGCCAAGACCGTAGGATCCTACGCAGTGCCGTAGGGGACCGCACCGCCACTTCCCAGCAAATTAGGGACACTGTTGCTCCTGGGGTATCGGCGAGGACCATTCGCAACCGTCTCCATGAAGCTGGGCTACGGTCCCGCACACCGTTAGGCCGTCTTCCTCTCACGCCCCTACATCGTGCAGCCCGCCTCCAGTGGTGTCGCGACAGGCGTGAATGGAGGGACGAATGGAGACGTGTTGTCTTCAGCGATGAGAGTCGCTTCTGCCTTGGTGCCAATGATGGTCGTATGCGTGTTTGGCGCCGTGCAGGTGAGCACCACAATCAGGACTGCATACGACCGAGGCACACATGGCCAACACCCGGCATCATGGTGTGGGGAGCGATCTCCTACACTGGCCGTACACCACTGGTGATCGTCGAGGGGCACTGAATAGTGCACGGTACATCCAAACCGTTATCGAACCCATCGTTCTACCATTCCTAGACCGGCAAGGGAAGTTGCTGTTCCAACAGGACAATGCACGTCCGCATGTATCCCGTGCCACCCAACGTGCTCTAGAAGGTGTAAGTCAACTACCCTGGCCAGCAAGATCTCCGGATCTCTCCCCCATTGAGCATGTTTGGGACTGGATGAAGCGACATCTCACGCGGTCTGCACGTCCAGCACGAACGGTGGTCCAACTGAGGCGCCAGGTGGAAATGGCATGGCAAGCCGTTCCACAGGACTACATCCAGCATCTCTACGATCGTCTCCATGGGAGAATAGCAGCCTGCATTGCTGCGAAAGGTGGATATACACTGTACTAGTGGCGACATTGTGCATGCTCTGTTGCCTGTGTCTATGTGCCTGTGGTTCTGTCAGTGTGATCATGTGATGTATCTGACCCCAGGAATGTGTCAATAAAGTTTCCCCTTCCTGGGACAACGAATTCACGGTGTTCTTATTTCCATTTCCAGGAGTGTAATTCAAAATACCCGCACTGGGATACACAAAAAGATGCGACCCAATACACGAAAAGAATAAAACCCACTCCCAGTAATACCCACCTCTAAAAGCTAGCGATATATCTCTTCTGAGTATGTGAGAATCTCATAAATTTCTACCAGCAAGCTAACACTGAGTGAACATTTATGATGCTATGTTATTTTAAAGAATGTTGGAGAAGTAGTAACTGCAGACAATTTGTAACCACGTAGAGAGATACCCGCTGCGAAGCCACGCAATGTGACATGCATAGCTCCTACGAAAAATGAGACTTTCAAATGCGACGCAAAATGTAGTTAGGAAGACTTGAAAAAACGGTCTACGCTAATTTATCAGGCAGTAAAAGGACTCTCGTGGTCAGTCTTTCGCCAGGCAGGGTTGCGGTCATTCTTCTTCTAGCAAGTGTTACGATAAGCATCTTGCTGTGCATCGGCTGTGCGGTATGTGTAAGGGAGACGTGTTTGGAGATGAACTGTGCAACTGCTGTGCTATTGTACTGTGAGAAATTCTGTTATGGTGTAGTGCTTATGATTATTCCAGATGAGGCTCGACAGAAAGTTTCCAACAATCATTGGATTTACAATCATTTGAAGTCCTGCGCATCTTGATTTTATGCAGACTGCAGGACTCTGAAATTGTTTGCTAGAGTTCGGACTCTTCGTGGGACGAAGGACAATAGTAGTGGATTAAAGAATTTTATATTGATTAATAGCTTTCGAGATCCCATTTTCGAGCCGCAATGTGCTTAGTTATTTTTTCCAGACCTCCATAAACGTTAGTCACATTCATAGCGATATAAAGTTCCTCTAAGGAGACATGAGATGGTACCAAGTATCTTGTATTTCTCCAACAGAACTACCACCGTATTCACTGTCTTCTACACAATAAACTGGGTGGCGTCCTAGGTGCTGTTCGAAGGGAACAGCCGATGTGCCGGCAGCGTGTTTTACCCCCATCCTTCTCCCATCATCTAACATGATCATGACATTACCATAAACACACGTTAATTAGAGTCACCAACACTTAGCAGATAGTCTTACGCACAGAGGTCTCTTGCATCGCGAAGGAAAAATGTCTGCAGGCGCGAAGCAGAGAGAAAAGTTTGCAATTAGGCGGCTGCAGGTCTCCCTGCCATTCATGCCACATTTTCGGCTTTCTCTACGTATTAGGCATATGCCTGTTGCCGTCTCTTGATTGAAATTATTGATCTTTCCACTTTTTCCTCAGTCTTGCTATAGACCTCCCTGCTGTGTAATAATTCATCATTAATTTTAGTATTTGGTCGCACTCCATTCTTGTGACATGGTCGTTTCAGTTGTCCCTGTATTCCTCAAACTGTTTATTAAAGCTATTCACTCCCAGTTCCTCTCTGATATCACCATTCCTTCTCTTGTCGGAAGGGCTGTAACCAGTTCCCCGTTTTTATTTAAGACATTCAATGTCTCTAATAGAAGTTCTCTGAATGCTCCTTCTTCCGCCTTCATCTCATAACTAAATTTTTAGTAACATTCCATTCTCCCCTGAGTGTATTTTCTTTTTCCATTTCTTGTTTATGAAATTACTACTCCTGCTGATGCTCTTGTTTCTGTGTGTTCTCCTAAATCTTCCGAGCCCTCCAGTTTCTTATTTATCTCTGTTATTAAAGCTATGTTAACGTATTCCACCCAATACGAGACAGCTGTAACTCTTCCTTACATGACACTTATAAAAAAATTTTCCTTTTGTCATCGATTGAATTTTAATATCTCCATCTACATTACTTTGTAGTGTTTTCTCTTGAGATTTGGTTTGTCAAGTAGTTTACAATGTAATGATGTTCAACCAACGTCTGAGGTATGTTTGAATTGGCAAACATTGAAGTAGATATTCCAGTATCCTTTTGCTGTCTGCTTTGTGTTGTTATGCTAATGCGGAAAATAACTTTTTAGAACACTTTTCTGCATCTAGGCGTACCTTTCCCACTGTTACGTCATTACACTCTTTAGTGTCGAGTGCTTCCAGAATGAAAACCCAACAGTACAGCCATAATGTACACAAATAATTTTTCAGCTTCCTCTAGGCAGCTCAGATGCATAACATATGAGCTGTAATCACGATTCCTTAATTCCATTTGATTTGAGACACAATGTAGTATGTAGGTGCTCCTTGCAAGAGGTTCAACAACTTTATCCTATCTCACAAGCTACCACTTCATGATGCCTCTATTGATGCCTCTAACAATATCCAAACTTTTGAAAGATATCGAGAAACATCGCTTAAAATATTTATCAGATACAGTTATTTCAACTAATAACACTAACATATAAAAACCCACTAGTCAATCTAAAGAAGAACGTTATTACTGTACAGTCGAAGAGGATACTAACCGATAGATACGAAATCTGTAACAGCAGGAGTAGGAGATACTAACATAACCATTCGGTGAATGTAATAATATACAGAAGATTAAAAATGGAAACAGGTAATGTTGCACAATAAAATCAGATTATCTGCAGGACAGGCAAAGGCAGCAGATAACGTATTCTCACCAAATGAAACGAAAAATCAAGAAGTAGCTGGATGTCTAGGTTCGTAGGGATAAATCTAGAACAGGATTTCTCAAATGTTGAAAATAAAGGGAGGAGGAAGGGGTCGTCTTAGGTATCGAACAATGTATGTAAAGGAATATGATTAGAAATACAAAAGAAAAGTCCGAGAAACCAAATCAGAAGAACAAGAAAGTAAATCTATGTTAATAATACTGTGACATCTTGGTGGGCTAGAGGAATTCATATTTAACTGATATTTCTCTGAAACAATAACAAAAGCGAAAGAAATTTAGAAAAGATAACAGAAAATTTCCCCTTCAACAGACAATAGTTATAAAAATTGAAGATGGTTTAACTGCTTTTAAAGTATTTGTTGCAACAGTTTCAGCTGGAGTTAGTCACACTTGATAACGATTTTGATGACATTTAATAATCTTTTAGGCCACAAAATAAAATGGAATGAAATATTAATAAATAACTCTTTCACTAAATAGCAAAGACTGAAAGTCTTTAAAATTCTTAAAATTGCCTTTTAGATGATGTCTTTGATACATTTTAATACCGCACAGTATCTTTGCTTTTTTTTCTCCCCATCCAACCTTTCTCAATGCACCACCTCTCAAGTACAACTGATGCATTTGTATGATCCAAAGTGACACTGAACGTTGCCACAAGTTTACCACAATGTTATTACTTTTATTTAACAATTTATGACTCTGTTTTTTAAAAGAAATTAGACTTTTTACAAATAATCATTAATCAAGTGCAATTTTATGAATTCTAAAGATTAAATCTTGCGATTCGGTGTTATCTATTTTTTAATTTACAGCTTTTAGAATTTTAAATTTTAAATATTTTCAGTCTGTATTATGTAGTAATATAGTTATTTATGAATGTCTTACTTCATTGTTAGTAATGAAGATTATCGTTAAACGTGATGGAACACAGTTATCAAGCCTGCAACTGAGGCTCTAGCAATAAATATTTGCAGATCTCTTTTGGCAATACATCATCCAATATTACAAAATGTTCCAGCCATTGTTTGGTATTAAGACTTGGTGAACTGTTGAAGAGAATGAGCCGCTACTTAAAGAACTAGGGATTGTGAAAGGACTTCTTAACTATTGCCGTCAGAGAGCGTAACGGAGTATTATTCTCGTGGAACAATAACGTAGTGGCTGTGGATATGAACAGTGCTCTTAAGCGTTACGTTTTGAGTATCGCTCACCAACTTAAAGCCACAGACTAAGACGGCGTACTTCAACATACTTGAGTGTCCAGTCAGTATATGTGATATAAATCCTAACGAGCACATCGGGAAGTCATACGGTGGCACGTTGCCTGCTTGGTTCTAGCTGTGACCAGTTACTGTTGTTGTGGCGCCTCGTCGAATCCACCTCATGACGCATTTTCGCTTTAACTAGGCCAACTGAGGATCGACACCCTTCACAACTGCTCAAATCATGGTTAGCAAAACCGAAAGCGATTGAGTAATTTGATCGCTACCTAAGCAAACATCTTACTTACTCTGAAGCAGTGCTCATTACTGAGCCTGCGTGAACACCACTAATTACTGTAGTCAGCTACTATAGTAAAATAAAACCGTTCCAACACTTTGCACAATAGCTCTGCCAAGTCTCTATTCACTTTATTTTGCCTTTATATCTTGAAGTTCCCAGAAGAGTGTGAGTTATAGAGGAAACGTCAACATGACTCATGACTCTAGTACCGACCATTAAAAATACGTCGAATGGTTACTGTGTTGTAACATTTTTATCGCTTTCTAGTCCAGTCTGCGTAGACACAAATATCGTGATTACACTAAAGCAAATGTGGATCATTTTGTGAATGTTTGAGATAAATTACAAGCTTTTATTGCTTTTCAGTAATACAGCCACATTACACTTCATCTTACACATTCGAATTCTGCAGTATAAACAACGTCTATTTAAATTTTAATTATCTTCATCATTTTCATTTGTGGTGTGATTCACTATTTATGTTATCAAAAATGAGTGACGTACAGTAATTATTGATAATTCAACAACAAATATGAAACATAACATTATCGAGTGTGTGCATGAAAGTAATAATTACTGTAAGCTTCATAGAGAATTTACCGCGATTGACTAAAATACGAATGGACTCCTCATGGGCGAATTTGCTTTGGGATAGGTATGTTACGCTCATTGTTCAGTGCACCAGTTCAAAAGAGACGGATGGTTGATGAATCATTACATCATATGATTTATTGCATTTGACAAAAACCAGGGTTTATCTTTAAATGAAGACACAATGAAGAGGTACTGGAGGTAAACAATTGCGAGAATATCATCAAATGAAGATAGCAAAGGCTGAAGGAGGAATTTAGATCCACAGGGTAAAATGCATATAGTTTTCTCTTCTAATAACTTATGATTCCTTAGATATTTGTGATTTGTTGCCATAATAACAAATAGTGAGGAGGGGCTAATGAAAAAAAGACACTGCGTTTTCGCTGCTTTCTTAATCTACACTGTTTGCATGGTATGCCGCTTGTAAGTGTAGGACACTCACGACGGAGAGAGGAGTTAGGTCCACAGCAGAAGGTCAATAAATCGTCTGCAACAATTGAATAAAAATATCCAGCTTCAGTGTTTCTTAATTTGTAAATTTTTGTCACATCTAGAACAGCTACAACACGGAATTTGACTCAAATAGATACGTTATTCTTGATTGGTCTATACTAAATATTATTCTAAATCCTTATAGAGCTCAACAGTAGCAGTTACATAAGTAATTTATGTGCTTTCACCATGTGTTTCGGCCATAATCACCATCAGGTCAAAATGAAAACAAGTATACAGACAGAACACTCCTTTAAAAATATTTCAGAGTATGGTACTTATCAATTTAGAGTTTAATAGAGTTGTTGACATTCTGCAATATACCTGCCTTTGTTGTTGTTTGCCAGCCGAAGTGGCCGTGCGGTTAAAGGCGCTGCAGTCAGGAACCGCAAGACCGCTATGGTCGCAGGTTCGAATCCTGCCTCGGGCATGGATGTTTGTGATGTCCTTAGGTTGGTTAGGTTTAACTAGTTCTAAGTTCTAGGGGACTAATGACCTCAGAAGTTGAGTCCCATAGTGCTCAGAGCCATTTTGTTGTTGTTGTTTGACCTAATGATGGCTGTAGCTAAAACACTCATGAGCCTGTGGTTACTACTCGCCTAGGTGAAAATATAACAAATTTCTTTTAAGAAGTTAAATTTCGCATGAGAAATGTTCCTCGAACTTGATGTGGCAAAATAAAATGGTTTTGTCGGATAAATGTTATGAAAAAACAGATTGATTTCAGAAATGGCTATGATGTACAGGGCCACTATATATGATACACTCGTTTCCAAAGTTCCATATTATCAAAAGTATTACATGTAGAATTATGACTGATGCGTAAATAGAACCGTAAAGTTAATTAGTTTGCATTGCGCCCACCAGTTGGCTTTACGAGTGCAGTGCCTTGACAAAATGGTGAGAAGGTGAAGGATGAACATACATAGAAATTGATATTCAGCGATGAAACACCCTTCCATCATCTGGAAAGGTTAATCGCCACAATGTGAGAGTGTGGGGCACTGATGGTCCTCACGAAACTGTGGCTCATGAACGATATTCCCCGAAGGTTAATTTATACTGTGCAATGTCGCAAATGAAGCAGTATGGGCCGTTACTCCTATGCGAGAAGACTGTGACGGGTATGTCTCACCTCAGTATCTTGCGGCTGTGATTGTTTCCACAGCAGACTGCTGGTGCCCTCATCGGAGCATCGCTGTGAAACGCTTCCTAAATGACGAAGTTCCGCATCGCTTGATTGAGCGTAGTGGTGAAGTGGATGTTGGTCTTTCCCTTTCTCCCCCCAGGTCGTCAGATATAACGCCTTGTGACTTTCTTCCTTTGCGTGTAACCGCACCAGCAAAACACAGGAACAACTCAGAGAAAGCATCAGTTTTGCTGCCATGACGACTGACAGAATATTTCTACATAAGGTGTGGAACTAACTTGACGACCTCATCGAAGTGTGTTGTGTGACAAGACCAGCAAACATAGAACATTTGTAAAGTGCTAAAAGTAAACTCGGAAAGATTAGAGTTCGGTTCTCGTACGAATCGTATTTGTTCATGTAACACTTATGAAAATACACGGTGTTTCCGCAGTACCTACCGCTAGGTATTATGCAGCATGCAACACCTTCATATACCAAGAAAAAGATTTTCAAATTCTCTTCCCCGCTAAATACAAACTGTTAGTCCTACAGAAAAGAATGAACAACATCTCTTTCTAGGAAATTTAATGTAGTTAAATTTTGTACTGGGATACGTTTTCTCTAGAAGCCATTGTTTTCGGATTATTGAAGAAAAACGCATTTGAAGGTCACTTATAAATGTATTGTTTCACTAATTAAAAAACCACGGCCTCCAGCGACAACGTACCCCAGTATAAAATTTAACTATGTAAATTTATTACAAAAGGTCCCATTCATTTTTATGTAGGACTCATAGTTCGTGCGTATAGGGCGGAAGACTGTGAAAATCGTGGACGCTGTATTTCGAGGTGAATGGGTTGCGTACATTCCAGTGCAGGGACAGATGAAACACCTTCGTAGAGCTTTGAAAACAAAGGAATCATTTATTGCAGCTCAGTATCAACAATCGAAATCTGTAGTTAAGAAGTACTCATCCTGACAGTAGTGCAATTATGTGACGATGCAAGGAAAAAAGGAAATTTTAAAACAGAACTCATTCAAATGCAGAAAATTAGGAAAATTTACGACGAGGAGCTCATTTCGAATCTACTTTTAGAAGGCACTACGGTAGCGGTGAATATGTAGAGTAAGCGACAGTAGAGAACGATATAAACGTTTACAGCTCGACACTGGTTAGCCAAAATGTAGGCTGCAAAGCACGGACGCAGACTCCAGTTGCGTGTGACAGTGAGAGTCCGATGAAGGCAGCGACGTTTTGCACCGGACAATTGGCCGCAGAGGTAACGTGCGTGACGGGAGCTCCGCAGAGGCTCTGCTACCCGCAGAGCGCGGGCAGATATCCCCTGAGAGCAGCCGCCCGCCGAACGCCGGAGACAGCTGACAATCGCAGCACGCCACGTCACACGGCGTAGGAGCTCCTGTAAACAGACAGCACACAGGGGGCGTCAGGAGCGAGGGAACTGACATGTGGAAGACATTTCCCTCTCACCAGAAATACCACCAGCATCCTTCATGGAGGTTAACACAATTATAAAAACTCCCTAGAACGAAATATGAGTTGACGGAATTAGAAACAGGATTCGGAAGATTTGTTGTAACTTGGTACATCAATGTCATTAGTGAGATGTAATGTATCACTGACGCAGGCAACCTTACAGAATCTTAAAAAGGCCATGGTTAATGTTCTCTATAAGATAGGTGACAAAAAAGACTTAAATCATTTTCGTCTAATATTTTTACAGACATCTTTTTCCCAAAATATAAGAATACGTATGGCAATCGACGGTAGCTTTACATTTAAATAAAAACAGTTTACTTAGAACATCTAAGATCAGATACTCAAACGGCTCCCAAAATTATACATTCCCTCACGAAATTTTAGGAGCCTTAAGTACCAAAATATCGTCAGGTGGAATTTTTTGTTATCCCAGAAAACTGTTTGATTGTGTACGTCTTGTAAACACCTTAGAAGAACGTAATTTTCATCGAATTTAAGGCTTTAAAAGTAACTAGCATCAGCAATGCTCAACAAACAGAATGTAAAAACTTATGCTGAGTAATTCTAACTATTTTGGAATGAGAGAGAATTTTAGTGACTATGGAAAAACCACGTTAGGTGCCCCACAGCATGCAATTTTGATTCCGCTCCTATTCAACATAAAAGAGCGTGCTGAAAAACAATGCCTCATAACTTTTTATGTGAAAATGCTTAAAGATTTTTACGTGAAACAAAGGTTTGACACAGTCACCCAGGCAACGGACACATATCTCCCAGCGAGACACCAGGCTGTTGATACCGTCACTGTAGAGTGATAGACTTTGTTGACCAGACCACAACCTCAACTCTGTTTGCACCGCTTATCACTATCCAAGTGAAGTATTCGGAGGAGTTCATTAACTTTTGGTAACAGTGGAAAATCAGATGAGGCCAAGTTGGGTCTGCATGGAGGATGATCGGTGACAGTGGACCCATGGTGTCAGATTGGGCGAGGTGTCACAGCATTCACGAATCATGCCGAAAGAGAGGGTTCAAAAATGGCTCTGAGCACTATGGGACTGAACATCTGAGCTCGTCAATCCCCTAGGACTTAGAATTACTTAAACCTAACTAACCTAAGGATATCACACACATCCATGCCCGATGCAGGATTCAAACCTGCGACCGTAGCGGGCGCGCGGTTCCAGACTGTAGCGCCTAGAACCGCTCGGCCACCCCGGCCGGCGAAAGAGAGGGTGCTCCACGTGTAATGGTAGAGAAATAGGTTGATGGTAGTTCAATGAACCCCTTACCAGGCCCTTAATTGTGGTTTGCAAAGTAATGATGTAGACAAAACAAACACTGGCCGAACAGGCCATGAAGGCTAAACGGTACCGACCGAGCGCCATGTCATCCTCACCCTTCGGCTTCATCGTATTCGGATATGGAGGGGCTTGTGCTCAGCACTGAGCTGTCTGGGCCGTTGTCAGATTTCGCGACCAGTGGCGCTACATCTCAGTCTAGTAGCTCACCAGTTGGCCTCGCAACGACTAAGTGCAACACAATTGCCAACAGCACTCAGGAGACCTGGACGGTGACCCATCCAAGTACTAGCTGAGCATGACAGAGCTTAACGTCGGTAACCGCACTGAAACCTGCGGCAAGTCCAATGGCATGTAGGTGTAGAAGTGATGGAAAAATTGTACTAGACAATCCTGCGAGTTAGAAAAAACAAATTTGCCGGACTCTCTCTACCTACGTCGCACCTGTGGAGAATTCGGTAATTTAATGGTACGACTTAGGAGTCGATGTGAATTACATACTAACAAAAATTTTTTTGTTGCTGCTGATCAGTATGACGAAGAGTTTACGATAAGTGGAAGAAGAAGGATATCGACGAAGTTTTAGTAAAACATCATAATGGTGAAACTGGATATAATGAAGCATGTGTGTCGTCATTGGAAGGGTTTAAATGGAACATAAGAATTTGGAAGACTTCATGGTATGACAGCAGAGATGGAAGATGAATTAGCACAGCATACAATTAATTTATAATCCCGTTTCTTCTGAGTAACTCTTACTAAATTATGGAAACTAGTCTACCAGTTTGGTGATAAATGTAATCTACCACTTCGTTTCAATAAAGAATAAAAGATACTCGGCAAGAAATAGTATTACAGGTTTATGAAAGATCGCCCCATTTTGTCCTTGCGAGTTCCCGAATCAATATCGATGATGTGGTGGAAGGGCTTTCGTAAAGAGCCCGATAATTAGTTCTTTGATAAACATGAGGAAATACCAGATGAAAGTAAGGCTGGCCAAGTACATAACGTGGATAAAAGCTCATTATCCACAGTTCACAAACCGCCTAAAGCAAGCGACTGGAAAGACAAATGCCAATTGGGTGCAATCACAATCACGAAAGAGATTCGTGCAACGACATATCTACGTGTAATGAATGCAGTAAGTGAATTCATAGCTCAAATGGTATTATTTAAGCATAGCAGAATGAATAATTTCGAGATATGAGTTAAAAAACGCCTTCAGTCACAATTTTTTGTGTTTTATTCAGTACACGATGCATTTCGGACGCCGTGGGTCAATCTTCAGGTGTAATTCGTCTTAATACATGCTTTATTTGTTCTCTTGAATGAGATGAAATGCATATTCCTGTCACTAAAAGGTTTGACGTTAGGTTACGAGTTTCGTAAGTCAGACGCGGAAAAAATGTACGAAATGGTGGAAATTGTGAATAGTATAAACTTGCCAAATAATCCAAGAAAAGTGTTTTCAACGTTTTAGTAACTGCATGACTTTTTTCCTCCATCGTTTTCAAGCTTATCACTTCATCCAAGAGGCACATTCGCAAACACATGTTTGTAAACACTTCACAGATGCTTTTGTACATGATGTGGTCAATAGTGAATTTCTCATAGTGTTAAAGATATAATTATTAAACAGTTGACATACGCAGTTAACAATTGTTATATGCAGGAAACAACTTTAGAACAGAACTTTAAAACTACTGAAATAGCTGTAGATTGAGAAATCTGTTCGTACATGTAACATCGATTCTGGCTCTTTGATTTTGTGGGGGTGTATCTCCAGTTGTTCGAACAGATTTAGGGCCTTAGCGTTGGCTTCATTATGTAATACTACCAAATTGTTTTCTACATTGTTGATGACATGTATCGTTTCCAACATATGTTGTCCAATGACTAATTTTTCAAAGTGCTTGAGCCTGAAAGCATTTACATGTTCTTGAAAACGGGTTTTGAATTTTCTGCCTGTTTTCCCTACATAGTAGGCAGGACAACTGCGGCATGATACTTTGTACACTCCATTGTTGTTCTATGTGTGCGTGTTTGATTTTATGTAATGGATGATTAAGTTTCCTAATTTATTATTAGTTGAGAATGAAACTGTTATATATGTTTTTTTGAAAAGGTTAGCTATTTTTTGTGATACGGGGCCAAGATATGGAATACTGGCGAATATTTTCTCTTCTTTCATAATGTTGTCATTCGTTGTCTTGCTTTTGTGTATTTTTCAGTGTAAATTGTCATTAGTTTTGGCTGTGGAGCCATTGGCTATGCTAATGTTCTTTATTGTATCTATCGCATTCTTGAGTATGTTTCCTTCAAGATCAAGAGAGTGTACTCTGTGTAGCATGGACCTAAATGCAGCATGTTTCTGTGTGATGGTATGACATGATGAGTTGTCCAGTGTTATGCCTGTGTATGCGTGTTCTCTGTGTATGCTGAACTTAGTTTTTGTTGATGGTTGGTGAATTTAAGAGCCAGGAAATTTATACTTTTGTAGTCCTCATGTTCTATTATGAATTTTATGCTTTTGTGGAAAGGACTGAATACTGATAGTAGTTCTTCGATCTCGCCTTTTCTTCTATTAAACAGAAGCAAGGTATCATCAACATATCTCCATTTTACTTTTGAATCTATTGTTTTCTTTAAAGAACTTACTTTCCAGATGATTGAGAAATATGTGTGCCATAATGCTTAATATGCTACTGCCCATGGCAAGACCCTCATTCTGTTGGTAAACTTTCCCATTGAATGTAAAGTAATTGGGAGGTAATATTAGCTGCAACATATCCTTGACTTCCAATGTTTCTGCAAATGTGACTGAAGGCGTTTTTTAATTCATATCTCAGGTGTATTGAGTACAGACACGTTTGAAGCTGCAAAATATGGATAAAATTACATAGAATGAATAATATCTCAAAAAGTGGATCTCCACCAAACACAGCACCAGGATGCTCCACGAATGGAGCACAATAAGTCTGGCATACGACACTGAATAGTATGACTCCGTCAAACAAAGACGATTGCAGAAAAATAATTATTTGTTGTGATTTTTATGTTGAACTTCTATCGGATCTCACCCTAAAATTGACAATGGTTATTCAGGTTCTATGTTGGTCATTTTTAAAATTATTCTTGTGTGTTCATTTTTGTGTGTATTAGCTGGTAACTGTTCAGAACAAAGTTCAGTGGTTTAATTTACCACACAGTTTGGAGATATTTTATAACTTCTCTCCTGTTATCTTTGGAGACAAAACTTACGTGTCATATAAACTGGTGTTTTAAAGATGTAATTAATTTTTGAAATTGTGTGCCTCTCTCTATCACAGTTCTGCATCTTCTGTTTTCCTGACTCGTTGTTATTATTTCTGGTTTCCTGTCGTCTTGTTATATCAAAGCCTCTGAATTATGCTGTAGTTACTTTGTCATTTGAGGCTTTCGTTGATTATTAAAGATTGTTCCTTTATTACATGTTGAGACATCTTTTTTAAGACAAGCTGTTTTCTGAAATTTAATTTCTACAGAAGGTTAAGATAACAAGTACAGTTCTCACCATCATGTAGTAAAGTGGTTTTAAATCTAACATGTAATTCGTATCCTCTGGGGAACACTTCGATTAAAAATTTTATGGTTCTTCAGTTTAAGGGGATGCAGTTGGGTTGCTATGCAATTCGTGTAGTAAAACATCATCACTTATTCTGAAAGAACACAGTTGGACAGATTCAGTGAATACAACATCATCAAAGACAAGGACCAAAGATTTGGAATAGCGGCTAGCTTAATATTGCAAAATGGAATGTCAGACGTCTTAGAGAAAAAGAGAATTTACTTCAGATAGAATTAAAGATGAAAAGGATTAATAATGCAATACTGACAGACACAAACAATGTACTGAGGGGAAGAAAAATTGAAGGATCATACATTGTTGTACAGTGCAATTGAGGAGCGTATTACTACACTGGCTTTCTTAGCCATGATGATATATTAAGAATGGGAGCAAAGAACTACATTTACCTTTCACAGTTAGAAATTAATAACTGTAGGATCAAAATAGATAGGGGCCACGTAACTGGAGGTAAATGTTCACTACCCTGAAGCAGGATGAACACAGGACTCAGATCACAATAGGAAAATCTCTCGCTTGTATTTGATGGATAAAGTAAGACGACTTTACTTATATAAGCGGAAATTAGAATCCCATAGTAGGTGATGACCCTATTAACGAAATCTTAGGAAGATATTAACAATGTACTGTAAATAAAATTGTATATGAAATGAGAAGTTTCTGTACTTACAATGACCTCAAAGTAACAAATATTCTTTTCTGAAAGAAGGATGTTCATAAATATATGTGGACTAGCAGAGGAACTAGATCAATTATATATCATATTTTAGTTAATAGGAAGTTTACTTCCATAGTGCAAAACATCACAATTTTCCATTTATATTTTCAGCCACCAATTCTTGACTATGCTCCAAACAGAACTACTAACCAGAAGGAAGAGGTTCATGGTCTCATCTGCAGACGATGAAAAATGGACCCACTTTAAAGTAAGACTGTTCAGAGATTCTACAAAATCATTCTCCTAATGAACAAACAAGAGACAAAAACAAAAGATTAGAAATAATCCAGATTCATTCATAAAATAAGTTAATCATGGTAGCTGGGATAAATATGTAATAGAGAGAGAACATGATGCATATTGTAGTCAAGACTTAGCTTGTAAACTGTTAAGACACTCAAGTAAATCTGAGAAAAAATTACCATTAATAAACGTAAGAACTCAGGAATAAATAATATAATATTACAAAAATTTGTGGTATGACCTAAATACTAGTAGTCGTTACAAAAATATAACTCATTGCATTACTACAGATTTAACTGCCTTACAAGAAGTGAAAGATTAGTTAAAAAATAAAAATGCAAGAAATATCTAATACCTGATGGTATTAATATAGAATTGATTAAATATGGTGAATTATTAGTCAAGTGTGTCGAAACTAAAATTCCAGAAAGTTGGTTTACAGCAAAAAGATGTTGCCACTGTTTAAGTATGAAGGTTGCAGCAAAATTCAAAATTATAGGGGCTACAGTATGTCAAACACTGCCTACAAAATACTCGTATATGTATGTGTATGATATGACAGATTAAACACTACTATAAAAGTGTTACGTCTAGAAGAACAATGCGAAGTTATAAGAGGAAGGTTATTTAGGGATCATATATTCACTATGCAACAAATAATAAACGAAGAACTTTTAAATTACCAACCTACTTGGTTTATATACACCTTAGAAAAGCATTTAACAGTGTAGATAGAGAGAGTCTCTAAAAATTAGGAATACACAAATCTTTTAATGAACTGCATCAAAAGTCTGTCACGACGGGCCACATTTCGCAAGGAAAAACTAGTAGAAGCCAACCTCGGGGAAGATCAGTTTGTATTCCGTAGAAACACTGGAACACGTGAGGCAATACTGACCTTACGACTTATCTTAGTTAGAAAGATTAAGGAAAGGCAAACCTACGTTTCTAGCATTTGTAGACTTAGAGAAAGCTTTTGACAATGTTTACTGGAATACTCTCTTTCAAATTCTAAAGGTGGCAGAGGTAAAATACAGGGAGCGAAAGGCTATTTACAATTTGTACAGAAACCAGATGGCAGTTATAAGAGTCGAGGGACATGAAAGGGAAGCAGTGGTTGGGAAGGGAGTAAGACAGGGTTGTAGCCTCTCCCCGATGTTGTTCAATCTGTATATTGAGCAAGCAGTAAAGGAAACAAAAGAAAAATTCGGAGTAGGTATTAAAATTCATGGCGAAGAAATCAAAGCTTTGAGGTTCGCCGATGACATTGTAATTCTGTCAGAGACAGCAAAGGACTTGGAAGAGCAGTTGAATGGAATGGACAGTGTCTTGAAAGGAGGATATAAGATGAACATCAACAAAAGCAAAACAAGGATAGTGGAATGTAGTCAAATTAAATCAGGTGATGCTGAGGGAATTAGATTAGGAAATGAGACACTTAAAGTAGTAAAGGAGTTTTGCTATTTGGGGAGCAAAATAACTCATGATGGTCGAAGTAGAGAGGATATAAAATGTAGGCTGGCAATGGCAAGGAAAGCGTTTCTGAAGAAGAGAAATTTGTTAACATCCAGTATTGATTTAAGTGTCAGGAAGTCATTTCTGAAAGTATTCGTATGGAGTGTAGCCATGTATGGAAGTGAAACATGGACGATAAATAGTTTGGACAAGAAGAGAATAGAAGCTTTCGAAATGTGGTGCTACAGAAGAATGCTGAAGATTAGATGGGTAGATCACATAACTAATGAGGAAGTATTGAATAGGATTGGGGAGAAGAGAGGTTTGTGGCACAACTTGACCAGAAGAAGGGATCGGTTGGTAGGACATGTTCTGAGGCATCAAGGGATCACCAATTTAGTATAGGAGGGCAGCGTGGAGGGTAAAAATCGTAGAGGGAGACCAAGAGATGAATACACTAAGCAGATTCAGAAGGATGTAGGTAGCAGTAGGTACTGGGAGATGAAAAAGCTTGCACAGGATAGAGTAGCATGGAGAGCTGCATCAAACCAGTCTCAGGACTGAAGACCACAACAACAACAACAGAGATTGAAAAAAGGAATAAGAAATTAAAAAAAACAAAAACAAAGTGTGAGGCCAGGGTGTATTTTATCACCTGCACTTTCACTGTTGAACATTTACACAGACAGTGCTTTCCGAAAATGGAAAGAAGAAGCACCATAATGGGTCCATATGGAGAAAAATTGATCCATTATCATACAGTTTAATGTTGATGGCGTTGTGTTATGATAAATTATGAAGACGACATTCAAGAAAAATTCTGTCTTTTAAACCGAGCTGGAAAGGATTATAATTTTTGGGTAGAAATAAATAAAATTAGGGAATCGACATCCCGAGGGAAATGCCTAGTTCGAAACAAGATCGAAATGAAAAATCAGATTTTGAAACAAGTCCAGCACTTTATTTAGCTGGGGACTATGTTAATTACAACGAATAAAAAGATGTAGATTTTAATGTACCGAGATATCAGAGTATATGTTGCACGAGAAGCAGGGAAGCATAAAAATACGCGAAGAGACACATGAATTAAAATTCTATTTGGAAACGGCTGTATCTGTTTTCATGTATGCGTAGAAGCTTTCCCCTTCATTATCCCGGATTGGGTTATGAAAAGGAAGGATTGCAGTCGTATTCAGGCCTATGAAATAAATTTTTTTACAGCAGTTAAGGGTAGTAGTAAGTTGGACAGGTTTCCTAACGAAAGCATCAGACAGGAGCCGAATATTTTTGCAGCAAATGAGAAAATAAAAGAGCATAAATAAAACTATAAGGAACATATGGAGTAAATGAAAGAAACAAGGACACCAAAGATGACCTTAAAATACAAATCCAAAGGAATGAAGGACATAGGACTGCCAGTTAAAACATGGAACAGAAGCCAGAGCAGATTGAGAGCCCTAATCCCTGAATGGTAGAACAGGAAGAAGGAGAGCTCCATCAATTTCACAGACGAATACTTGCTTGAAAGTTGGTGGTCTGTAAACAAACTTACATTCTTTATGAACAGTTTCATGAGTAGGACTGAAAAATAATATGTTCGTTAACGTCAACCTGCAGTTAGTGCGCCATTCAAGAACCCGGCCAGCATACAGCCATCAAATAAAATTATCTTCTATAGATATCCATTTAACACGCCTGTACCATATCATTTCGATAAACAAAACTTCCGAAAAATCATTGAAACGTTAAGCTAACGAAGTAAATAACACGGCAACATGTGTCTTCACCGGAGACGATTGTTGGTACATAAAAGAACTATTCGGTCATGGAGTGGGCGGTAACCAGTGCTGGTTGTGTAAAAATTTTTTTTTCTTCATGTACATGCGGGGTAAGTCATACCCATATACATCCACAACGAGTAAATGTTTCGGGGTGCCATTTTCATTAAGTTCTAACGGAAAATTTGCAAGATTTTTTGACACTAATAGCTGTCAGCTATGACCGACTTCCTTTTTTTATGTGGAAATACATTTTTCTGCAGCGTTTCCACATAGCCGTCGAAGAGTACATCAATGACACACTTGTTTTGTTTTGAGGGTTATCAGTCTTATGAACGGTTTTATGTGGCCTTCCATGAACTCCTCTCTTCTGCTGACATCTTCATCTCCGAGTAGCACTTGCACACTACTTCCGAAATTACTCGCTGAATTTATTCCAATACTTGCCTTCCCCTACACTTTTTACCACTCACAGTTCCTTTAGCACAACCGATGTTTCTTCCTCATGTCTGAAAGCTCACCTGTCAACCTGCCCCTTTTTAGTGTCAGTATTTTCCGTGGGTTTGTCTCTTCACCAATTCCACAGAGGGCTTCCGTCTCCCTTATCACTCCATCAAATTTCCGAAATCCTTCTGTACCACCACAGCTCAAACACTCCGATTCTCTACTTTAACAGTTTTCCCTCAGTACATGGTTTATTAGTTTACAATTCTGCCCTCCAAAAGTACATTCTCAGAAAACGGTTGCTCAATTTAAGTCCTGTTTATTATTGCCATTCCTTTCTAAAAGTTTACCTCGCTTCATGCGTCATACGTTATTTTGATTCCTACGTAGCAGAAGTCCTTCGCTTTTTGTACATTCTGGTCCCCAGCTTTAAAGGTCACTTCCTCGCTATTCTCTTTAGTGGTACTACTCATTCTTTCTTCGGATTATTCTCACTTTACATTCTGTGTTCAGTAGACTGTTCATTCCATTCAGTATGTCTCTCAATTCTTCCTCAAAAAGGATAGCAATGCCGTCAGAAAATCGTATCAACGTCATTGTTTCACCCTGAATTTTAATACCGTTCCTTAACTTATGCTTTCTACCCGACGTTGCTTCTTCGATGTATAGATTGAGCAACAAGGAGAAATACCGTATTTCCGTCACACCGTCCTCTTAATGCGGGGACTTGGTTCCTTCTTTTCCTTTCTTATTTTTCCATTATGTTTCTCGTACAAATCGCTATTACTCGTCTACTCCTACAGATTACTCGCCGCAGAATTGTGAAAGAATTTTATCGGGAGAGCTTGTTCAAGTACTAAAAAGTTAACAGAGCAGCGAACCACTGTCTTACACTCAGAACGAGAAGCATCATAAACGTCTGCCCTGTTGTACCAAACGTAAGCAGATATCAAGTGATGGGAATGATTATATTCTGCTCTATGGGCCGGCCTCTGTGACCGAGCGGTCCTAGGCGCTTCAGTCCAGAACCGCGCTGCTGCTACGGTTGCAAGTTCGAATCCTGCCTCGGGCATGGATGTGTGTGATGTCCTTAGGTTAGTGAGGTTTAGGTAGTTCTAGGTCTAGGGGACTGATGACCTCAGATGTCCCACAGTGCTTAGAGCCATTTGAAACATTCTGCTTTATGCTGAATTTCATCAGGTTTCTTCCTTTTTCATTCATTTCCCAAAGTCCGTTTTCTATGCATGCTTCCATTCTCTTCTTTCAGTGCCATCGAATTCCTGTCTTCATAACAAATTTTCATCCTCTTTAACATACTGCATAATTTATTTTAGCTCATGTCCGTTACTGTAGAGGGCGTTGGCTATTAATGGTATGTGGTCGATGATATTGCCATCACTATTGTGTAAGTGGCAGTTCACTCAGAGTCCTACTTTCCTCTTGGTTGTTAGTCCTACTGATGCCTTCCGATAGCTCGATTTTTGTGTTAGTAATCCTGTAGGATTTTTAGAACAAATCCTGTTCACTCTGCGCCGTATTTCAACAGTTTGCACTACGTTATACTGCAATCTTTTCATTCTCTACCTACCTAGCCAACTGAAGCATGGAACATTCTACGATCGGACCCGCAGAGCACTAAATTTGTTTTTTTCGGATAGTATCCTACAAAGAGATCCTCACGTGAAGATCCGAATGTGGACTATTTTACCTCCGAAACATTTTACCCCGTAGGGCGCCACATTTGGTCGGAAAATGTCACGGCTGCATCATCCCTTTGCTTTCAGTCGCCCATGGTGCCAAAATAGCCCTCCATGTTAGCTATTCTTACTGGGCCATGTCAGTAAATGGTTGGCAGATTCGGGGCGGAGGACCAAACAGAAAAAAACGGTTCAGGGAAATCTCGCAAAACCTAAATCAGGATGACCGGACGCGGTTTTGAACCGTCGTTCGCCCGAATGCGAGCCGAGTGTGCTCAGAACTGCACCACCTCGCTC
This sequence comes from Schistocerca americana, assembly GCF_021461395.2. NCBI lineage: Eukaryota > Metazoa > Arthropoda > Insecta > Orthoptera > Acrididae > Schistocerca > Schistocerca americana. Next base: position 1,107,523,249 of record NC_060120.1, read on the forward strand.
GTTGCCGGGTTAGTAGAGCAACCGGACTGTTAGCGCTGCAGCTACAGACGAGAGTATTGCCCTCCTCAGCAACTGTGCGTTTATGAGGCATATATATAGATACCCCTTCCATTTGGATACATCTAGGGCATGGTTATCTGTATCAGTTGGACAGAGAAGCCACCACACCGTGCCAAGATCCATTGTTCGTGAGGAAGGAGTTAATATTCACAGAAAAACATTGGAATTAATCCTGAGAAGCGATACCGATGCCAGACCACACCCGTTACGTCGAAGCATATCTGGAAAAATCTCGTCTGTTTTCGCTAGAGAACCAGCGTGGTTGCGATCTTATTCCTATCACGGGTAGTAGTGTTGTGCCGAATAATAAGGAACAAAAGCTGTCTTTATACAAGTCGTGAGTCACGCACACAGCCGACAACTTGTTGACATAATGGTTGAGAACACTGTATGTTATGCGACCCCTTTTGCGAACCGTTCAGTATGAGGCCCTATTCGTTATTCTATTTGTCCGAAAGCGCTCTCAATGTTTTGTGAGATTCTTTGCGTCGTTGGTTTTGTGACGGAATGCGCTGCAATTTAAATGTCAGTTTTGGAAACTCAGAGTTGATCGCCATAATTCCCTATGTAACCAAGCATTCAAAAACAGCTTGTAAAAGGATTAATTTACGTCAGAGCCTACGGTCCACTTACTCGTATGAAATGCATACAATCGATTTCTCATTGACTGGGAATGTGAAAGAACCGGTAACGTGCTACCATCCAGCTATTGTAGCTGTGGATGTGGCTTTGCTCAAAAATGGTTCAAATGGCTCTGAGCACTATGGGACTTAACATCTGTGGTCATCAGTCCGCTAGAACTTAGAACTACTTAAACCTAACTAACCTAAGGACATCACACACATCCACGCCCGAGGCAGGATTCCAACCTGCGACCGTAGCAGTCGCGCGGTTCCGGACTGCGCGCCTAGAACCGCTAGACCACCACGGCCGGCTGTGGCTTTGCTACAAAGGGGTCAGAGAAGTACAGTCCGTAGAGTTGCTAAATGTTTGAAGGCGCAGGGAGGTCACTTGGAGAGTCTATTCTGAACAGTATGTTTTATGAGAGACATGTTGTAACTCACAGGGTACAAAAGATTTCACGAGTACAGACAATGTCACAGCCTGCCACGCGTGCTAAATGCAGTAAGTATTTTTAACATCACTTTCATTAACAGTTTGTTATTTTAGTGCTAATAGAGGTAATTAATTTTTAAACGAGTATTACATTTCGTGGTCGTGTCCGAAACTTCTAATCAATAATTGATATGTTCGGCAGAAAAGAAATAACCGCAAGATACCTATCGTTTAAGAAACAGTGTATGACACAATGAAAATAAGACAAAAAATATACAATTAGACATGGTATCAAGATTGAGAAACGGGTGTCTTATGCATAACTCCAACGATTGCACCAACAGGGGCCGGCCGGAGTGACCGAGCGGATCTAGGCGCTGCAGTCTGGAACCGCGCGACTGCTACGGTCACAGGTTCGAATCCTGCCTCTGGCATGGATGTGTGTGATGTCCTTAGGTTAGTTAGGTTTAAGTAGTACTAAATCTAGGGGACTGATGACCTCAGTTCAGTCCCATAGTGCTCAGAGCCATTAGAACCATTTGAATCAAGTGGGCGGTACAGACGTACAGCAGTCAGCTCATAGCACTCGCATTCACGAGGATAACGACTGAAATCTACGCCCAACGATTCAGATTTAGGTTTTCCGTGATTCCCTTTTCCATGATTCCCCTAAATCACTCCCGAAAAATTGCGAGATGGTTCCTTTGGAAGGGTACGACCGATTTTCTTCCCAATCCTTTCGTAACCCGAGCTTGTACATCGTCTCTAATGACCTTGATGACAACGGGAGGTTCAATCATAATCTTCCTTGCTTTACCATTTTCACAGCTGTACAGTATTCAGTACAGATACTTACAGCACATATGATTACAGCGTTGCCAAAGCTGTCTTTCTTTGATGTCCATTTTGCACCAGACCTATGCACAGAAAGAAACGTTCTTTCAGACATTTTTGTATTGTTGAAACACATTGGTACTAAGAGCTCCAAGCTGCTTCTTTTCGTATCTTTCACGCATGTGTGCTCTGTGAGACTCACTTGTTTATGAACATACCGCGTTTAAAGGCCGATAAGCAATCTGCAAAGACTTCTGCACAACCTACAGTTTCGTATGTCGGTGAACTCTGATACCCGGACTGGAGCAAGCCAATGACAAGGCAAGCCGCCAAAATTAATTCTTCCTCTTGCTCTGCACAAAGATTAAGTGCTGCTGGGATCTGGTTTGGTACAGTTGTAGTCACACATCGGTGGTTCTACATCCTGTTTAGCTAAGACAGTTGATTGCTGGAAGTGCTAATCACATACTTCTTTCGCGACCCTATTTCAGGCATTTATTTTGGCTAATGTTCCATCAAAGTAAAATCTCAAAGTGCCTGTCCGATTTTTTGCTACGGGACTTACAGATTGCTTTGCGAATTATTACACTGTCCAGTCACACCCATGGCGCCAGCGGCCTGATCGAAGTAGACCCACAAATTCTCGACTGGGTTTAAATCCGGGGAGTTTAGTGGTCAGGGTAGTACAGTAGACTCGTCCTAGTCTTCTCGAACTACGCTTGTACCCTGCGAACCGTGTGACATACTGCATTGTCTTGCTGGTAGATGCCAACGCTCCAAGAAAAAAATAGCTGAATGTGGGAGTAGACCCGGTCCCCAAGGATAGACGCATCTTTTTTTGATTCACGGTGCCTTCCAGAGTTAGATCACGCAGGGAATGACACGAAAACATTCCTCAGACCATAATGCTCCGACGATTGTTGCAAGGTTTTTGGCGCTGAGCACTATGGGACTCAACTGCTGAGGTCATTAGTCCCCTAGAACTTAGAACTAGTTAAACCTAACTAACCTAAGGACATCACAAACATCCATGCCCAAGGCAGGATTCGAACCTGCGACCGTAGCGGTCTTGCGGTTCCAGACTGCAGCGCCTTTAACCGCACGGCCACTTCGGCCGGCTTGCAAGGTTTTTGCTTTTGCACGGTCCACGCTGTACGGGTTAACGGCAGTTTGTTCGATGGAGCACAAAATTACATTTAATCTGGAAAAGTCACTTGTCGCCACTCAGTGGAGACATCCATTTGCTATACTGGCATGCAAATTACAGCCTTCGCTGCCAATGAACAGCAGTCAGCGTGAGTGCATGAACCAACCGCCAGCTGCTAAGACCCTGGACGGTAGTTGTGGAGACACTGCTGATAACCCAGTGATTCCTCTGGGCTGTGAGCTGCTCAACAGTTACATGCCTGTTCGCGAACCCTGACGCTGTCAGAGCGGACATGGCCTGTCTTAATGTGGTTTATTAAATAAGAATTTTTAAGTAAAAACCTTTTAATGCCTAGACCGCTATTTTCTTATGACATTTAAAGTTCGATAACCAATTTCAGTTGCCACTATCTGAAGTTTATTGCAGATATCAATCGAAACATGTTATTGTACTTTACCTGTAACAGTAAAATTGCGGTCTAGGCATTAAAAAGTTTTCTTACTGTAACAAAAAATTTTATTTAATCAAACACTTCTATCCACCCGTACACATCTCCGCAGCAGTCGTTAACTCCTGATACCCATGGCTCGTGGTGCACCACAGTTGCTACGGCGCCGGTTTTGGATAGCGTCCTTTTTCCATGCACGGTATATTTTAACCACGGCAGTAGGCGAGCATTTTACAAACTTAGCAGTTATGGAAATGGTTCCACTTTTGGCCCTATAATCAATGACTGTACTCTTCTGAAAGTCTGATAAATCACACCGTTTCCACATTACGAAAACGTCTGCATTATTTTCCGCGTACCAACGACACACTTTATATATCTTTCACTGCTAGTGCTGCCTATGAGTGGTTACTACATGTTGTCATCGAACATAGGCGTGCTTGCATTAATGCGATTTGACCGTATAGCATCGACATGCACTTTTTGCTGCCGAATTCCAGCTATTACGAGTACTTTTCCATCTGCGAGTGCATCTGGCTGTAGATGTTCCTCTGTCTGTCGTAAAAAGCATTAAAAGCATTTTTTAGGTTTTATTTTAGACATTATCTGGCAATTAAGAGGTTCATGAATTTGTGCCTTAGTTGTATTGGTGAATTATACTGTTCATGTAGGACTACAAATTAAGCTTTATTTTATCTCAAACATTGAAGCATCCATTTTCCCTGATTTTTTGTTTGCGTGTTTACTAAAGTAGATAACTTTTCTTTGTCCTCCCGAATAGCCACATGGCGTTATTATCCCAATATACTAACGTTGTTCATTAAAGCCCCACATTTGTTTTTTCACAACATTTATATTGTTAACAGTCAGAATTCGGTGACATTATGCATTAACATACCTTGTCCATGTGCCATTTTTCAGCGTAGTCTCCATCAGATTATATGGCTGTACACCAACGTTGTGGAAGAACATGTGTTACCTGATGGTAAAGGCTCCTGTCCTGTAGGGGTAGCCATGTTTTCACTACATGACCGACACACTCCTCATCTTTGGAGTGTGTTCCCCGTAAATAAAGTTTAAGCTCCAATAATTCAGATGAAATGGCCTTTCTTTCAATCTTGTGGTCCACTGTGAGTATTCGTGGAACCCATCGTGAGCGCCTCTTAGTGTATCCGAGAGTCTCGATCATCGCAGACGCACATCCGATGCTGACGGACAACTGTAGAACCAGTTGTCCAGTTCACGAATAATGGCATCAGCACGATTCAGCATGCCTGGAGCAGTGGCTGTGACAGGACGTCCCGAGCATCGCTGATTATGAACCTCTCTTTCTGCATTTCGTTTCTTTTTCTGCACAAAAGAATTAAATAACACCACGCTGCTTGAAATGTGAGTCTATGTAGACGCCATTTTCACACTGTACTGCATCTCTATCATCTGCCAGAACGGTTCGAAACTTAACCTGCTCACAGAACAAACATCACATGCGAAGTACACACAAGGAGATCTGTGGGGCATTATCTATTGAACGACCCTCGTAAATAACTTGACCTCATGGCATTTAACCTCATTTTCGTGGGAATTTTTTTTATGAACTACGGAAACTACCTATATGCTTTGCAATGCAACGCCTGTTAACTTTCGTAAAATATTTCAGCTATCGGGCAGGGACACCATGATGGAGATCCCGAGACGTGGGACTGCGTTGCCACTTCATAATTTTCAGGACTACAGCTCCTTGCTCGGAACTTCGAAGTGATATGTATAACGAAAGGAAAGCACATTTTCCCTGCCTTTTGGAGCCAATAAGACAAGATTCATTAAACTTGTAGTCTTCATTTAAGCAACAAGTATGTGTAAATCAAACCTGTTACGACTAAAAGGGCTCTGTCGCGTCTTTATAGAGGTTGAACGAGTCAGATAAGCGCTCTCCACAGTTACAAACAATTACACTGATATAAAGTTCAGGGTCAAACTTATTCGAAATTTATTTCATCATTCATTAAGATCGTTACTGCTAGACAGTAGGCTTTTGAGTATTAGTGTGCAAGGAAGCGGACTGTGTCGTCCGAGGTGCGAGAAGTTGTTTTAACAGATTCCGTATATTTTTCAAATATTCCAGTTAAACTCAACCGAAAAATTTAAATCTGTGTGACAGATGTCCCTTCCCCAGTGAACGTCATGTTCGGTATTTCGATCGTCATGCCCTTACTTACAAATCAAAATCTCTTTAAAAGTATGTTGGGAGTAAAGGTCCCAACAACGAATGAAATTTATATTATTAATTTTCTTCGGTGGTCATAATGTACATGTTATTGAATGTGCGTTGATATTGGTAAGAGCATGCTGAAAGATATTTTAAGGCTCTGAATCCTACACTACTGGCCATTAAAATTGCTACACCACGAAGATGGCGTGCTAGAGACGCGAAATTTAACCGACAGGAAGAAGATGCTATGATAGCAAATGATTAGCTTTTCGGAGCATTCACACAAGGTTGGTGCCGTTGGCGACACATACAATGTGCTGACACGAGGAAAGTTTCCAACCGATTTCTCATAGACAAACAGCAGTTGACCGGCGTTGCCTGGTGAAACATGGTTGTGATACCTCGTGTAAGGAGGAGAAATGGGTACCATCCCGTTCCGAATTTGATAAAGGTCAGATTGTAGCCTATCACGATTGCTGTTTATCGTATCGTGATATTGTTGCTCGCGTTGGTCGAGATCCAATGAGTGTTAGCAGAATATGGAATCGGTGCGTTCAGGTGGGTAATACGGAACGCCGTGCTGGATCCCAACGGCCTCGTATCACTAGAAGTCGAGATGACAGGCATCTTATCCGCATGGCTGTAACGGATTGTACAACCACGTCGATCCCTGAGTCAACAGAAGGGGACATTTGCAAGACAACAACCATCTGCACGAACAGTTCGACGACGTTTAAAGCAGCACGGACTATTAGCTCGTAGACCATGGCTGGGGATACCCTTGACGCTGCATCACAGACCGGAGCGCATACGATGGAGTACTGGGTGCACGAATGGAAAACCTCATTTTTTCGGATGAATCCAGGTTCTGTTTACAGCATGATGATGGTCGCATCCGTGTTTGGCGACATCGCGGTGAACGGACATTGGAAGCATGTATTCGTCAATGCCCAGGCGTATTACCCGGCGTGATGATATTGTGTACCATTGGTTACACGTCTCGGTCATCTCTTGTTCGCATTGACGGCACTTTGTACAGTGGACGTTACATTTCATATGTGTTACGACCCGTGGCTCTACCGTTCATTGGATCCCAGCGAAACCCTACGTTTCAGCAGGATAATGTGCCACCGCATGCTGCAGGTCCTGTACGGGCCTTTCTGAATACAGAAAATGTTCGACTGCTCTTCTGGCCAGCACATTCTCGAGATCTCTCACCAATGGAAAACGTGTGGTCAATGATGGCCGGGCAACTGGCTCATCACAATACGCCAGGCACTACTCCTGATGAACTTTGGTATCGTGTTGAAGCTGCATGGGCAGCTGTACCTGTACACGCCATCCAACCTCTGTTTCGCTTAATGCCCAGGCGTATCAAGGCCGTTATTACGGCCAGAGGTGGTTGTCTGGGTACTAATTTCTCAGGATCTATGCACCCAAATTACTTGAAGATGTAATCACATGTCAGTACTAGTACAATACATTTGTCCAATGAATACCCGTTTATCATCTGCATTTCTTCTTGGTGTAGTAATTTTAATGGCCAGTAGTGTATTTACGTGTCAGAACCTGTTTAAAAAGTGTGTTGTTAACGTAATTCAACAAAAAATAATGAATAATTATGTAATTTTTATTTCTGGTGGGCATAAACTAACCTCTCCCGCTAGGTAATGTGCATTATGGAATAATGCTCCGGTGTTGCTAGGGGTAAAGGAGCCTACATACTGGAGTCTACAGATTGTACTTCTTCAGAGAAAAGGAAATGAGAACAGCAATGGAATTGGAAAGGAAATAGACTGGAAGCTATTGCAAGAAAAAGAATACTACGTTATGGCCATTTAGAACGAATGAACGTTAATGGGAGACCTAAGAGATTGAGCAGTTGGATCCCTGAGTTGTAAAGGGTACTAGGACGAGCTCTTAGAAAACGGGTGACAACGAAGCTGTGGATTCCAGGAATCTCGGACTGTGGGAGATGAGAAGCGAGAAACAGATAACTAGCTTAGAGAGGGTGCATTGCGTAACTTTAGCCCCTCATATTACTTTTCACGTATTAATTAGAGCTGTTTGAGCAGCAGACAGTTATGAACGAAACGTTTATGGCCACCAACTACCGTGAAAATGAATACCGTCTGGTGGCACTGTGAGCATTTAAAGGACGAAGGAAAACATATAAGTGGAGCAGGGACGAATGGGAAATCTGACAGACTGCTACAAAGTGCTGATTGTTATGACCCAACGCCTGGAAATGAGTATCTCGGAAACGGCGAACCTAGTCGGTAGTTATGCTACTTTCGTGACCATCTATTGAAAGAGGTTGAAGGATGGTGAAGTCCCGAGTGGGTGGCAGGACGTTTGACGAGCAAGCTTCATCATAGGCGTGTCCACTCTGTAAACCAGCGTAGCGGCGACATGTAACAGATCTGATGACACAGTTCGGTGCTGAGACAACCACGAGTGTTTCGGAGCACACCGTTCAGCGCACATTGTGAAATATTGAGCTCCGCTGCCGACTACCGATACATCCTCCCACGCTGACATCCTCAATTAAGACAGCAATGGCCGTTGGGATCATCGAAACTGAATCGTGGACCAAGGAAACGAGTTATCTGGTTAGATCTGCCACGGTTCTTATTACAGCTTGGCAGCGGTGTGTCCAGATATCCGTCACCCATGTGAATTGCTGTTTGACACATTCACTGCACCACAGTCAATGGCTGGTCAGGTAGACGAGCAGTATTACGGCATGGGGGCACTCACCTGGGCTTTCACGTTACATGTGGGAGTAAGGTGTCGTGACAGTCGAATACTTGGACATTATTGTGGATCACCCGCATTGCATCATTCGTGATCTCCAATAGCATCACCATAAAGGAAAACAGTCCGTGTCAAAAAGTCAGAATCGTGCTTCAGTGGTTTGAGGAGTGTGATAATGAACCCAACGTTGATGTCTTTGCCACCAAATTGGCCTGACCTGAACCGTGTGGGGCACATCCTGGACGCTGGCGAGGCTCACCTGTGCACCCACGAAACACTGGGCCGTTATTTACAGGAATAGCGAGCGTGTGCTGTACGTAGACATCTTCTGGCACCTACCTCGGGAAGCTATCAGGCATTTGTTGAACCTATGCCACTCAGAATCGCAGCATTGTAATGATCTAAAAGGAGATCAACACGCTCTTAAACAGATGGTCACGATGTTTTGGCCCGTCATTAGTGTATAATTTGAAATGGAAGAGAGACCTGGGGGCTTCGGGCGACCTGCCCGCTGCTGAGAGGGGGCAGACGGCGGTGGCCCCCGCGGCCGCCGCCGCCGCCTCCAGCGTGGCGCCGCCCCCGGTGAAGAGCGCGGCGGGCAGCGTGGAGCAGGCGCCACTCGACCGCCTCCGCTGCGCCGCGCGCCGCCACCACCGGCGCAACCAGCCGCCCCCGCCGCCTCCGCGCTCCACGTCGGCGCCCCAGTCTGCGAAACGAGGAAAGCCGTTAAGCTCACATGTAAAAAAGGTTATCATTACAGAACTGTAGAGAAAAATAATCCACCCAACTGTTGCAATTTTTCCTTTACTGCTATTTACAAACCCCTTTCGGAAAGTTTATTGCCGTTTTCAGTGCTGCATCATGCATCACTGCAGCCGTTACATCCAGCACACACAATGAAAGAGCAAGAGAACAATGCTCCTCGCAACGAACACTCTTGAACAGAACGTTCTCGTACTTATCTCCTCGCTAATTCAGAGTAAATTTTCAATCTCTGGCACGAAATTTCTGGCTGAAGCCTGAAGCTTTCTTTTGAAGCTTGAGGGTTTGCTCATAACAGATGCGGCAAGGACTACGAGAATACTTTATACGAGAAGAGATAGTTTTATAAACCATTACAACTACAATCAGATAATATACCACATTATTTTAAAACAGTTATCAAGGCTAGTTTCGGACAATTATAAGCCTATCTTCAGACGAACAAGGACCACGAGGCCCGTGGCTGCCGCACCCTCAACACCAGGCTGCGGGCAGGTGACATCCGCAAGGGAAGCCAAGATAGCAGTTCTTCTTCACGTGATGAAGGACTTATAATCTCCCGAAACAGATCGTGATTGATCCAATAAACTATTTAGAACTGAAACAAAGTATTATCTGATTCTACTACAAAGCTTAGCTGCGGATGTCCTTTTAACCGAATCTGATGCATTACAAATAGATTCTGATCACAGATCCTAATAACTGATGAAATTTCGAATCGAGTGTCTGCAATAATGAGTTGATTACATGTATATTAAGCAAGTACTTTGAACTTAGTATGTGAATGTATCCAAGAAAACATGAAACTATGAAGGTCCTGTGGAAGGACAGGACAATCTGGCACTGATGCTAGAATAATTATTTGATTAACCAAAATCAATTTTATCATGACCATCATCATCAGCATCGTCATCATCTATAATCATGGTTTAGGTTCGCGGAACCTGTTCCAGCGTTATCTTCTTAACCCTATCGCTTACTGGGGAGGACCTATGTCCCTTATCTCTTTGGGTACTATAAAGCTCTTTTAGGATATCTGCCTTGTTGCATTCGTTTACAGTTCCTTCCATTTCAACACATATTTCTATTTTTTCTGTTTCTTAATCTGTCTTCTAGTTTACATCCCTTAAATTATCTCATATATTTAATTCTAACGGTGAAACGACTCAATGGAGTACCTCCATAAAGCTGTTGCCAGTGACGGTGTGTCACGGACACCTTCCATGTCTTATTTCACTGAATGTTTCTCGCATTCCCTCGAGAAGGCTGAGAAGGACGCATTAGATGAGACTACATGTTAGACGCCAGTGTAGGTTGCCGTCTGCGAACGTTAACCAAAGATGAAGTTGAAAGTTCACGTCATAATGAAATTCTGTAGATGTTCAGTATGATCCCTCCTCTCTGAGTGTTAGTGGGTATGTGTGGCTTGACAATGAATGATTAGTTTATTACTTGTTTTGAAGTTCTTCGTAGCCGTAATTCGTAGCCGTAATTGGGTTGGATACAGAGTCGTCTGCCCATAGCAGACTGGAGGCTGCTTGTCTTCTGCTCTGGTGCAGGGTGGCCAACTTTCAGTCTGTCAGTCTCTCCATTCTGGACAGAGAGGTCTACCCCTTTCGAGCTTCAGGTGTTATTGTCAGGTTGGTCGAGGAAGCTGTGCCTCTGACTGGTTCCGGTGTTGGGTCGCGTGAGGGTCGGTTTTGTGCAGAACGGCAGCGTGGTCGATAGTCGTTGTCCATCCTGAGGCTGGCGAGTACCTATGTTAAGGGAACGCTCTGTTTAGAGCACTGTGTTAGGCGCGATTGAGGATAATTTAAATTCATAATGAAATATTTAATTCACTTCAGATTAACTCAAGATTTATTACTCAAACCTCGAAGAGTTAAAATTCATACTTCGAGGTGAACTATTTTAGAGATACCCCATCCAACGAAACTTCTCAGATCCAGACAGAGCGGCGGAAAGGACTGATTGGCGTTAGGGGGGCTTGATGTATCATTAGTTATGCTGATTAGGTGTGAAAGTGGTGTGCATGAATTCTTGTACGTGTATTACCTTCCCTTGCCTCGTTCAATGCTACGTAGAAAATTCAGTGACACTGAACATGTCTTTCCCCTCGTCTTCTGTAGCATATCAGAGTCTGATACCGTTCATTAAATTTGGGTGTGATTTGATTTAACTAAACTGCTTCCCATACGATTAACTAACCGCACCCAGTTTTCATGTCCATGAGCCACTTTCCTGGTGACGATCAATCAAATAGTAGCCTCGTGGTGCGCAGACTTATTGGGACTAAAGAGAGCCACCATGACTTGCGCTCATGCTTATATATTGAATTGTAGTAATTGACCTGTAGTAACTGTAGTAATTGTCCTGTTGTATGAATGTGTCTTAATTTCCGTTCCTTTATTCCAACTGAATTTCGACAAACGTTAGTTGCGCTTCACGCTAGTAGTGAGCAGACACCATCACGTAAACCGTACATGTACTCCCTATTTACGTGTCGACATAGAAATAAATCATGTCAGTTGTAATCTTTCGTCTCCCGCCTATTTACAACTATCACCAATCCCATTTATGCAAAATTTCATGTTTCGTAAGTTCAGTAATTGATGTAGCTTGGAGAGTGAAGAGTAATTTACTTCACTAAATAGTATTAAGTGTTCAATCAACAATCAGATTGGCTGACGAATTCCAGTTCGCTCTAGGAAAACTATGAAGAGCAATACTGGTGGAGACCCTGTTCCTTCTCGTTGAGGCTTGCAATCTTATCTCATTGGAGAATGAAGAGTAATTTACTTCACTAAATAGTATTAAGTGTTCAATCAACGATCAGATTGGCTGACGAATTCCAGTTCGCTCTAGGAAAACTATGAAGAGCAATACTGGTGGAGACCCTGTTCCTTCTCGTTGAGGCTTGCAATCTTATCTCATTGGAGAATGAAGAGTAATTTACTTCACTAAATAGTATTAAGTGTTCAATCAACGATCAGATTGGCTGACGAATTCCAGTTCGCTCTAGGAAAACTATGAAGAGCAATACTGGTGGAGACCCTGTTCCTTCTCGTTGAGGCTTGCAATCTTATCTCATTTAACAACGGTAAAGGCGCTCAGACGAAGTGGGGTTTTACAACGTCACGATTAAGTTATTCCTTCCTTATTTCCTATTCAACTCTCCCATCGATAAAGCAGCAATCAAACAACTAGTGTTCTATAGAATTTCAGTTGCTTTTCTTTACTTGCATCTTTATTTAACGTTTCTTTTATTGTTCCATATTTTTTCTGCTTTATTCTTCGTGTCTTTATCATAATCCATAGACCTGTAGCAATCCAGGTAGCTAAAATGACTTATTTGTTCGATTACTTTGTTTTCTGTCACTGCTTCTGATCGCACCTGTTGCTTCTTTTGGAGTTCAATACTTTTGTCAATTTTGAATTTTTTTATTTTGCCCACTTTGTTTTCTTTTACAAGCACTTCATCATAATTCTTCTGAGGTGGCTGTTACAGTGCAGTCTTCGGCAGCCATTAATGTTTTTATGTAAAAGTCGTTACTCCAGTTTTAATTCTTTGTTGTTTTTTGTTTTCTACTCTACGTTTTAACCATGTCATCCATACATATTATAAAAGTGTATGTATGTGTGTATACGTGTTTGTGGTTTCCACATTTCCTTCTAAACCAATAGACCAATTTCAACCAAAATTGGTTCACACATACCTTCCCACTGGCAACAATCCCTGGGGAACCGAGGGAAAGAGCCACCTATACTTCAGGACATATGACAGCATCAACAATGAGATGCGTCAAGAACTGCTGCATCATGCATGACGTTTAAATTTGTTATTTCTGTACTACTAACTCTATTCGCAATGTATCTCGCATGCAGTATTCACATACGCCGCTGAATCTAATTACACAAATACTGCAGATACTTCAAAAGAAATAATTTCGTAAACACTTAGACGGGGGAAAAATTTCCGCATCTTGCATGAACTTTAAACACGTTTATTCTTTACTGCTTCGACACTTCTACAGTCGAGTCAATTTAAGGAAATCTCTCACACTTTGCAGTGCTTTTGATATGTTTCAGCTGTAAGCGAAAACAATGTCCGTCTACAGAGCTATGAAGAGACGTTGCAATAGAAACATTTATAAAATTGCATTGCACACAAGCGAAACAGCTGGAACCAGTTGCCTGGACTTTTAACTAGAAATATTGTTTGGACATAAATTTTGAGTTAAATAAACATTACAGAGAATTTGTATGTTGAATACCACGTTTCTTAGTTTGGATACAGTAATGGTTCAAATGGCTCTGAGCACTATGGGACTTAACTGCTGAGGTCATCAGTCCCCTAGAACTTAGAACTACTTAAACCTAACTAACCTAAGGACATCACACACATTCACGCCCGAGGCAGGATTCGAACCGGCGACCGTAGCAGTCGCGCGGTTCCAGACTGGAGCGCCTAGAACCGCTCGGCCACCTCGGCCGGCTGGATACTGTACATCTGTATATAATGCACATTTCTTTGTACATCTATTTAATAACAGCAAAGGTGTTTTCATGAATATATGGAAAAAACAGTTTTTCTATATTACACTTCAAGTAGAATTCATTTTTTTATTTCTGTTTCTAATTGAAAATTGGCAAAACTGCTGTGTCGCTCCGAACAAGACACAAACATGGCAAAAGCACGACAGGCGCTAAGATGCAAGCTGGTGTCATTGACAAAGAGACTGGCCACTTGTGCGAGTTCCACCAGCACCACAGGCGACGCTGAGGATGAAGATATCGACTTCACCTCGGCCAACTGCCGGCCGAGTGAAATCTGTCAATGACCGGGCGACAAATGACAGAAACCTACGCGGAAGGTAGAAGGGCAGTTCTGGCCCACTTGGTTACACACTGAAGAGCCAAAGAAAGTGGTACACCTGTCTAATATCGGGTAGGGCCACTGCGAGCACGCAGACGTGCCTCAACACGAAGTGGCATATTACACTTCAAACTCGACTAATGTCTGAAGTAGTGCTGGAGGGAACTGACACCATGCATCCTGCAGGGCTGCCCATAAAGCCGTAACAGTACGAGGAAGTGGAGATCTCTTCTGAACAACACGTTACAAGGCATCACAGATATGCTAAATAACGTTCCTGTCAGGGGAGTTTGGTGTCGAAACTTATAAAAATGATTCTGGAGCCACTCTGTAGCAATTCTGTAAGTATGGGATGTCGCATTGTCCTGCTGGAATTGCCCAATTCTGTCGGAATGCGCAATGGATATGAATGGATGCAGGTTATCACACAGGATGCTTACGTACGTGTCACCTGTCAGAGTTGTATTCATATCGCTCCAACTGCGCACCATTATACAGCTTTCACCAGCTTGAACAGTCCCCTGCTCACATGCAGTCATTGGATTCATGAAGTTGTCTCAGTACCCGTACACGTCCATCCACTCGATTACCAGTTGACTCGTCCAGTCAGGCAACATGTTTCAAGTGATAAATAGTACAATGTCGGTGTTGACGGGCCCAGGTGAGACGTAAAGTTTTGTGTAGTGCAGTCATCAATGGTACACGAGTGGACCTTCGGCTCCGAAATCGCATATCGATGATGTTTCGTTGAGTGGTTCACATGGTAACACTTGTTGATCGCCCAGCATTGAAATCTGCAGCGATTTGTGGAAGGGCTGCACTTCTGTCACGTTGAACGATTCTCTTCAGTCGTCGTTGGTTCCGCTGTTGCTGGACCTTTTTCCGGCCACAGTGATGTCAGAGATTTAATGTTGTACATGATTACCGATATTCACGGTAAAATCGTGAAATGATAGTACTGGAAAATTCCCACTTCATCGCTACTTGGAGATGCTGTGTCCCATTGCTCGTGCACCGAAAATAACACAACGATCAGGCTTACTTAAATCCTGATAACCCGCCATTGTAGCAGCAGTAACAGATCTAACAACAGCGCCCGACACTTATTGCCTTTTATAGGCATTGCTGACTGCAGCGCCGTATTCCGCCTCTTTACAGATCGCTGTATTTGAATACACATACCTATATCAGTTTCTTTGGCGTCCAGGGTTGACTTAGACGGGGAACGTCCTTTAGTGAACTCTTAGAAGTGAACGGACTGTTCTTGTAAATTTCTAATGCTATGTACTGTCACGTCTACCTAAGATTATTTGCACCTAGCCATTGAGGGACTTTTTGTGTTATATTTCAAGCAGTGTTGCAGACTTCCTTATTAAAATAGTCACAAAGATAAGTAAGCCTTTGTAAGTCATTTTTGTGAATTTATAACAAATTTTTTGAAATGTTACCTGACCCTGGGGCATAGCTGTGTAGTGGTTGGAGGGAGAAATTGCCTTATCGGTGTATTGCACCAGAAACCGTTTCACGAACTCACAAACTCGGCCTACCGTAACAATAGTGGCAACTCGGTCTCCACAGCAGTTGCGACGAGACCTTTACAAAACTGGCTACACCATCCCCCACAGAGGGGCGATGGTGTCATTAATTACACTGTGTAGGTGATAAGCAAATTGATGGTTATAGTATGGAGTTTCTTCAAATGCAGTGTGAGAACCTAAAACGTGGTGCCAAAAATCAAGATCAGATTGTTTTCCGTCACTAAACAGGTGTGCAGTCGTCAGGTCCTTGAACCATGTTATAGCTTGGTGCTAGTTAAATAGAAAAAACGTGTCCTACAGAAGGAGAAGGAATTTCAGGATGACAGTCCCTGTCGGGGCACGGAGGTAGCAAGCCAGTGTCAGTTGCACGAGTGGCCGCACATCGTACATCGACGGACATGTGAGGCGACACTCATCAGTATCATCGCTATGGAGCGAGTGCATAACAGTGATTCAGGCAACCTAATACATGAAGTCACTGATTTCTCGAGTATTTACCATTAAAGACACCGTACCATAGGACTCGTGGATTCGTTGTAAGGAAGGAAACATTGATATTCTTCAACACTGTGGTCCTACGGATATCGTCGTGGAGTTCGTCAGACATAATGCAAGGTGTGTGCAGCGTAAACAACTTGTAAAATTCTTTCGCTCACGCCGGCCGTGGTGCCCGAGCGGTTAAAGGCGCTACAGTCTGGAGCCGCGTGACCGCTACGGTCGCAGGTTCGAATCCTGCCTCGGGCATGGATGTGTGTGATGTCTTAGGTTAGGTTTATGTTGTTCTAAGTTCTAGGGGACTGATGGCCTTAGAAGTTAAGTCCCATAGTGCTCAGAACCCATCTTTCATTCACGGTGGAAACTTCATTGGAAGGGTATCACTTATGTAGCTGAGTTTGACGAAGTAGATGGATATGAGGGAAAGTTTTGGGGCAACGTGGGCCGCATTGACCGGCGAGACAGGAGGCGCTGTCATGAAATGAAAACCTCCGTCAGGCTGCGTGTAAGGTCCGTGCCACCAACTTGTCACAGTAGTTAAGTATAAAGCGGACGTCGTGACTAAAGTGTTGATGAAACCGAGTCCTTCTGCTGAAACGGGGATGGGGTGTCGTTCCTGCTGATACAAGGTGCTCAAGCTGCCAAGAATTGTCGTTCTAGGACCTTCGGCAGAAGGAAGACTTGGGCACATGCCCCAGCTTTGGCGTGACGTAGGTGTCGACGTAGGTCACTCGCTGGATTGGATTCAGGCTGTAGTGGATTTTGTGCTGGATGTGGGCTTGTAGCATCTGAAGCAAACAGTGGTAGGCACACGATGCCGTACTGTGGGTATTTCCGGTAAATGTGATATCCATGTAACAGAGATTGTCCACTGCGGGCAGCGGCAGTGCCCATTCGTCTTGGAGGCAACGTCCGATGTTGATAATGCTGATTTGGTGACAATGAGCATGCTTCCCAAAGTTCTTCCATGCTGTCAGATACATGTGATTTAGTTACGTGTTTCCATAGGTGTATGTGCCACGAGCAGGAGGTCATCCGCATATGCCCAGCAATGGAAGGTACGGCTGTGTATGGTGAGTCCCATAAGGTGCAGCAGTAGGCCTCTGATAAGCAGTTCGAGGGCGATGGAGAACAGCAGAGTGGGCAGGGGACAGTCCTGTCTAATAGAACGCCGTATTTTAATCGGTCCCACTTGTCGTTCATTGACTTGAAGACTTAATGTTGCACTGGTAGGCGGACTTCTCAGGATGGCAACGAATGATGGAGGGAATCTGATGCACACCAAAGTCACTGCCGTAGTTGATTGATACCAGTGCTGCATGGAGGCAGCAGGATCTGATGGTCATTATGAGGCTAGCACCACAGTCGTAAAACGTCTGCTCCAGTGAAAGGATTGAGGGTAGTACCGCGTGTATGCGTGCTGCCAATATACATGCATAGATCCTACGGTCCACGATGGGAAGAGTAAGAGGGGAAAGTTTGTGATCTCCAGATCTCGGGACAGTTTGTGTACCGGAATTAGAATACTGATCACAAAGACAGTTGTGACGTGGAAGTTGGCAGTGAGCAGTTCCTGGAACATTTCCGTCTCCGCTAGATGATCAGGTCATGAAATGCCCGGTATAATTCAGCCAGAAAGCCATGTAGGCCTAATGATTTGTTTGTTACTCTTTTGACGATAGCGTCCGCCACCTCATCCATAGTAATTGTGGCGACCAAGGACGTTGCCTCTGTAGCGTACCTGTGTACATGTGCCATTTCAGAGTACATCCTCAGATGTCGTATGTCCGCCGTTCTGTCGTCGTAAATTTGTCGATAGTGGTCAGCAAAGTTGGAGACAATAGTCACCTGTTTCCTCACACGGCGACCGTCTTGCTTAAGGACTGTGATGGTAAGCTGTTGACGACAACGACGATGGTCACACGTCTTTCGGAGCACGGATGGTGTTTCTTGGGTGCGATGTCCTGGCTGCGTGATCTCACCAACATACCGTGTAGGTTACTGTGTGCCAAGAAAAGGAACTTTGCCTTAATATGTTGTTGTTCCCTGTGTGTTTCAGGTGATGGAGGTTGGTTGTTGAGATCCCAAAACATGGTGTAGTAACAATTCAAAAAAAAAAAAGGTTAAAATGGCTCTGAGCACTATGCGACTTAACTTCTGAGGTCATCAGTCGCCTAGAACTTACAACTAGTTAAACCTAACTAACCTAAGGACATCACACACATCCATTCCCGAGGCAGGATTCGAACGTGCGACCGTAGCGGTCGCTCGGCTCCAGACTGTAGCGCCTAGAACCGCATGGCCACTCCGGCCGGCAGTAACAATTCACGTTGCCACGGTGCCACGCAGACGATCCTTTCCCACATTGGACCAACTTCCTCTAGATCATTAGTCTGACGCAGTTAAACCACAATATCAGTTTAGAAGGGTACCTGCAAAGGCGACTTTTACGTTAAATCCACACCGCTACGACGCGCCGTCGACGTTTTGGGTCGTGAAGTAGGGATGTGTTACGTTTCCATTTCCCATGACTACACGACTGGCTGCAGTGGAAGCAGGAGGGAACTAACGAGAGCACAGTGACTAGAAAAGAGGAGTCGCCATTTTTCCTCGGCCAGCATCCGGACTGAAGGGTGTCAGAGACATAAATTCGATCTATCCTGCTTGGAGAATAGCTTGTAAGATGTGTGTGGCCAAGGGCGTTGCCATGGACCATCTATCATGCGCCAATAAGGCGTAGTTCTTCCATCGTTGTACTTCGGACGGGGCATGGTGAGCAGCTGGGATGTTGGTCTTTTTAATGCAGTACGCAACTGAAGTCGTCTTCAACTATAGTGTGATCATTATGGCCAAGGAATAGGAGGCCGATGTCGAATACGTAGAAAACAGAGTTGCGACGTCTGTTGAATGTGCCAGACGGAGGGCTAAGACTGATAATATGCATGCCAAATATGGTGGTAGCCATCCCCCTCGCAGATGGCCGTATGGTCACGTTTATGACTGATAGAGCCTCTTGGATGTAGATCCCCACCCCATGCCCGGACTGATCATTAATGGAATGGTACAAGTCGTATCTATAAACATCCAGAATCGACGCGGTATGCACCCCTTGTAAAAGGGCAACGTCTACATCTATCTCGCCGGCCGAAGTGGGCGTGCGGTTAAAGGCGCTGCAGTCTGGAACCGCAAGACCGCTACGGTCGCAGGTTCGAATCCTGCCTCGGGCATGGATGTTTGTGATGTCCTTAGGTTAGTTAGGTTTAACTAGTTCTAAGTTCTAGGGGACTAATGACCTCAGCAGTTGAGTCCCATAGTGCTCAGAGCCATTTGCACCATTTTTTTACATCTATCTCGGAGTTTACGTCTCGGAGGTCATATCTCGGAGTAATTGTGTCCTCGTCATATTATTAATCATGTTGGTTCTGATTGTGGCCACTGTGTACACTTGTCGAAGGGAGGCTGAAAGTTGATTGACCATCGCTGAGAAAGAAAGTGAATTTAGTCAACGGGAGACATTACTCAATCCAGCACGAACACTGGAGGGACACTTGTAAGTAAATGGTGGGTGTAGCTAACTGCATGCGTTGAACCCAGAGGAATCGCCGACACGCCTTCTTCATCGGCTCATCATGCTGTTGTGGTGCGGGAGAGTTCGGGACGAGAGCTAGCGAGATTGTTGTGCCAGGTTCTCTGTCACTATCACAGTCAGCTGACATCGGGAGGTGGGCGCCGTCCGCATGTGTGAGGTCACCATCCTCGTATGTGGTATTGTCACTTGTTCTTCGTATCGACCTGCGCCTCCGCTTGCAGCACCGTGGCGAAAACTGCTTGCGAACATATCCTTCTGCGTGAGATGACGGCAACGAGCCCGTTGTCCGGGTTCGAAAGGTTCCATCGGGACTAGGATACCAGCCATGGTGCTCGGTGAAGGAAGTTGCTGTGTGCAGCCTTCCTGTCTACTGGTCCCTTCGTGTCTTCCAAACAGTCGCTTTGTGATGGCTCTTACAGGGATGGGTGGCTAAGCGGCAGGTTACGTCAAGTAGTGTCGGCGGTAAGCGTCGCTGCATACGTCACTGGCAGAGTAGTCGGCTTTGGTGGGAGCGTTACGTCCGTAATTTTGATATCCATTCCCGTATACATTCAAAATGAAACTGTCCTTCTTTGCCGCATCCCGAGCACATATACGGTCGGCCGTCGTACACGATATTGGCTCTGCAGTCCCCAATGCAGAGGTAGGAGGGCACATGGCTACGGAGATCGATACACACTTGTTGATCACAGTTCGAGACAGGATATGTCTTGAACTGTGCCCATTTCTCGGCTAGGTGATACAGGACCGTGCTGTGGGGGCTGGAGGATCATAGTTTCAGCAGGTACTTCAAAAGGCAACTCAAAATGTCTAATTGTTTGGACACCCAAACACCCGTGATCGATGGCATAGTGCCTACGTTGTCATCTGCGTAGCAGAAGCGGAGTGATCCGCTTGCCTCTTTGATGATTTCGGCGCAGGTGTTGTCACTGATAACCTTCACATAGACTGTGCTGCTGACGACGGAAAAATGTATGCCTATGACGCTGGTATCTTTACCTTGTCTCTTAAGAATGTTACACATGGAGTGCTTTGCATCGTACAGAGTCAGGGCAAACGGTGAATCGTAGCGTTGCTTTACGGTATTGGTTCGCCATGTGGTTTTGCAAGTACAGCTGATGCGCGTGTATCGGCTGACATTATCACAAACAAAGGTACGTGTTGCACCACATACAGAATACGTGCGCACTGTAGCCTTGCCGAAGGCAGACTGCTGTTGATATTAAGCTCTACGCACCAGAGCAGAAATCCTTGTGTTCTTTGCATATTGCCCGCATCTCGTGGTCGTGCGGTAGCGTTCTCGCTTCCCACGCCCGGGTTCCCGGGTTCGATTCCCGGCGGGGTCAGGGATTTTCTCTGCCTCGTGATGGCTGGGTGTTGTGTGCTGTCCTTAGGTTAGTTAGGTTTAAGTAGTTCTAAGTTCTAGGGGACTGATGACCATAGATGTTAAGTCCCATAGTGCTCAGAGCCATTTGAACCATTTTCTTTGCATATCGTTGTTTGACTCTCACTAAATTTAAACAGAGCCTTTGCATTTCCCATTTAATATTTTCTAGCTTCTATACCACTTTAAAAGGCCCCGATTCGTAGAACGTCATTCTGTTGTTCGTTATTCTCATGGTCTTTTATTCGTTATTATCATGGTCACCTTCCCCTTGACATCTTTGCCCAGATATCCGAATGCGGGCTCCTCCGGAATTTATTGCTCATGATCATCATGATACTTTTTCGATTACAGGTTATATGTCCTGTGGATACATATTACGTGTTTTTAATGTAGTGGTTTCCATTACCTTTTGCGTCCTCATGGCGTTGATCATTGCTGATTCTCCAGCTTTCAGGGGCAGTTTCCTACCCCAAGTGCCAGAGAATACCCTGAAACTCTGTGCTCTCCTCTATCCTCTTTGGCAATGCCGTTCGCAGAATGAGGGTGACATCTTATGTCAAAAGTCTTCAGCTGCCAATAGTTTCCACTATTAAAGTTCCAACCCCTGTACATTAAGACGCCGACGCTAAACAGCGTAAGAGCCATACTCTCACCATTAGGAATGTACACCATACCTTCAGCGGGGAGCTCTGTGACGAGGAGGATGGGCACTGTGCTTCTGTTGTCAGAGGCATGAGAGATGTAGGCCACGAAGCCAGTGTGAGCATAGAAATCAGGGATGATCACTTATTGGAGGAGGGCAATGTCGACATCAGCATCATAAGTGGTGTATCTGCAAACTGGCAGTTTATGTGGTGCCCGAATGGAGGCCGAATTCAACATCACAATGGGTTAGTATCCTGAACGTGCTCCCCCCTATGGACACAGAATGCCCTGCGGAGATGCGCAGCTGGCGTAAAACAAAAAAATGGCTCTGAGCACTATGGGACTCAACTGCTGAGGTCATTAGTCCCCTAGAACTTAGAACTAGTTAAACCTAACTAACCTAAGGACATCACACACATCCATGCCCGAGGCAGGATTCGAACCTGCGACCGTAGCGGTCTCGCGGTTCCAGACTGCAGCGCCAGAACCGCGCGGCCACTTCGGCCGGCTGGCGTAAAACATCCGGCGCAGCAACTGTGGCCACAATAACTGGGTGGAAGTTGCGTCAGGCACCACCGTGGGCAATCCCCTATGGATTGGTCAGGATCCTGATCTGCTACGTCATCGACATCGTCATCCCAGGAGATCGAAGCCGGTACCAGGCGACTGTCGCACCCATCGAAGTCTAGGTGTGGTGACGCTGCCACGTTGGGATCCGAGGAAACTCTCTCTCTATTATATCGGTCATTGCGGGTTGGGATCGCAGGTGGTGGCAACGCTCCTCCCCAGATGGGACATCGGGAGCGGTCACTCCAGCGTCGGGGCGCTCGAAGGAAGATGACCGTCTGATGTCTGGTCTACTGCCCGTGATGGCACATGAAGGAGTATGTTGTCGGAGGCCGTTCGAATTCTCTTCTTCCGTCTCCCGGGCGATCGCTACTTTTGGAGATGCTGCTCCGTGTCAGAATTTGGCCGTTCTTGGTCCGAAGTCATGCCAGTCTGAAGTGCCAGTGAAGTGCTACAGAAGTGAATACTGTTGCTTCTTATGGGTCCAGGCGTAGGTTGTACGATGAGCACGTGGTCGTTCGTATTCGGCTTGGAATCTAACTTTAAGTGTCGCACGGCGGTAAGACTCGCCATGTGGTATAACACTCATTGTCACTATGCAACACAAATACCGCGACGCGGAAGTAAACAACTCCGTTAGCGGAGCGCTGCCCAGTGAGCGGAGTCAGTCCGCTAGCGACCACGGCAGAAAACCCGCAATTGTAGACCACGGGCGCTCCCGAGTTACGGATCTGTATGGTCCTACCTGGCACGGTATAATCGTATTTCGGCAGAAACATCTGCAGTGCAACTAGAACTCTGACGTTGGAACAGTCATGGTGACAGGAGAATTTCACTAGAGGCAATAAACAGTATCTGGGAGCGGCGACAGGTAGGGAAATACTAACCCCTCTTTCACAGCATGAAGTGCCAGTACGACAGCACTCTATGTACATCGCATACTGGGCTTTCATACAGCAATGTCAATGCAAATAAACGTTTCAAAATCTGTCTCAAATAGTGTTAAAGGGAAAATTGTAACTTTCCAGTGCAATTATTTCCCTTAGAAAAATGATAATTTCCTGACATATGGAAAACAATCGGTACGTGTCAATAAAGGCGGTTACGGATGTACTGCATGGAAAACTCAAGGAAATTTGAAACTGAAAAGTATGAGATCGAATGAAGAGGCAAAAACACCCTTTTTCCGCTCTGTAAGTTGACTGCTCAGACTCGACAATGACATACCATTACTTTCATTTAGCACTAAGGTAGGAATTCATCTTGAAAGAAGAATTACAGCTCCAAAAAATACTAGCTCCTCTACTTTCACATCATTAAGTAAAATGTCTCTGAGTAAGGGAAACAGGAGGTGTTGAGTCGCATCCCAGCCCTTCATGAAGCAGAATATGTGTAGTTTTGGTATGTTTGGTGGATATTAATGGGAAAGAAAGAGTATTTTTCTAGCAATGACACGCCCCTTTTGCCTGCTAATAATTAAGCTGTCTTCATGCTGGCTGCAGTAGACTTTCTTTATCTTTGCTCTGTTTATTATTTGATCTCACCCCTCCCCCTCCCCCAAATTGGCTGGCAGTGTGTTAAGCGAGTGTCGGTAACAGCTGTACGTCAGTTCAGCGTTCTGTTTTCGTTTTATTGGCAGTGATTTGAGACATAACTTGATTTTAGACATTAATTTTATTATGTTATATTTTATCCGTAAAGGTCATAAATGTGGAAACAATACGGAAGTTTGACAGTGCCAATAGCCTGTGCAAAGGTCCCCCAGTCATGGTGTAAGTATCAGAGAGTAGTGTGGCTCGTGATGAAAACAGACATAATCATCCGCTAAACATGTCTACACTAACTAATGAAAAGGTTCTTGCTAATCACATCCTTAAGAGAACTCAAAAAACCAACGAAACTGTCAATAATTGTGTGTGGGAACACTTGCCTAAAACAGTATTTATGGGTCTCAAATCCCTAAGAATTGATATCATGGGTATAGTGTTGTTTCGATGCGGCGCAAGCCACAGGTTGAAAGCTTTCAGTGATATGGGCAGAGAACTTAGCATAAACATGTAGAAAGCTCTTCTGTCAGCTGACCAGCTGAAGGAGCAGGAGGGTCAGAAAAATGCCCTACAAATGACAAAAAAAGTCAGAAGTCAGAATGGGCCTACAAGTGTAAGCTAGAGGATACTAAATTCGCAGTAATGACAGCTGTGTACATGTTGAGTTTTAACTACGAATGTAGACTGAGATTGTATCAAAAACTTCAAATGGGTTTTCCGGAAGTATGAAACTTTTAGCTTACGTAATAACTTTCTCTCAAATTAATATATCCGTGACAATGAAATTAGGTAGAGAGATTATTAATATCACTGTCATTAAATGTCCTAGAATTATGACAATCAGATAAAAATTTTAAGAAATTATTTGGATTTTTTAAATGTCACATTTTGCTCACATGCCTTTTCTCGAATTTCTCCTCTGATCACTATCGTACAGTCTTATATCTAATAAAGTTTCAAGAGGATGTAACAACTTATGTATATGTCTAATTTGATTTGATTTATGCAAATAGAGAAAAGTGTATCAACGTTACTATGGTCAACCTCAGAGAATTCGCTCAGACCGGGACCCATTTAGTTTTCAAAAAATATGTTTGTGTGCACCTTTCTTACAATTCGGAACACCTCCCTAGATTCTTGAGAACAAGTTTTCTCTGTCAAAAAATATTTAAAAACATCTTATTTCGCAGCGAACCAGAACTGCATGTTTTCATTTCTATTGAATAGAGTAATAACATGTTATCTATCATTCAGTACTGAAAATAATATTATTTTACGGAAGTAATATGGCTCAAAAGAGACTTTAATATTACAGTGATCACAATATACAAGCAAGAGGACGGAAATTGCGCTGCCACAGAGTACATTGTTTTATATACCGATATCAACTATCTTGGAAAAGTATCCAGTTCCTTCAGGAAAATTTTAATTTATGAACAAACATTTTACGGGGTAATGAATTCCACATCACAGATTAATTTCAAATCTCATAAAAGCCAAGTCGAGAAGTTGTCCAATGCAAAATGGAAAGAACAGCTGAATGGTAAGAGGAAGGTCCTAATCATAAAGAAGCACCAATGTTCTTCTGCTGTAGATTCAGCGAACGGCTCTTTTACTAGGGATTTCCGAGTATTTTGTTATGAATGCCCCATTTCCTCCCATAACAATGAAGAAATGGAGGAATTGATCAGCCTTCTGTACTCCGAAGGAAGGAAATAATACTGTGGAGATTTCTCGAAAAGTGGAGCCGCAGTACTGCGATAGCTGCCGTAGTCAACGAAAATTATACGAATAGACAAATCACTTTAAAAAAAATCGACGTGTATCTGCAAAACCCTACATCAGCAGGCTAAGGGGAGACAGCGATCTGTTTACTATATATTTTGATAGTCTTGATCGCAGTCCAGTCTAACTGTAAGTAGATCAGTCTGTGACGACGAGGTTCGGACAGGCTTCCACTCCTAAACCACACACGAACATCGAGAGAGATAAGCGAATGATTCAAGATGACAGTCGTGCCAGAACAGATGATACAGCGCAGGAGCTGAATGGTAGACACCTCAGCTTTTGCAGTCGTTCGTGAATCTCTAAACCGGGGCACCACGTCAACTGACAAACACAAATAGGAAAGACTGTAAGTATTGGCATCACATTTAAGATGTTTTGAAGAGGAAGGAGAGATCTTCCTCGGTCGCATAATAAAAGACATTAATCCATTACTACGAGCCACAGACTGAGGGGCTGAGAATGGTGTAGAACACCACCATCACTTACCGTAAAAGAAGATAAAAGTACAAGCTTCTGCCGAAAAGGTGATAATGACGGTGTTGGTCATGTGAAAGGCCGTTTGTTGATTCACTACACTCCTAAAGGTCAAATAGTCAATGGGGACGTTCTGTGAGCTTCTGCGAGATATGAAATCCTAAACTAAAACGAAGTTGCGAAGAAAGCTTGGAAATGTTGGGATTTTTCTTCAGGACAATGCTCGCCTTCCTACAACACGCCGTTACAGGAGCACCTACCATGACGTTCTCATACAGCTCCAAGTAATTTTCACCCTTTTGGACAGATAAAGCGGCTCCTACAAGAATCCAGTTTTCCGCTGGATGGCGAGACTGTGAAAACGGTGGAAAAGTGTTTGTGTACGATCCCACAAAGCTTATTTCAAGACAAAATTATAAAACTGGTCAATTTATGGAGCAAGTGAAAGAGTTTTAGAGTATTATATACAAAAATAATACGGGGGTTGTTTTTTAAGTAAGGGTCGTTCTTATTTTTAAAAAAAGATGCAAATACTTTTGTAAAAAAACTTTTATTTTCTGATTCTACACACTTTTACATATTTTTCTACATAGTTGCCTTGTTTATTTAAGCACTTGTCATACCGTACAACTAAGTTTTTAATTTCCTCTTCAAAGAATTCGGCCACCTGCTCCGACAGCCAAGAATTCACGGCCGCTTTCACTTCATCGTCTTCATTGAAGCGCTGCCCGCCAAAATGGTGTTTCAGGTACCAGAAAAGGTGAAAATCGCTAGGAGCAAGATCGGGGCTGGATGGTGCATGGTCCAAAACTTCCCAGCCAAAAGAATCAATCAAATCCCGAGTCTTTTGAGAGGTGTGAGGCCTAGCGTTATCGTGCAGGAGCAAAACTCCTTTTGTCAGCATGCCGCGCCTTTTGTTTTGAAGTGCTCTGCGGAGCTTCTTTAGAGTTGCACAGTAGGAATCTGAGTTGATTGTCGTTCCTCGTGGCATAAAGTCTACTAGCAAAACACCGCGCCGGTCTCGGAACACAGTTGCATAATCTTGCGCTTTGACAGCGTCTGTTTGGCTTTGACCTTGACGGGTGAGGTTGTGTGTCGCCATTCCATCGATTGTCGCTTGCTTTCGGGAGTGATATGGGATACCCATGTTTCATCTCCAGTGAGAATTTGACTCAACCTGTCATCCCCTTCTTCCTCCTAACGAATCAAAAAGTCCAATGAAGTGGCAAATCTCTTCCCTTTGTGGTCCTCTGTGAGGAGTCTGGGTACCCACCGAGAACACAGTTTCTTAAAGTTTAGGTTTTCAGACACAATTTTATACAAAATCGATCTTGAAATTCCAAAGACTGCAGCCACCAAATCATCAGTGATCACAGAGGGCCGGCCTGAGCGTTCTTCGTTATGGACGTTTTTCCGGCCATTTTTAAACTCTGTAACCCATTGAATCACTTTACCTACACTCATTGCATTCAAGCCATAAACTTCTGGAAACTGACGATGAATTTCTGCAGCTGATAGGCTTCTCGCGGTCAAAAAACGTATCACTGACCGTATCTCACACGCGGCGGGCGATTCAACAATCGTAAACATTATAAAGTAGCACAGCGATGCGTACACGTCAGCTACAGAGCTGCAACTTGCATCAGTGTGAACGGGAAGGTCGCCGGCAAGTGGCGCGGTGGCTTGTTGCGGCGTCCGCGCGAACTACGGGACTATACGCGCGAACGGCCCTTACTTAAAAAACAACCCTTGTATTACTCAAAATGTTCAAATGTGTGTGAAATCTTATGGGACTTAACAGTTAAGGTCGTCAGTCCCTAAGCTTACGCACTACTTAACCTAAATTATCCTAAGGACAAACACAAACACCCATGCCCGAGGGAGGACTCGAACCTCCGCCGGGACCAGCGGCACAGTCCATGAGTGTAGCGCCCTTCACCGCTCGGCTAATCCCGCGCGGCAAATAATATTACTCCCTATGTTGTTTACTGAATAAAGGAGTTTATTTTCAAAAGTTCATTTGTCTTTGGGATATTCACTCATGTAACAGTAACGCTTAATATTTCACGTGTATTTAAGTTTATTATTTATTTCACAAGCTTACGAAGACTGGTGAAATTAAAACAAAACTTTATTACCCCTGTGAATCCAAAAAGATTCGGGTGTCGGTTAATATAAAAAATAGCGAGCAATTAAGATGGTTTTAATGCTCCAGGTATTCTAGTTTCCCCTTTATTCAGTATAAAGGAAAGAACGTTCCTACAATCATATGAACTCTCAGAAATACGTTCTTTTGGCTGTTGCTCAATTATCGCTTCACCTTGCCCTTGTTCGCTCTTAGTGAATCATCGTACTAAGTCGTTTTGTTGTAGGTTCGTATTGATAACTCAAAGTGTTGTCACCCGTGATAGCATTTTCTAACAAAGAACAGTCAGCGTTTCTCATTTCAATCAAGTCGCAGCACGAGTTTACGCATCGTTGTTTTTGCTCGGGAATCAGGGCGTGTGGAACAGACTTTGCACACATTGTTTTCTTCTACAAAACGCTCAGGATTGTCTTGAGCAGTTGGTTTATAATTTGTGACTCAACAGCGTTGACACACAACGGCCGCACGTCTAGCAATTAAGACTGCCTGTTTTCAACTGACTAATGTGATAGGGGGAGCGAATCAGAGACATAGGTCTGCTTCATATTTTCTGGGAAAGAATAGTGCCTCTGTCAAAGAGAACACACAGCCCAGGTCACTGGATTTCCGGAAAAGGCTGCCAGCTAGCAGCATCTTGCTATAGCTTCTATGGCGGCAACGGCATCATAAAAACGCATTTATTTACATGATGGCTTTAGGCACGTACGATATTATCAAGTGGTCAACTATTTATGAGTTTCAGGCATCAGAACGTTTTCGAAACAAAAGTACGCTTGCTAATATTGGCGCAAAAGCGCTTCAGCAAAATCGACAAGATATCTGGACAAAAAGGAAGAAAAGCAAGTGGAATCGGCTCTTGAGTGTAAACTCCGCTCTCGTGACAGAATCTGTCGCCGTACGAGTGGCATTCAATAAGTAACGCAACACATTTCTTTTCTTGGCCAGTTTTGTTTGAAAAATTGGTGTCGGATGTCGTGAAATATGTCCACTTCGGCACTTATACACTACTGGCCATTAAAATTTCTACACCACGAACATAAAGTGCTACAGACGCGAAGTTTAACCGACAGGAAGAAGATGCCGTGATATGCAAATGATTAGCTTTTCAGAGCATTCACACAAGGTTGGCGTCGGTGGCGACACATACACCGTGCTGACATGAGGAAAGTTTCCAACCGATTTCTTCATACACAAACAGCAGTTGACCGGCGTTGCCTGGTGAAACGTTGTCGTGATGCCTCGTGTAAGGAGGAGAAATGCGTACCATCACGTTTCCGACTTTGATAAAGGTCGGATTATAGCCTATCGCTACTTCGGATTATCGTATCGCGACATTGCTGCTCGCGTTGGTCGAGATCCAATGACGGTTAGCAGAATAAGGAATCGGTGGGTTCAGGAGGGTAATACGGAACGCCGTGCTGGATCCCAACGGCCTCGTATCACTAGCAGTCCAGATGGCAGGCATCTTATCCGCATGGCTGTAACGGATCATGCAGCCACGTCTCGATCCCTGAGTCAACAGATGGGGACATTTGCAAGACAACAACCATCAACACGAACAGTTTGACGACGTTTGCAGCAGCGTGGACTGTCAGCTCGGAGACAATGGCTGCGGTTACCCTTGACGCTCCAACACAGACAGGAGCGCCTGCGATGGTGTACTCAACGACGAACCTGGGTGCACGAAAGGCCAAATGTCATTTTTTCGGATGAGTCTAGGTTCTGTTTATGGCATCATCATGGTCACATCGGTGTTTGGCGACATCGCGGTGAACGCACATTGGAAGCGTGTATTCGTCATCGCCATACTGGCGTATCACCCGGCGTGATGGTATGGGGCGCCAGTGGTTACACGTCTCGGTCACCTCTTGTTCGCATTGACGGCACTTTGAACAGTGGACGTTACATTTCAGATGTGTTACGACCCGTGGCTCTATCCTTCATTCGCTACCAGCGAAGCTCTACATTTCAGCAGGATAATGCACGACCGCCTGTTTCAGGTCCTGTACGGGCCTTTCTGGATACAGAAAATGTTCGACTGCTGCCCTGGCCAGCACATTCTCCAGATCTCTCACCAATTGAAAACGTCTGGTCAATGGTGGCCGAGCAACTGGCTCGTCACAATACGCCAGTCACTACTCTAGATGAACTGTGGTATCGTGTTGAAGTTGCACCTGTACACGCCATCCAATCTCTGCTTGACTCAATGCCCAGGCGTGTCAAGGCCGTTATTAGGGCCAGAGGTGGTTGTTCTGGTTACTGATTTCTCAGGACTATGCACCCAACTTGCGTGAAAATGTAATCACATGTCATTTCTACTATAATATATTTGTCCAATGAATACCCGTTTATCATCTGTATTTCTTCTTGGTGTAGCAACTTTAATCGCCAGTAGTGCAGTTTCAAGAATTTCCGAGAGGTGTCGTTGTTACACGTAGCCTTCAAAATGGCGTCTATAGCACGTTCCAAGCACATAGCTATCGTTGAGTTTCCTTTGGCGAATAACCAGAGCAATGCAGATATTCAAAAACGCTTGCAAAATGTGTGTGGAGACCCGACAGTGAACAAAAGCACGGGGAGTCGTTAGGCGAAGCGTGTGTCATAACAGCTACACGGTCGTGCAAACCTCTCCCACCTTTCGAGCACCGGCCGGCCCCACACAGCTATGACTCATGCGATGTACGAAAGTTTTTGCGCTCGAAACGAAAGTTTTTTTCGAAGTGATCGACGGATCACAAACAAATCTCTGCACTACTGGACGTCTCTCTGGGTAGTGCTGACACACTCGTTCAGCGATTGGCTTACACAAAGACGTGAGCCCACTGGCTTCCTCAACGCCTAACACAAGACCATAAAGAGGGACGAAGGACTGTCTGTGCGCAACTGCTTGTGCTTTGCGAGGCTGATCGGGACACTTCTTTTTCGAACATTGTCAAGGCGGTGCGAGATGGGCTCATCATCTGGAACTGGAAATAAAACAGCACTCCACGGAGTGGCGCCGCACCACATCTCCTCCAAAGGAAATGTTCAAAGCTGCACCCTCAGATGGTAAACTTATGGCGATGGTCTGCTGGCTGTCTGAAGGGGTCACTGTGTTTGATGGCCTTCCTCACTGTACAATGATCAACTGTGAAGTATATTGTGCTACCCTTAGGAAATTGAAGAAACCACTTCAGCATGTTAATCGCCAAAAGCTGGAAACGAACTTCTCCTTGCCCGTCACAACTCAAGGCCTCACACAAGTTTGCGCGCCCCCCAGACGAGCTCACAAATCTTACTGGACTCTTCTTTCTCATCCACCCAAAATCTCCGGTCTCGTACTTTTCGCTTTCCACCTGTTTGGCCCAATGTGGGATGCACTCCGCGGGAAGCAGTACGTGCATGATCTGAAGGCTATTGATGCAGCAAGACGTTAGTTCCGATATCGACCAGTAGAGTCGCACCATGTGAGCATACAGGCCCTCCCAGTAAGGTGGCGTAATATAATCGCTTTGAGCGGAGGTCATGTTGAATAACAGGGTTTTCGAGCCAAAAGAACAACGAATAATGTGG
Organism: Schistocerca americana; assembly: GCF_021461395.2. Lineage (NCBI taxonomy): Eukaryota > Metazoa > Arthropoda > Insecta > Orthoptera > Acrididae > Schistocerca > Schistocerca americana. The sequence goes on from NC_060120.1 coordinate 1,107,555,126, forward strand.
TGTAATGCGATCCTGAATAAAACCAAACTGCTTTCAGAAAAAATTGTGTTGCATTACTTGTTGAACACCCCTCATATCAACCCTGTCGACTGTTGTTTGTTCAAAACTTGTTCAGTTTAAACGAATACGTGCACAGATCTGAAAGAATTTTCCTCAGCCTCTTCTGATGCGTTACAAGTTATCATACGGTTCCACTTGCAACACTCGTATCTTAAGCTGTATTAATGAATATAAAGGAAGTATCTTTTATTTTATTAGCTTTGGACTGCCTACTTGATGCATATTACGCCGCCTTGCCTCTCAATTTTACCACATCTCTTAGTTCTCTTGAGAGAAGGTACAACTCCAAAATTAACAAGCGCGATATCGCAGTACCAGTAATTTCAGGAGCTTTCCAGTACAGATAAAAAAATTATACCGTTCCACTAAAACATGAAGCATGCACACTTGCTTCAATACATTGATTGTTACAAATTTTTAAGAGGATTAAACATACGACATAATCACCGATGCCTACACGTCCGGAAACCTTGTTTCGGTATCCTTAACTGTTCACGGAATGAAAGTGGTCTTTCGTCTTCTACAATTCGCCCTGTGCAATTAACTTCAGACACTAAAAGCTTTATAACTGTTGGAGGAAACAAGGAAGACTGGATTTAACGTTTCGTGGTCACTTGAGACGCAGCACAAACTCGAATTATTTCAAGGATGGGGAAGTAAATCGTCAGTTTACTTTCAAAGGAGCCATCCCAGCATAGCTGGAACTATTTAGGGAAATCAACGTAAACCTAATCTGGATGGCCGGACGTAGATTTGAACCGTCGTCCTCCAGAATGCGTGTCCGGTGTGCTAACAGCCTGGCTTCGTAACGGTTGTAAGCACATCAGACATCGTACATCTACATGCATATCCACATCAATCCACATTGTATTGTATGGCAGAGGCTGCTTCCCATTGTATCAATTATTAGTGCCTCTTCCCGTACCATTCAGGGACGTAGCGCGACGAGAATGATTGCTTAATCGCCTGTATCCGCGGAATAAATAGTCTAACATTGTTCTCGCTATTCCTTCTGGAGCGATACGTCGTGGGTTGTAATATAATTGTAGATTGATCATTTAAACTGGTTCTTTAAACTTTGTATATAGGCTTTCACGGGATAGCCTGCCAGTTAAATTTGTTCAGCATCTCCGAAAAAGTTTCCCATGGATCAAACATATCTGTGACTGTTCGTACTGCCCGTCTGTGTATACGTTCCTGTTCATTATATCTGGCACTAATCGCACAAACTTCAGCAACTGTTCTAGGGTGCGTCACACGAATGTTTCTTAAGCAATCTGTTTTGCAGGCTGATTGCCTTTCACCAGTATGCTACCAACGAACAAAAGGCTGCCACCCGCTCTACCTATGACTTAACTTACGAGATCTTTCCTTTCATGTCACTACCAAGTGCTACACCAGGGTATTGTCCAAGTTGATTGACTTCAAAATGGCTCTGAGCACTATGGGACTCAACTGCTGAGGTCATTAGTCCCCTAGAACTTAGAACTAGTTAAACCTAACTAACCTAAGGACATCACAAACATCCATGCCTGAGGCAGGATTCGAACCTGCTACCGTAGCGGTCTTGCGGTTCCAGACTGCAGCGCCTTTAACCGCACGGCCACTTCGGCCGGCTTGATTGACTTCAATTCTGACTCGTCGATATTGTAATCGTAGGATACCAGGTTTTAGTTCATTTTTAAAGGTGGACGTCTTTACGTCTTTACGTTTCTGAATATTTAAAGCAAGTTGGCAATCTTTCAACCACTTTTATATCTTATCACGGTCCGACTGAATATTTGTGCCTTTTTTTCAAGCCTTTTATATCTTATCACGGTCCGGCTGAATATTTGTGCCTTTTTTTCAAGCCTTAGCAGTGGCAGTTCACTTTTTTTTTCAAGCCGTAGCATTGGCAGTTCACGCAAAATTCTACTAATGTACTGCTGTGTGAGGGCTTGCAGTTTTTTTACTTACAGGGTAGTACTCGTAATTAAACTCAGTACATTAATTATCCGTATATAAATTGAATTGTTAAAATATATTTGAATTTTATAACTAATCGTTTAGTATTTGGAGGAATGAAAAAAAAATGTTTGTGACAGCAGGAATCGAACCCGAGCCCACAAACTAGTTGAGAGTATGCTTAATCTATCGGCCACAAAATCATCACGAGTAGTGTCGCCATAAAATCACTCATACTCTATGATTGCATAACACGTCACACGCTATTTCAAAGAAAAATACTGACCCTACTCTGAGAAACCTAACAATCATAGTCCCAGAAGGGATGTCGTCACATCAGAGCATACACAGCCGAAAACAGAAAATGCGTCCCTTCACTGAGTTGACAGTAATGTGGCAGACCGTCATTTCAGTCGTAGACACTGGTTTCTAGTTATCACAGGGAGAGTGCTAGAAAACATGTTTTCTTTCTTTTTATCTGCATACCAGCACGCATTCGAAGAGAAATGGCATAATTTTAACGCGATTTGCGGCTCGAGTTCCAACAGAAACGACATTATTTCAGTGCATTTCGAGCTGGCATTCAAAGAGAAATGGCATAATATTATTGCAACACGTACGAGTGTTGTAGCCCGTTAACATGTGATAAAGGGCCGCCACCGGATAGTACTTCTTTACAGATAACGGCATCATCTGCGAAAATTTTGAGGGTGTTACTAATATTCTCTGCCAAATCAGTAATAAACAACACAAACAGAAAGATTTGCAGCACAGTTCCCTATGTCACATTTCAATTAACTTCTGTACCTGGTGATGATTCTCCAATTGAGGTGACACGCTGCGACCCTCCTACTAAGCAATTTTCACCTCAGTCACTAATTTCGCTGGACACCCCATGTGGCCGTACTTTTGACAATAAACGTCGGTATGGTACTGACGTAAATGCTTTTCGGAAGTCGGGAAATGTTGAAAGTACCTGACTGCTTTGACCCATGGCTTTCTGGGTGTCGTGTGAGACAAGTGCGAGATGAATTTCCCAGGATCGATATTTTCAGAATCTACGCTCGCTAACACGGAGGACATCACTGTGCTCACCTCACTTCTTCTTAAATTCTAAAACTATTGCATGTCGAGAATAGAGATCGATAATTTTGTCGATACCTTCCGCTACATTTATTGCTTACCAGAGTGACCTGTGCTTCCTTCCAACTACTGAGTACGAATATTAGTTCGAGACATCTACGGTATATTACGATTAGAAGACGGCATTACTCAGCCACGAGGTCAGCATACAAGTTCTGACATAAAGATAGGCTCTGACCACTACATACTCCACAGTCTGTTTACTTGTTGGGACAGAGCACAAAGGAGAAGATTCATTCTACAGCCCCCGCGCCATCTGCCCCCTCCTACTCACAGGCCGGGGGCAGGCCGGGCGCCACGGAGCCGTGCGACAGGCGCTGGTCGCGCGCCTCCAGCTCGCTGCCCGCCGCCTCCACGGCGTCGACGTCGGAGGCGTCGCCGCCGCCGCCGCCGGCAGGGCTGGCGCACACCCTCATGCCGCCCACCGAGTTCTGCTCCTCCTCGCACTCCTCCACATCGTCCGCGTCCTGCTCGCCCCTCTTCCTCCTCCTGAAACATGACGCATCCCCTGTATTAGGCAAACGTCCATTGATCTCCAAAAGGTGTTGCTTTACTTCGCTCTTTCTTTACTTCACTGTTTCATAGTTTTACCGGACAGTTAATTTATTCCTGCATTTCTGTCGTCTGGAAATATTAGGTTCAAATCAAATGGATCTGAGCACAATGGGACTTAACATCTGAGGTCATCAGTCCCATAGAACTTAGAACTACTTAAAACAAACTAACCTAAGGATATCACACACATCCATGCCCGAGGCAGGATTCGAACCTCCGACCGTAGCAGTCACGCGGTTCCAGATTGAAGCGCCTAGAACCGCATGGCCACACCGGCCGGCGCTGCTAATCCACACTGAATTAAATTAATGGGGCATGCTAAAAATTTCTGCCAGACCAGGACTCGAACTCAGATTTTTCCGTTTCTCGCGAATGGTCACCTTGATCTCTTCGGCTATCTCCGCTTTTTCAATGCACCGACTTTTTTATAACTGCCACATCCACCTTTTTGCGCCTATTCACTTATCTAACCAAATTTAATCTCTCAAAAAAAAAAAAAAACGCCTATCCCTACTAGGCACCGCCACTTTTACCCTGCCGTAAAAAAATGAACTATGCCTCTTCATGCACTGCTCCTAATTATTCCCAAAATTTCTCGCGTGGCGATGGGATACAAGGTGTTAAATTTTCTTTACTATATTCTATTTTCATTTATTTATTTTTATTACGTGATTATAATTAATAAATGTGAACAAATAAAAAGCGTGTAAAACATAATCTTACAAAAAATGTTATTCAAAGGTTAAACTAAGATAACTTTGTATAGTACTTGTGCTGCTACACCTAAAAGAAGCCTTCTTCGAGCACAGGTGCAAATGAGTTTTCTTGTTCGCTGCCATTGGCTTTTAGTACCTCCGATAACGCCGTCTAAAATATCTACAACAGACTCATGCCATTTTGTTAATGCCTTAATGAATGCAACTTTCCATGAATCAGCCTATCTCTTTCTCCCTCACTGTGTGAAATTCAGATCATTCTGTCTCCAATGCGATGCTGCGCGGAACGTCGAACTGAGTCTGGCACTCCCCAGCTTAAGTGTGTGTGTGTGTGTGTGTGTGTGTGTGTGAGGGTGGGTGGATGGGTGGGGGGGGGGGGATTGGGCACCTAACGAAAACACTACACGAATAATTTACGAAGAGTGTACAGTACTCTGTGCTCGTTCAATTGCGTTGTCAGAGTTTTGCAGGCACCACCAGTAATCAACCGCCATTTTTTTATTTTTGCCGAAGGCGTAATCAGTGATCATTCCCTTGAACCATGTCATCGCATGGTATTTTGCGAGGAGAAAGTAATAGTCATCCAGGCACAGGAGGGTCCGAGGTTCAGTCACATCGCATGTTACACGGAGGTAATGCACATGAAATGATGTTCATCGATATGCAAGGGGCGACAGTCAAGCAAAAGGGGGATTTGGTTAATCTGATTGCCTGGAGTCGGTGTCTGGCAGCATCTTTTTTGTTGGTGATGTAATACCACGTCGTGCGCAAGGTTGTTGGCATAAAGTGGTGCTGTAGCATTTTCCACAACGGTCGCTAATGGACATTTTGGTACTTGGTTTCTACAACGTTACGCGGAACAGTCCGCAGTAGGTTGGTGTAAAAATCTCTTGCTATTAGCAGGCGCTTTGCGTGGACATCAAAGATCACACAGCTGTAGTCAAGAATGAATGATTTGATTTGATTTATTGCTCATTTAGAGATCTGTTATCTTACATTTTATAACAGGTCATCCGTTTTGCAGCTTTTTATGTAGATTAAAAAAAATTCCATATTTCAAACAGCAATTATTGTTTTCAGCAATTGCAATGGAAATAATAAATTAGGAATACATTAGAATTTGAAAGAAAAAACACAAAAAAATATTCAAATTTTAAGAAGATATGATCGCAGATGATAGGAGAGAGAGAGAGAGAGAGGGAGAGAAAGAGAGAGAGAGAGAGAGAGAGAAATGTTACCGCATCTGAGCCAGCCTGGTCTGAAAGCCTCAGAACAACTTCGAGCCATCGAGCCTTGCAGTCGTGGAAGGCGTAGTGGTGTATGGGTGTGAAGTATGTCATTTCTTCAGTTCCTATATTATGTGTCTTCAGTTTTACCTATTATGTTGCTTATATTCTATGTACTCAGTTGCAAGTGTTACGCCCCAACAGCTGTGTAGTGACGGCGGGATGGATATGCCTGCTGTTTATACATAAGCTAGAACAGTTTTACAGGGTTGATGGCATTGCACTTTTTATTTTAATTCAATTTAATTATTCTAGATGTTGTCAGGTTGCCTGCAGAAAGTATTGATGTAAGTGTTCTCTGTTTGAGTACTGCTTTCAGTTTCGGTATTGCTGTCTGCGTTGTTGTACGAATTGTAACTGCCGTCTTACATGCTTTGTGTGAGAAGCAGTGTTCTGTTATACGACCGTGCCTCTCCATATTCGTCATGTAATGTCCTTCAGACATCATCAGCGATTTTACTTACTATTTCCCATTTTTCTTCGTCTCTTATTGCCCGTATCGTGTCATTGCCGTACTGCGTTGGTGTCCGGTATGCTGCTTTGTATCGGTGACACTGAAAAACTACAGGGTGTCGATTAGTGAATTATATGAAATAAAATCGTCATAACTTCTGAACGGTTTGCGTTAGGACTTTCAAACTGCACTGTTGGCCCAGGGGCATGATGGGAATTAGTATGCACGTTATGATTTGATTTAGCGAAGAAGCCCACTTTCATCTGGATGAGTTCGCCAATAAGCAACACTGGCACATTTAGGGGATTGGTATTAGCATTTCGAAATCGAGAAGTCTCTTCAACCTCAGTGGGTGACTGTGTGGTGTACAGTGTCCAGTCACGGATATTCCTTGATGGAATGGGGGCTACCGAACGGTGCGTTAAGGTTTTGGAAGATGGTTTCATCCCCATTATTCAAAGTGACCCCGATCTGGGCAACATGTTGTTCATGCAAGACGGAGCTCGACCGCATCGAGGCACAAGAGTGTTTGACGTTCTGGAGGAGCAATTTGGGGACCGTATTCTGGCTCTGAGGTACCCAAAGGCCAGTGGCATGGGCCTCGAATGGCTGCCATATTCTCCGGATCTGAAGACATGCGACTCCTTTTTGTGAGGCTATATTAAAGACCAGCTGTACAGCAATAACCCAAAAACCATTGCTGAGCTGAAAACAGCCATTCAGGAGATCATCGACAATACCAATGTTCCGACACTTCAGCGGGTCATGTAGAATTTCGCTATCTGTCTTCGCACATCATCGCCAATGATGGCAGACACATCGAACATGTCATAACCTAGATCCGAATATCTGTAGTGACGTTTACATGTTGAATAAAGTGAGTGCACACCGTAGTTCGTAACTAATTTATGTTTTTTTCATATATTTCAATACTTGTCACCCTGCCTGTGTTCTGGGGATCCATGCATATACAGGCAGAACTCTGGCGGCGGTCTACGCGGTATTAGTGCGGAGTTTAAGGGCCGTGACCTGTCAGAAAGTGAACCACACCCTGACTGGGATTGGTATGGCTCAGTCTCCGGGAGGAAATGATATACCCTACGGTGCTTATCCCTTACCTCACATTCCGCTTGCCAGTATCCACCCGCCATCTAAAGAGTTGTCTCTTCCCGGTGATGTCCTGACCGGTGATCTTGATTACCTTATTCTGCCTCCCCCTCCGTAGCCAGTACGTTGTAGCCCGAAACGGAATGGTTCTGTCGATTGTGAAAGTTCCAAGCACCACGCAGAGTGATTCCACTGACGTAGTACGTAAAAATCCTGACTGCCTTACCACGGCAATTTTCCGCCCTCGACGCACGATGTTCCTATTCGTCACCACATGTACACAGTGGGCCCCTGACTGGCTGAAAAACAGATCACAGACTTAAAGATCGTACAGTGGAAAGTTCTCAATGTGTGTAGTGGTGCCTTGAAGTGTGATGTATTGATTCCGGCCAACTTGTACACGATCTTGGTAGCCCTGTTAGTCGTTGTTCTAATGGTCGAGTTGCACACCAAGATACCGAGTTTTCCGTTGTCTGCTTAGGGTAATGTCGTGTGGTTTTATGGTTGGATTACTTTGTAGTGTTCCTTTGAGTCGGATGTAAACTGTTTCGTGTCGAGCCATCTGAAGTGTATTGTGTTTGCACCACTGGTCGATGCTTGTGATCAGCTGTGCTCGCCAGTGTTCGAGTTGCTCTCTTGCTTCCCCGGAGACCACCCCCAGGAGGTCATCTGCGAACGCCATCGCCCCGTTCGCACCGTTATGGCCATCCAGTTGACATAGGCGGACATCAAACGCGATATCCCGAAAGACGGGGCCACAGATTGGTCCTTGTGGGCATCCTTTGGTGATTCTTTTAATCACTTTCTTACTTCCCGCGCGCATTTCAACCACTCTGTTTCCACAATAGTCCAAGAGGCTAACGATGAGGGCCTTAAGTACCTGTAGCACTGCGGGCCACCAGGGAAATGCGCCCGCAATGCCTGTGAGAGTAGCAATCACGTACTTGGTTCAAATGGCTGTGAGCACTATGGGACTCAACTGCTGAGGTCATTAGTCCCCTAGAACTTAGAATCAGTTAAACCTAACTAACCTAAGGACATCACAAACATCCATGCCCGGGGCAGGATTCGAACCTGCGACCGTAGCGGTCTTGCGGTTCCAGACTGCAGCGCCTTTAACCGCACGGCCACTTCGGCCGGCTCACGTACTTGCTTTGTATGTTATTGTCAGTGGTTAGTTCTTTATTTAGTGCGTCATCTATAGATTTTCCCGTCCTGAAAACGCCGTGGACTGAGGCCAAGGAGCTCTCTGTGCGATTGCAAGCGATCACAGAGAAGTCATTCGTGCACCTTGGCCAAGGTGTTAATTAACCATGTGGGTCTATACGTTTATTGCATCTGAGGGATACTTGTCCTTAGATTTTTTTAAAATTATGACGGACTTTGCTGTTTTCCAGACGGCAGGTACCAATCCAAGCCGCAGCATTTCGTTGAGTAGGTCCGTCAGGTACGGACCAATATGTGAAACGACAATTTTCATTGTGTCAGAATGGATACATCTGGCCCGCTGGATTTTTTAGTCCATTAATTTGCCGATAGCCAGTGCGACCTCGTCACATACAAAGGGAATAATGACGGTAAAGGTTCGCTGTCCAGTATGAATCTGTCCATCCGACTGTTCCGCGTCATCGAGGAGGAGTCTGTTCAGCTGGAATTCCGCTGAACTTCTCCTTCCCTTTGTTATGGTACCGTCATCTCGTCTCAGCTTTTCTAAGACTAGTCGCGTTTTCTGACGCTCCATTTTAAAGGGTTTCCTCCAAATATTGGTTTAGAGCTGTTTCTGCAAGTACGCATTCCAGTGTTCTTCTCGCGTTTTTTATGACGCTTGTTTGTAGCATTGTTTCTTTTGTCTAGCAGAACTGTGTGAGTCTGATATCTCTGTCCTTCGCCGTTGTCGCTCTATGATACCTTTTCCGTTTGTTCCTTGCTTCTTTGCGCAACGTTCTTAGTCTTCAAGTCCATTGTATGTTTAACTTTCGTCCTATATCAGCGGTCGGAATTGCAGCCCTTTGTGCTTTTTGTAGTAGGTCAGTCAAAATACGTACTTTATTATCCACTAACCTCTCACCTGCATGTAGAGGGAAGCCTCAATCATCTGTCTTAGTTTTGCCCAGTCCGCCTTATGAAATAACAATCGCTGATGTCTATCCCGTGTAGGTGTGTACATCTGTGTGTCTGCGTTCATGATGATAGCGTTGTGGCCGCTGTGAGCAGCGCCGTACGTGACCTTTCACCCCGTTATCAGCGGCAGTGCATTTGCAGCTGCAGTTGTTACGTCAGTCCTGACTGCTGGCTCCCGATAGCGCTACGTAGGTGGGTGGCTGGTTCAGACTGTTGACGATGTAGAGGTTGTCGTTCAGCACGGGCTTGGTTAAAAAAATGGTTCAAATGGCTCTGAGCACTTAGAACTACTTAAACCTAAGGACATCATGCACATCCATGTCATAGGCAGGATTCGAACCTGCGACCGTAGCAGCAGCGCGGTTCCGCAGCGCCTAGAACCGGCCACTGCGACCGGCATGGGCTTGGTGCCCCTGGTCGTCCGTTGTGTCAGAGTGCCATATAGTAGGCCTAGTGTTTATGCCCTCAGTTATTAGTAAGTTTCTTTTACTGGCATTATCGACAATGTCTCTGATTAACTGTGCCATGGTTCAATGTCGTGCGAGTACTGAACGTATTACGACGCAATAATCCACTGCTGCCAGGTGTTCGGTACATGGATGAGCTATCTGTTTAACTGTAAAGTTTCCATTTGGATGTACCTGTTGCGATGATCTGTTTGTAGTCAAGACTTACAAGTTCGCCGTTGCCGGTGTAGGGTTCCTGCAAGCAGACCACGTCGGCGTGCAGTTCATCCACTAATTCAGGTAGCTCCATTCTAGCTAGTTTCTGATGGTTGCATTCAGCTGTAAGAGTTTCATGGGTGTCGGGTGTGTACAAAACATTTAGATCCCACTTCATTGTAATAGAAGTATATTCGTCCTTGGGCCCTCACAAGGTGTTTGTATACATTTCCTAGAATGAGTTCCTAGAGCAGGCTGTGTGTAGCACGCAGTCAGCTCTTTAATGCCTGTCGGTATGTTAGCAGTTTTCAGAAAATGTCCGCCTTTCTGCTCGGTCGTTGGATACCAGATTTTTGCACCTGTTGAGTTGCTAATTCTAGTTTGAAAGGTGGCTCTGTTTTCTAACATCGAAAGGCGTATGTTTTCCTCCAACTTTAAAATGGCGTCTGTTCCCCAAAATGAACGTGCCTGGACGTTAACCAGTCCCAGCCCTTCATTACGCAGAGGAAGGGAGAGAGCACCATCATATTATTGAAATAACAGGAAATAACCAAAGGTCTCCTGAAGTTGGCGACCGTTCACCACGGGTAACGGGAGGGCTATGTCTCTCGACTGAATTTAACGCCATGTATTGGTTCAGGTATTAAACACCTTGCAGGTGGTTCAAGTCCAGCAGCAAGTTCTGGCACATCATCATGCCTACAACCTATAGTGACCGTCGTTAGTTGGACCTGGTGATTCCGCGCACATCGTTCGTAAACGTGTGTCCCTAATATCTCCGTTGATTAACTGGTGGGAGGGACACGACAGCCCGGCACCGCGCTCGATAGCAAGTGCCGTCGAATTATTGATGTTCAGAAGACTGCCCGCAGCCATCCATATCGCTCGATTCAGTTCGCCGCATCTTCGGCAGTGAGCAAACTAACAGTAGCAGGTCGCTTGCGCACGCACTACAGTGGAAACGGACGTCCCGCAGGGTGATGCCTGATAGCCTGCAGTTGAGACCTGGTGAGGGGCTCGAGCACGATAGCATAAAGACAGGAAAAATGGGCAGCCTTCTTGTAGAGATCCCCTAATCGGTGTTCGGCCCATCGTCCGTCTGATAACCTGGACCTGAGTGCCGGCTGCTGCCAGAATGCGCAACAGGCTGTCGGTGAGCTTTGAGGAGGGGGGGGGGGGGGGAATCCCATGTAGTCTGTCACCTGTAGGACTACATGGACACCGTATCGATGGCACAACTGAAATCGATGGAGCCGATCGCTGCTCTCGGCACACCGAGGCTATCGTCAGTCTTAGGCAGCACTCCGAAGCGATACCTCCTAAGTACCTGCAGTCACCGGAGTACATTTTTACGTGGGAAGAGGACCTTTGGCAAAGTCTTCTAAATGTGGCTTGCCAAAAGCCTAGTTAATGTCTGGTAGTCGGTGTTCAACACTATAAGTGGCCGATTGTCACTGAATATCTCCCTTCCGCTGGCTTGTGTACCAGTATGAGAAGTTCTTCGACTAGAGTTGGCAATACAGTGCAAATCCGGGAACCTGAGTCCTCGGAACACTGAAACTAAGCCCGGCATCGTGATGTCGCGAAAGGTCAGTAATCCATAGGACCCTGGAGACATGTTGACCACACCTTTGTCCAAGGCGTCCCCCACCCCCTCAAGCGAGCCTTCCTCCATTAATGCCGTCGCTGTTGTTGGTGCGTGTCACCTGTCGTAGCGCTTCCATAGTGGCCTCACCATCTACGGTTGTTTCATGGTAAAGATGACGAAAATTATCCTCCATGGCTTTTACTATGATAGCGTGGTCACGATGCAGGTGGAAACACACATCATGTCCGCTCTTATCGGGTGCTAAAGCCTGATTTCATCCGGAGACGGCCGAGAACGACACAAATTCTCAACTTACCCACACACTACTGACGTAACGCCCCTGCTATAACAGTACATATAAAACTAGGGTGAAAAGATCAATGATCCTTTTAGTGCACATGCTCAAACAAGTTCGAACTCCCACGGGAAACAGGGATCGCTGCGCGCGGTGAGGGTAAAGAGCAGAGGCACTACGTCGGATGTGTAGACACTCACCAATGCATGGACCTTGCACGTCAACAGGTGACTGTTCAAGTTGGTAGAGGCTCTGTAATGGTGTGGGTAATGTGCAGGTTAATGTGCAGTTGAAGTGATGTAGGACCCCTGACACATCTAGACACGACTCTGACAGGTGATACGTACGTAAGCATCCTGTCTGATCGCCTGCATCCATTCATGTCTATTCTGAATTCCGACGGACTTTTGCAATTCCTGCAGAACAATGCGACACCTCACACGTGGAGAATTGGTACAAGGTAGCTCCAGGAACACTCTTCTGAGTTTAAACACTTCCGCTAGCCACCAAACTCCCCAGACATGAACATAATTGAGCATATCTGGGATGCCTTGTAACGTGCTGTTCAGAAGAGACATCCACTTCCTCGTACCGTTACTGATTTATGGACAGCCCTGCAGGATTCATGGTGTCAGTTCCCTCCAGCGCTACTTCAGACGTTAGTCGAGTCCATGCCACGTCGTGTTGTGGCACTTGTGCGTGCTCGCTGGGGCTCTACACGAAATTAGGCACATACATCAGTTTCTTTGGCTCTTCAGTGTAGTAACATGAAATCTGCATGTTGCCCTTCATCTGTAGTTCGCAGAATATCATACGAGAAAAGAGGAAGTTGACTTTCACACGGTCGATGTTTTCTAAATACCTGATGATATATGGATAGAAACTTTTACGACTCAAGTAAATTTATTATATTCGAAGTGAGAATACATCAAAGCTAGTACAGACGATACAACCGAAGTTGCCGTTTTTGCAGAACAAGGGGCACCACCCCCAGCAGACGTAGATCGCACCGCCGACAACAGCACAGGTCACAATTTCCACCACAAGTCGTGATGACTGGGTGTTGTGTGATGTCAAAGTATAATGAAGCAATTTTCACAAGGTTTGACGGACATCGCAAAGCTTCTCACAACGCTCCAGCAGAAATTCACACACTTCTCCATCTTGGTGAAAGGAAGAATCAAAGCGTTCGCGCCACCTCAAGTGGATCAACGAACGGTAAGGAGACGCCTTACCTTCCTTAATTGGGACGCAAACGGCGTTCGTACCAAAACACAGGAAACAAACGACTTTATAAGACGACACCGCGCTGACGTTGCAATGGTGACTGAAACAATGCTTACGGACTCTGTCGTCTTCTGTCGCCGCAAAATGCAGAGGTGCACGATTGATAGGATGGACCGGATCGGAGGTGGCACAGTGATTTTTGTACGAAATTCGATGTGACACCTTCTTTAGTCATTATCACCGCTGCAGACGTTGCAAGTTGCGGCTGTAACGGTCCAAGCAGCAGCTGGAAATATGACATTGGTGGCAGGATACAGCAGTCAAAACCGCCGGCTCATTCAAGAAGATGTACTTCCAATCATAGACAGGTACCTCAAAATCTTTCTAGGGGGCTATTTAAACGCCAAACACTCCATCTGGAATTCCAGAAATAACAACCAGAAGGGTCTCACACAGTTCGAGCTTCAAGAAGACCTATACCGCGCTGTGCACGAACCACTACATCGTATTAGGGTCAGTCACTTACAATGTAAACAGATGATGTCTTCGATTTTGCGTTCCCGAAAGTGTTTGAAGCAACCGTACAGATATGCACCATATATGACCTATCATCGGACTACCTGCCACTAATAGGAATCATCAGTAGTGATGGATTGGTGACCCAGCCATCTACTAAACGGAAGGAACTAATTCAACCGGTAGCTCACTGATAACGTCAGGCCTACAGTACCTCTACATACGACAGCTGACATCGACGCGGGCCGGCCGAAGTGGCCGTGCGGTTAAAGGCGCTGCAGTCTGGAACCGCAAGACCGCTACGGTCGCAGGTTCGAATCCTGCCTCGGGCATGGATGTTTGTGATGTCCTTAGGTTTAACTAGTTCTAAGTTCTAGGGGACTAATGACCTCAGCAGTTGAGTCCCATAGTGCTCAGAGCCATTTGAACCATTTGAACATCGACGCGGCAGTACAATCCTCAACAACGAGGCTCCAATAGGCACGCTGGAGTGCTGCAAGCTCCACAGTCTTACGAAACCCGCTATTAACCGTCTTCCCACGCCACATGTAAGAGCTGAAGGTCCTGTGCAGCAGAGTGAGAAACTGTTGAATGAGATACATAGACCCGGCTGACACACGGAGAATCGAATGTCTGTCGAAAGAACTCCGAAAAAGGGCGATAGAATGAAGACAACAAACACATGACCAAGCTTTTTTGGCTAGCAAGGACGACTGGGTGCTTGTAAAACGTCTCTACAATGAAACACCAGCTAAGCAATTGCGGGACCGAATGGAATGATATACGATGCCATAGAACGGGCCGAACTGTTTGCAGACTCGCATGTCCATCAAATGACGTCTCCGAGCATTGGACAAGACACCCGAGAACGACTAACGGACGACGAAGGAGAAATAAAGGCGTTCGTCGTACGAGTATCGTAAGCAGCTGCTTGGTGATCACATACTTCTCAACGGTGTGGAAAACGGTGAAGATCGTACCAATACCAGAACCGAGAGAAGATACGGCGGTACCCCTGAACCACATTACTTCTCACACTGAGAAAAACCCTGGAAACTGTGCTATTGTCTAGCGTGTCAAACTGTTTCCGGGAACACAGAATTATCCAGCTGGAGAAGTTTGGTTTTCAGCATAAATTATTTGCAGAATTACATCTGATACTACTCACCGAACATATTCGACACTGATTGAACTTACGCCAATCCACGGTTGACGGTTCTACAAGGAAAGAACTTCTAGGTTACAGTGGACGGAAAACGATGATCAAGGGAAACACCAGAAGCAGGTATCCCGCAGGCATCTGTTATCTCGCCACTGCTATTCAATGTATATATAAATGACCTGCCAACGATTCATTGGTGACCTGCAGTTTATTTGCGACGATACTGCCTCTGCACCGTCGGACTGCAACTTGGCCCAGCTATTAAACAGCGTTCAACGCCAAACAGATGTCATGGAAGAGTGGACGAAGTTCAACAGAATAGCAGTCAACGCTCCGAAGACTGCTGCAGTGCCCCCGGAAGAGGCTACCGGTACTACGTTACCCACTAAGGGTGCTAGGACAGCCTATCCCTTGTTCACACTCGACGACGTATCTGGGGATCGTTCTGGAAAAGTCCCTGACCTTCGCAATATATAAAGAGCAACGACAAAACGATACCATGAAGGCGAAGCACGTGCTGATACCATTATTCACCAACACCCATCTCAACGCCAAGAACAAGTATCAACTCTACAGATGGACAGTTCAGCTAAGGCTCCTCTGCGGCTATACAACGTGTTTAGTCACATGTGACAACAGTACACGTATATCCCAACCAATACTGAGCCGCTGCGTAGGGTGGGCGCTGTGTGTTCCCGATTAAAACATAACGGCCTTGCCACAGTGGATACACCGGTTCCCAACAAGATCACCGAAGTTAAGCGCTGTTGGGAGTGCCCGGCACTTGGATGGGTGACCATCCAGCCGCCATGCGCTGTTGCCATTTTTCGGGGTGCATTCAGCCTCGTGATGCCAATTGAGGGGCTACTCGACCGAATAGTAGCGGCTTCGGTCAAGAATACCATCATAACGACCGGGAGAGCGGTGTGCTGACCCCTATCCACTTCCTCCTCTGAGGATGACACGGTGGTCGGATGGTCCCGGTAGGCCACTCGTGGCCTGAAGACGGCGTACTTTATCTATTTAAAAATTAGGCAGGAGAGAGATTTCCTTCAAGCTGCGACAGTGTGTCGTTCCCAATTTAGACGCTCATTCAACATCATGTCAAGGTCTTATTGTCTTTCTAAAATGGTAAGTGAATCCCACTGAGCAGTATTGGAGGAGCTATTTCACGAAAATGTCCCTTTATCAACTTTGGTGCTATTTTAAAACTGGTCAAGAAGTGAGTCGAAGCATTTGAGACGTAGTGTTACTGAAGGATGCCAAAATTAAGCGGTATGTTAAAATATGAAGTGAGGATGACCACCTCAGAATCGGTGTGAGAAGCCGTATGTGGAATACAATGACTAGATTTTTTATTGTTATCATTAAGACACAGGTTTTGTGTAATACATGATACTGAACAAATAGCGCCTTTCATGAGTCATACGGTGGCAGTAATGTTTTAGATCTGGGAACGGGTACAAATGGGTATCATCAGCATATAAGAGTTTCAGCAGTGAAGCACGCATAAAATGTCGCTGATAGACACAGTCCGTCCAAAAAGTTCTGAGAGTGATTTTACTCCTTAGATACAAGCGAATTTATTACGGATTGAATTAACAATTGTAAACAATAGATGTGCATTCGGTCAGCCTATAAAGAGAGGATTTCGCCTTGTGAGGCTGCAGTTTAATGACTCATTAGTTATTTCAGGGATTCCTTATTACATGTATTGTAAACGAAGGGATTCGTAGAAACCTGGTAAAGAAGCGAGTCAAAGCGTTTGAGACATTGTGTTACTGAAGGGTGCGGAAATTGAGCGGTATGCAAAAACATGAAGTGAGGATGACCACCTCAGAATCGGTGTGAGAAGGCATATGTTGAATACAATGACTATAAGTTAGCAAATGCATTAAGTTGTTAAGGGATAACTTTTATGATTATATTTGGATCTGTAGAGGACGCAAATTTTAGAGGAAGACAGGGAGTGGAAATAATTCAGGATGTTCGGTGTAAGAGATACTCAAAATGAAGGGGTTTCCTCAGAAGAAGAGGTGGTAAAGAGATTACATCTGTCAAGTCAGACGACCGATAGAATTAAAAGAAAAAGAAGTATTTTCCTCTGTAATGTATCAGCCAGACGAAAGGCTTGCCACACCGCC
Organism: Schistocerca americana; assembly: GCF_021461395.2. Taxonomy (NCBI): domain Eukaryota; kingdom Metazoa; phylum Arthropoda; class Insecta; order Orthoptera; family Acrididae; genus Schistocerca; species Schistocerca americana. Next base: position 1,107,572,106 of record NC_060120.1, read on the forward strand.
CAGATACAATAGCCACCTGACACCTGTGCAGGTTAAGAGTCACAGACCAAAGAGCACGCTCATATACATACATGGGATGTTATTTCCACATCTAAGCAAAAACAGTTAAGGGCTGTAACTTAAGGTATCTCCAAAATTACTATGAAAGTACACATGATACTACACCCCATCTAACTTACAGGTTAAGATCTCCTGAAAAGCAAGTCAGCTTTGTTTTTTTTACCATATTTGGTGCCAGACACAATGGAGCTATCAAATTACATATTTCCACATCGACCTTGTTTGTATAGTTGTTGAACAAAAGGTATGTTAAGTAAATAATACTCTACACAGGGAAGGCAGAGACATTTGATTATTCCACACAAATAACTGGTCGGTCTTATTATTCTACAACTACACAAAACACATGTTCACTAAACGTATGTGGTTAATAGACAAGCAGTGATAGCTGACACAAACCAGTAGTGGGATAAAGCCGCCACCACCCCACGCTTCATTGTTACCAGATTTATTCAAGATGGCAGACCCTAGATGCCATTGATAGATAAGGCAATGTCGCAATGACGTCTAGGCAAGAATTTCAAATTTTTGTGGGAAAATAGGTCAATTGAGCTACCTTCACTAACCTAGACCCTCCCCTCCCCTCTCCCCCACTCGCCACCCCCTCTAAGAAAATTGTGGGAAGTTAAAATTTTGGTGGGAAAATAGGTCACATGGGCTACCTCCACTAACCTGTCATCTGACCACCACTTCTTCCTTGGAATTGGCAGACAAAAAAACTCAGCCTATGCTGGGTTGCTGGATAGGATTGACGTAAGTCTTTAATTTGCATGCAATCTTTATTCAAACAATTTGAGTTGTTATTGGCAGTATCTCCAACCAGTGTGCTCACAATGAGGACTGGAGTCCAACTGACCTATTACACAGTACCGCCACCAGGGGGCGCTGTCATCCCATGGCAGTCCGGGGCAAAATTTTGAGGAAAGGACTCAGTCTGTGTCGAGCTGCCGTAGAGAGGTATTTTTTAATTATTTTGGAATAATTGATTCGGGGAACTGTTTCATGTAGCATATGTTTTACCCTGATCCAAAATACTCACTCTGACATGCTTCGGGTCACAGTACACAGCCTACAGACCTGCAAACTACTCGTAAGTCACCAAAATATTGCAGTACACTGATGTACAGACACGGAAACAACTCGTAAAATGTCAAAATATTGCATGTATGACGCTCTGCAACCACACTCACTAATTGTAAACTGTCGACATAATGCATTCCACTGCCCACAAACAAGATCACAAAATAATGCAACAGACATGCAAACAACTCGTAAATTTTCAAAAAATAATGTATGTGAAATTCTACGCAAACACGGTCACAACGCTTAAACAGCCGAAAATAGTGCAGTGCACAGACACTCATTGCACATAAAAATACTTTCGAACTATCGGTAAGAAATTCGACGGCGACCTATCAATGAACTGTTCGCTACAGAGCTGCAAGATGTTCAGGCTGGACGGCTCGCTCACGCCAGTCCTTCAGACGCCTCTGGGCCACGAGCACGTGTTCACCGTTGCTGGTGCGATGCCTTCCTATCTGTGGTTCACCATCGTAGGCACAGATAAATGGTTGTCATTGTTATATTGACGTAACAGGTCTGTGTAAATAACAGCCAAGTCTGCCTCTGGACGTGCTATAGAAATCATTTGCAATGCTTCCCAGAATAGCACAGAACGTATTGTTCTTAGCGATCGTAAGGCACATGTGAGATGGTCTAGCTGTGTACATTTTTTATTGTGGCTGACGCAAAGCTTTTATACCTTCAAATCGATAAGTACTGCATTCAACAAACATTTCCAAATTAGCAAACGGTCTCACCACTACGTAGGGGCTCCTATGTCCTAGCACAAAGGATGTCTTTTGAATGAATGAATGGAGCATTCTGATTGAGTCTTACTGAATTTACCCGCCAAATTACTGATGCTGCCAGTGGAGAAGCACTGTCCGCCTTTCTTCTCTGCAGACAAGACTTTCAGTGGCAAAACTAATTTTTACAGGTCGTCATATCGCACTGACAGTAAAACCCTGCAAAGGTCACCTACAGATCGTCAGATACGGAAAGACACTTCCTCAGTTTCTTCTCTTTCACTGACTTCGGAAGCTTGAATATTTTAGCGTGAAACAGATATCCCTGTACCATACCGATGTAGGAAACCCACAATTCGTATCCTGCGCCATACAAAATCACCACTTTGGCATCCTGTATATAGCTATCGACCATCATACACTCGTACATACACCACGAAAACTGTTGTACAAGGGCTTGGTAGGTTCCCCTTGGCACACAGGCGTTACTGTTTCTGGCCCCTGCCTGCTTGTTGGCTACACCAATCTCCAGACTCTGGGATTACAAGAACATATGTATTTTCATATGGTTTACCAGAATATCACACCATTTTACAGACAAATACCGCAACTCTGAATATAGACGGTGATAGCCGTAGTGTGTATTATCTGACCAACAGTGCGGTTACATGTCGCCAGCAGTTTTAAGCTGGTAATAAAATCATTGAATTTAGAAAGTGATTTGGCTAAGCATTGTGGTATGACGCCAGTATTTGCAAATCCCGAAGTTAGAAATTCCTCCAGTATTTGTATTTGTAACGCATTCTGTCTCGATGCCATGTCAGATGTTCTGCAATGTATCCAATGGATTATAGGCGATGGTTGATTGAGGAGGATCGCTAACAGCAGTAGTAGATGAAGTTCTGATTGAGGTCGTAAGAAATGTGCACTAGCTATTGGAATCTGTAGTGTTACGCTCTCCATTAGATATGCTGTGGGGGGGTTTGGAATCAAGACTTTCCATTCAACCACTTACCTGCGTTGGATCCTATGGAGAAGTCCTTTAATGATTACAGCCACTAGTGAATCACATTTCTGGCACACTCATATCTCGAAAGGAGTCGCCTTTCTCGAACCTGTATGTTACAGTAAATGCCCAACGTGGCCTTTTAGCCTGCCGGAGTGGCCGTGCGGTTCTAGGAGCTACAGTATGGAATCGCGAGACCGCTACGGTCGCAGGTTCGAATCCTGCCTCGGGCATGGATGTGTGTGGTGTCCTTAGGTTAGTTAGGTTTAAGTAGTTCTAAGTTGTAGGGGACTGATGACCTCAGATATTAAGTCACATAGTGCTCAGAGCCATTTGAACCATTTGGCTTTTTAGGCAGTCCCTACGCCTCTTGCAACTGCTGCTATTCCTGCAGCTTTGCGCATGAGATCATTTCAGTTCAAGTCGAAACAGAGCAGAAGTCAGAGAATACTGTGTCTACAACCATCTACAACCCGTGTAGAAACAGAGTGACCTGAGTTAGTGCTACAGGACGGTATTTTGACCATTCAGTGGAAATGGGGACATGTTGTCGTAACTGAGTCAACAGTGTACGATGTGTAATGTAAGTGCCGATTGAAGCCTGCTCCGGCAACACAGTTTAGTATAAAAGACAGCATGGGAACTGGGAGAAGGTCGAGTCTGGCTGGGGGTGCGTGGCACGTGGTGGTGGCGGCTTTTGAAGGGAATGATTCACGTTTCTGGCTAACAGCAGTAGCTGTCCGAATGGAGAGGCCTGTTGGGGTGCAGGAATTTACCTGATCTGTGTCATCTTCTAGATGTCTGAATAGCGAACTAATTGTCAGTATGTGTTGGACAGCCTTCGTGATTGTGTGGAAATTTGAGAAGATTCAATATCGGCATGTGTTTGCTCTGGACCATTCCCTCCCCCCCCCCCCCCCGCCCCGCCCCCTCCCCACGTAAACGTAAATTATGCGGTTGACAGCTTCTGCAAATTTCCTGTTTTTAATTGGTTGAGACAACATCTGTTGCGATGTGCATATGTAGTTAGTGAAAGACAGATGGGACACACATCTGCTGGTTCTCTAGATGTGAGAAACACTTTAATTAACTTTTTAGATTTTAAGGGTGATTTGGAAACTATTACATCACAGACATCGGTATTCGCGAGTGTGAATATCAGTTTCCTGTATTTTTCTCGAGTTTTCACGTAAAGATCTTCATAGATGGGATATGTTTCTAGTTACTCAGTGCTTTACAGCACGCTGCAACTCGCTAAGGTTTCGGGTCCCTAGAGAAATAATTTCCAGCCTGTATATTCAGAATTATACTGTGTAAGCGATCGGTAGCATACTACTTTGTGCTTGATATCGAAAAGTATCGCGAAAATACTATGATATTCTGGTGAATCATGTGAAAATAAGTATGTTCTTGTAATCCCAGAGTCTGGAGATGGGTGTAGCAAGCAAGCGGGTATGGGCCAGAAACAGTAACGCATGTGTGTCGAAGGGAACCGACACAGCCTCTGTACAACTGACTTCGTGGTGTATGTACGAGTGTATGATGCTCGATAGCTGTACGCAGGATGCCAAAGTGGTGATTTTGTATGGCGCAGAATACGAATTGTGTGTTTACTACATCGGCATGGTACGTGGAGATCTGCTTCATACTGAAAAATTCAGGCTTTCGTCGTCAGTGGCAGAGCAGTGAAACTGAGGAAGTGACATTCAGTATTTGACGATCTGTAGGCCACTTTTTCAGGGCTTAACTGTCAGTGCAATATGGCTATCTGTAAAGTTAGTTTGGCTGCTGAAAGTGTCATCTGCAGAAAAAAAGGTGGACAGTTCTTCCACAGCGGCAGCATGAGTAATTTGGCGGGTAAATTAAGTAAGAGCCAATCAGAATGCTCCATTCATTCATTCACAAGACATCCTTTGTGCTGGGACATAGGAGCCTCTAGAGAGCGGTGAGAACGTTGTCGTTTCAGAGATGTTTGTTGAAAGCAGGATTTTCAAGAAGGGTAAAACGCGATGGATGGTGTGCCGCATTAAGACCATTCGGATGAATACATTCGGCGTTATTCTGGGCTATTTTCATGAACGGGTCCTGTTAGGACAAGAATTTCCATGCAGACAAGCTAAGACATCCCTGGAGCTCTTACAAAAGCAACCGTTAACTATTTCCATGGTACTTTACTATTTCCAAGAGTAGATTTGTCTCTTATATATATGGGCATGTGATGTCAGTATAAAACTGAGAGCCTTTTATCTGCGCCTATGACAGTAAGTCGCTCGGCAATTAGGTCTTCCCTAAACTGCAGGTAGAAAGGTATCGCCTCAACAATGGTAAACACGCGTAGATGGCCCAGAAGCATATCGAGTATGGGACCGACGTTAGCGAGGCACCCAGTGTGTGCACCTTGCAGCTCTGTAGGGAAGAGTTCATTGATATGCCAAAGTTGGATTTCTTACTGATAGTTCGAACGTATTTTCAAGTGCATGAGTGTCTGTGCACTGCACTATTTTCGGCTGTTTAAGCGTTGTGAGCGTGTTTGCATAGTGTTACACAAATGCATTATCTTTTGACAATTTACGAGTTGTTTGCATGTCTGTTGCATTATTTTGTGAACTTGTTTGTGGACTGTGCAATGCATTCCTTCGACAGTTTATAAATAATGAGCGTGTTTCATTGCATTTTACGTGTGTCATTTCGACAATTTACGAATAGTTTGCATGTCTGTACATTGGTGCACTGCATTATTTCGGTGAGTTACGAGTAGTTTGTGGATCTGTAGACTGTGTAATGCATTATTTCGACAGTTAACAATTACTGATTGTGTTTGCAGAGCGTTATAGATGCATTATTTTGGCAATTTACGAGTTGGTTCAGTGTATGTATATCAGTATACTGCATTATTTCGGCGATTTACGAGTACTTTGCAGGTATGTAGGCTGTGTATTGAGACACAAAGCACGTCAAACTGAGTGTTTTGTATAACTGTAATAAGTAAACTACGTGATATCCGTCACTAAATATTTTTTTTCCAAATTAAGTAAAGTGCATTCCTTCCTCTCTTTAGCAGCTGGACACACACTGAGCCCTTTTCCCGCCATTTTCCCCCATACAGCCATGAGACGACAGTGCTCTCTGGTGGCAGTACTGCGTACTAGGTCAGTTGGACTCCAGACTTCATGGTGGGCACATTGGATGGTGCTACTGCCTATGGCAAATCAAATTTTTTAAATATAGACTGCATACAAAATAAAGACTCATGTCAATCCTACCCATCAACCCAACACAGGCTGAGTCTGACTGCCAGTTCCAAGGAAGAAGTGATGGTCATAAGACTTAGGTTAGTGAAGGTAGCCCAAGTGACCTTTTTTATTGACTTAATGCTTGAAGAAAAATGTAACTAACGTCATTGACTCGCTAATAGGTTTATTTTAAAAAGTGTAGCCTTAAAATGACCTGTGATTAATTTCCACTCACAGACTTCTCATTTTCAGACCAATAAACACAACAAACCATACAGAAAATTGGTTTTGATGAGAATTATAATATGGCGAATCACTTAAACTGTATATTTTCGTAGAAGACAAGTATAGATTTGAAATACAGCCAGAGACAGTTGTTCCATGCGTTGCTCGTGTTCCCACCATCATGTATTTTACAGCCTATTTTTAACGTACTTCCATCTCACTACGTTAATTTAAATTACTACTGTCACTGAGTTTCTACTTTGCTGACTAGGAGCGGCGCTAGCAGCGCATATCGATACATCCCCTGTCGTAGTATCTTTGCTCGACTGCTATTACTTCCCATTCATTGTCTGTCGTAAGGAGTTCGGCTCACGAGTTCGGGCTGCCAGTCAGTTGGAATGCGTCTGGAGTGCAGTCCCGACCTGCCACTCGGGGAGTTGCAATGCGGAACAAGCGCAGTCGGGTTGGAGCATTGAGCTCCGTGTCAACATCGTTCGCCCGACCATTGCCGCCACGCATAACTTGAGCCGAGCCACAGTCTTGGTGGATCGTCGGTCGGTCGTCCTACCAAACGACGCGCTTTGACTTGCCGATCGTTCATGAGTCGCCTGTGTGTGTGTGTGTGTGTGTGTGTGTGTGTGTACGTGCATCGACTCCCGATTTGTCTGCGTGTGTGCTTAGTTACTCCAAGCGGTGCAGTCGGCTGGGTCCGCTGCCGGTCCCTACGCAGTGCCGAAGCATGTGTGGAACTGTCCGATCGCTACGAGCTTCGTGGTTCAGCGACCCAGTACGTTAAAGTTAAGTGGTGCTTTAAGTACTCAAGCCACGTCCATTCATGTTGTGTGATCTGTTTCGGTGGTTTGCTGTTGGAGCGGTTTTCCTGTGAGCTACACCGAGTGTTTGTATTGCTGAAATGCGGTGGAATTAACTATATTGGTTGACTACAATTCAAGTGCACCAGCGGAATTTTCTGCCTTTTGGCCGTTAGTGTCCTTGCTACCTGCCCTGGCCACTTACGTAATTTCAGGCAGTGTCCTTTCCTCGCCTGTTGTCGCTGTCCAACACGGTGTGTGGCTTTGACAGCATAATATATGTTTTGTTTAAATTCTCAAGTACCGATTAGTGGCAAGCAAGTCGTTTGTCGGTCGGTCCGTGATTGTCCCTTGGTTGGGTTCCGATGGATCAAGCATAGTTGGGCTCACCACCTGTCTCACCTAAGTGAACGAGGGCAGACTGACCCCCTGGAGGCTTGTGAGTGTTGTTGTCTTTACTGGCTTTCTCACTGGTGTTTCATTTTCGGTTTATAATCTACCATATCCAGTGATTTAAAAAATTCTTGGTTTTAGTGTGTTTTATGTAAGTAAGTTTGAATTCTAGCAAGTGGATATTTGCTAAAAGGTTATGGCCGTTGTGTCGTCTTTTCTTTTAGTTTGGTTGTACCTACTTAAAACTTAAGGCTTGTGGTTATATTTTTTTTAATTTCGGAAAATTAATTGTGGGCCTTCAACCTTGGAATCTTTTTCTTAAAATTGCCTTTCAATTTTTAACATTTCGGCCTTCTGCCTTTGAGAGGTTATGGCACTTTATTTTAAAATCTTGAAAATTTGGTTGTGGGCTTTCAGCCGTTTGTAATGCAACTTGTTTATGTTTGTCTAGCCACTCTTGCCTTGAGGCTTCCAGCCTAACTGTGATACCATATATGTTTTAATTATTTTATTTGCTATTTCAACTGAATTTTTATCATGATGATTTTCAAGATTTTTTGTTTGGAGGCCTTCGGTTCAGTTTGGTTCAAATGGCTCTGAGCACTATGCCACTTAACTTCCGAGGTCATCAGTCGCCTAGAACTGAGAACTAATTAAACCTAACTAACCTAAGGACATCACACACATCCATGCCCGAAGCAGGATTCGAGCCTGCGACAGTAGCGGTCGCTCGGCTCCAGACTGTAGCCCCTACAGAGGCGGCCGTGAAAGAATTTCATTTTGAAATACGTAGTTGTAAAGGTTCGGCTATGTGCCGCTTTGACTGTAAATGTGTTATTAAAATACAATTAATTACAATTTTAAGGCGAAACTGACCCCAACCTTATTTGGCCCTTTCCACAATCCTAAGCAGCGGGTTTAGTGGGCGTATCAACTGATGAACAACTATCCCTCAAAAATTGGATCTCTGTACCAAAGTCATATCTATGCATTATTTATCTAAATTTATGAAGATGTGCAGTATAACAGAGCTGATCACATATGGCAATACTGCCTTAAGTTACTTGTTCAACAACATTTAAAATCAATAGATTAAGTTGGAATGTTGTCGCTACTGATATATCTTACAAGTTAATCTGCAATTACCAATGACAGAAGTTCCATTATTGTTCACATTTTTAAGGAAGCAATATTTGTCCATATTATTTACAAAACACATGTGGCTCATGGGTTGGTACTACTGGCCTAACTTACAAATTATAAAGTGTTATTGTCAAGGACTGACTTATAGCATAACACAATCGAAACTATTCGACAATTCGATGCATACAGAACAGTAGTTAAGGAACATTCATAGCAGTAAGAAACGAGGGTTGCTATGCTTGCAACTTTTTAAAATCAGCAAAACATTATAGCATCTCTTTGGTGTGGTAAAGTTCATAATCTTGCAGTACAGACGTTCGTCATTTTCTGCTGATGATACATACTAACCTACTCTGTCGCGCAGTGATGACTATATGACACTTCTGTGAAATAACTCAATGAATAGTAGTTTTAATGTTAGAATTTACTAGACACTTGGTGACACCGTTCACGTTGTTACACTGTAACAACTAGGCCCAACAACACTGCAACAAACTACCTCATATATAGCCTATTACAAATAGGTATCAAACTAAACTCTTAAAGTCGCCATATATTGCCGTTTCATAGTCAAGTCTTTTATCCTGCAACTTCAGGCGCCATTTTTCTTCACTTTGTTGCAGTGATACCATATATAGTCTTTGATTATAGAAATGGATACTGTTGGAGTAATGATGGTAAATTGAAATCCTGCCATATTCTGATGGGGGATGAAATAGCATTACTACTGCTTTATCTCATTGGAAGTGTAAGAAGCAATTATAGCAATGTAGGGTTTTTGACTATAATGGGCACAAATGTAAAAGGACAGTAGAAGGTGGCGAAACAAGGAAATACTCGTAACACACATAGGTCCACAAAGTAGTGGTTTCCCCGTCGCAACAAACGCACAAGGGCAGCCATACCAGTGTCGTAACTGTCTTAATGTCTAAGGCTACTTTCATTTCTAAATGCTGAAGATTTGGCGTACATTACAAAGTGATAAACTGCCCTCGTCTGAGGGCACTACTTTGCTGAGTAGAGCCATTAGCTCCTAAATATTGGTAAATAGCATTCAGCAACAAGTTTCTTCCTTGCGGTTCGCCAATATCATAGCCTGTCAGGTCCCCTGAATAGAGATGAGTATGTTTTTGTGAGGATATTCAAAAGCTTTAGTTTATCGCAGCCCTGTTGGTAGTGTCGCTTAACTCTTGGAATGCAGAGTGGATGGTTGTCAAAGCATTCAACATACACCTGGGACTTTTGACCATGCATGGGCACTGATGAGCATAAGTGCTGAAGCTTGCCGTCACATGAACGGTGACCACGTTGAACATGTGTATCGTAAGGTGTTCGTCCTCAATTTTGATCTCAGGGAATCAACAGATGTGCATTTGCTCAGTCGTATCGGGGAAACCAGTGTTTTCCAAACCTATGTTTACTGTGATTACTTGCTTTTTCACCATTCTCTACTCGCCCCTTTGGTTTGTACTCATAATAGTCAAACACTGTGTACATTACGTCTGGGCAGCGTGGAAGGGTACCGTCCTTTCTGCTCTCATAACTTTCTTCCACTCAGCCGTCTTCATACAACTGGACCGGCAAAACTAAACGCAGTGGAACGAAGTCACGGGAAAGATAGTACCTATTTGAAGATTTGCCATGCGTGACGCGTGATTGTTGCTCATTAACGTACTAATTATATGGCGCGAGTGCAAGATTAATATCTGAACTGTCTGTTACAGATAGGTGCGTGGTCATCAAGACAACATGTCGCGAGTTAATCGGTACAATAGACATGGATCATAGCATACCGTTGATTGTACAAGATTTCTAGTTGGCGAGCTCTAAAGAAGATCTTCAATACTACAGAAGCGATGTTTACATACATTACCGAACAGGAGGACCACAAATGTTTCACAAACGGACGTCACATCGCCTCCGGTGCAGTAAAGAGTCTGCTGCGAGTAGGACTGTATGGAGACAAATTCACCGCGTAGTCTTCGGTAGTCGACTACTGAATACTGTTCATATATTTTCTCGAGAATCTGATAAATTAGTGAAGTATTTTCGGTGAATTTGGGTCCTCAGTATTTGCTAATTTTTGAAACGCTTGAATAAATGCCAGCAATTTTCAACTCGTTGTGTCAATACAAGAGTAGCAAGAGGCTACTATGACACCACTGAAAACAAAACGAATGATTTCGTGTACATAATTTAGACTTTGTGTAGTCAGCAACAGTTTAAGGCTCAACCTATAATATGGTAATGAGAATAAACCAATAGTTGAAAGTTGTAGGCGGGTCTGGAGTCATTAAAAAAAGGTTTTAAAATGTCATTTTTTGTGCCGTATTTGTGTAGCTTAGTCGCACTGTAAAAGTGCATTCAATAGCTCTACCCTATTAGTTATTACGTATCAAGTGTTGTTTAAAGAAAATCAAGTAATGTAAATAATTATACAAAGAAATGTTTTCGTTTCAATTGCAAATCCCAGTGGTGGCCCTCTCATTCTTATTTGCTATATAATGTTGTTTTTATAGACATCTGCATGGACATCTGCACTAATATATCCACTATATAAAGGAAGGGAAGAGAACAGACCTTAGAAATTATAAGGGAATTTGCCTCTCGCCAGTGACCCATCTTGGCTGAGGTGCTTTTAAAAAGAGCAGAAGAAATACATGACAAAATAACTAGAGGAGTATCAAACTGGGTTTAGGAAGGGAAGGTCATGTGCAGAACAAATATTAAGCTTAAAGAGCATAATGGAAATGAGGAATATCAGGAATTTAAAATATGTAATTACTTTTGTGGATTTTAAAGAAGCCTATGAGTCAAATACACTGTTTGATATCTTAAAAGAACTGGGACTCTAAACTAAAACAACTGGAATAATTAAAGCAACAGTGACAAATGCAAAATCGAAACTAAAATTTAGGGGGGAGCTCTCAAAATCATTTGAAATAAAGTGAGGTGTCCGACAGGGAGATGGTTTGTCACCTCTGCTTTTCAACTGTGTGTTAGAGAAGGTAGTTCAGGAATGGAGCAAGGCTATCAATACTAAAGAGATTCAAATAGGAAGGAATGCAAACAGAGCACTATCGACTGTTTTCCTTCGCAGATGACATGGCATCGATTAAAGATTCGCTAGACAGTGCCCAAGAACAAATAAGAGAACTGCAAAAACAAACAAACAAAGTAGGACTACAAATATCCTTTGAAAAAACAAAGTTCATGACAAATATCCGTGATGCTCCTCAAAATACTGCAGTTGACAAGAATACAAACACAAAACAGATTCGTTGCATGCAAAAGAAGAGACAGCTATAAAAACTTGAGAACACAAAATGCAAAGAGTGTTTCATATGACCTAAAACGTTTATAACAAAAAATCCTCGTTATGTAACACGAAATTAAGTCACTACCTAACAGTGGCCAGATCTGAAGCTCTGTATGCGACAGAAACACACTAAGAAATGGAGATCTTGAGAAACTAGAGAAGGTCGAAAGAAGACTTTGAAGGAAAATACTGGGTGCTACAAGAAACGATAATGCTGAATACAGGTTATGACCAAACGGAGAGTTAAACTTGAAAACTGTAAAACCAACTGATGTAATGGGGAAGTGAAGAACATATATTCAGAATGGATAACAACAGACTAACCAAGCGGATATTCACATTACTCAATAGCTACAAAACCAAGCCCGCATGGTTCATAGAGACTGAAAAGGACATGAAAAACGCTGGAATTACAAGAGCCACAATAGAAAACATAACACATTTCAGAAAGGCAGTTCAAAACCCAGAATTTCGGGAGAGAACGAAAACAACTAGGCGAAAGGGGACACAAGAAGAAGGGGAACAACACTCTAAAAGGATGAAGGAAATTTGGAAACTAAGAAAATCTATCACAATGGAGAGTAGGCAAATTTGATTCATCGTACACTGCAAATGGGTTATTCGAAAGAAGAAGAGGTTGTAGTTATAGTTTCAGCCGCTCCAAATTCTGCGAGGCATCTGCTGGTAACACTGGCCACATATGAGGTGGAAGGTGGCTGACGCCCGTCACTAGTATAATCCGATACAGGTTTTCCTCTCAAATGTTTCTTCAGTCTGTGTTTACCTATTAATAACAAAGAGAACATCACATATTAGACAAACACATACAAATATGATAAAATACTTATTATGTTTGTCTGTCACCAACTTAGAACTTCGAGATGGTGTCATCATCTGACGGTTACCGACATAGTGATGAAAATTTAGGGTACTACAAGTAACGGAATGGTTTCGTTGTTAAAGATTTTCCAACAAAGCTTTCAGGAATACACGCTGAAGGCATGCTTGTAGATATTTAAGCTAGTGACGTCTTCGTCGTTTCTTAATTGTAAATATCACCTGTTATCGCAGTGTCAGCTATGTTACAGGTCGGAAGTGGAACATGCAAATTTTACCGTCGTTTGATGTTATTATATTTCCTGCTTTCCAGAAGCAGTCTCCTTAAGTATACTTTTCAATTTCTTATAGGACTACCTCCTTCCCTGTGTCTCACATTCTGCTCACGAAAAATGCTTTCTTCGGCTAGCAATAACTCTGTACGACACAACAATAGACCGGCAGTACACCCGTGGATATTTTGATTATCAAATACGCCGGGAGAAACTCAAGAATCACAATAATCTTTTTGTCCGAAGTACCTAAGTGTCATTGCCTATACGTTGACTGTTTAGCTGTAGGCATGAGTTGAACTATGATGCATACTCAAGAGAAAATTAAATGAATATCAATTAAGATCCCAATCGTATCTGCAAAACTTAAGAATAAAATATAAAAGTAAACGTGGAAGACCGATTTCCCGAGATTGCCTCAGTGCTGCCTTTGGAATAACACAGTCTCCAAAAAATCCCAACAATATAGCAATATAACTTTCAATTAATTCTCGTTATGTAATTTTATGTCCATCAGAAAGAAGTATCACTCTTAAGTTCTGTACTTTCTGTCGTAATGCGAGGGGAGTTCAATAAATAACGCAATAAAGTTTTCTTCTGAAAGGAGGTTGGTTTTATTTACGATTCGAATACGCCGTATTATTCCCCATTCTTTTGGTTACAAAAGACTATTTCTCATCATAATATTTGTTCAGTGTGATGGCCGTACCTCAGCTTAACGGGAGGGCCTGTACAATCAGATGGTGCCATTCTACTGGTAGACGTCGGAGCCAACGTTTTGTTGTGACAATTACCTCCCTATTGTCCGCCACCGGTAACTGAGTCGTCAGCGACACAGAATATCAATCATAAGGGCCCGGGTTCGATTACCGGCTGGGTCGGAGATTTCATCCGCTCAGGGACTGGGTGTAGTGCTGTGAAAACATCATCATTTCATCCCCATCCAAGCGCAAGTCGCCTCAGTGGCGTCAACTCTAAAGGCTTGCACCCGGCGAACGGTCTACCCGATGGGAGGTCCTAGTCACACGACATTTCTTACCTTCCCATCGTACACATACTGCTTGGCGCGGAGTGCGTGGTTCATTGGGCCAAAAAGATGTAAGTCGGAAGGTGCGAAATGCAGAGTTTAAGCGGAATAACAGTCCACTGAAGTTTTGTGAGCTCCTCTCGGTTGCGCAGACTTGTGTGACGCCTTGCGTTGCCACGGAGAGAGAGCAGTTCGTTTGTATTTTTGCAGCGACGAATACGCTGAAGTTTCTTCAATTTCCTGAAGGCAACACAATACACTTCAGAGTTGATCGTCACACCATGAGGGAGGACATCAAACATAACAGCGCCTCCTGAGTCCCAGAAGACCGTCGCCGTGACTTTCCAAGCTGAGAGTGCGGTTTTCAACTTATCATTCGGAAGCGAATTGTTGTCGTGACACTCTATGGATTGCCGTCTTGTTTCCATTTCGAAGCGATGAAATGTTTCACCACCTGAGACGATGTTCGACAAAAAGTTGTCATCATCAGTCTCGTAACTCGGAAGCAATTCCGCACAATTGGTCTTTGTTGTTCAGTGTGATCTTCTGTTCGATATCGAGTAACCTAGCGGACACACACGGTTGATTACTTCAACTGGTGGTCGAGTGTCAGCACTACCAAGCGAGAAGTCCAGTTGAGCAGTGATTGTATTTGATTGTGATTCGTCGACCACCACCAATGAGTGTCCGCTCGTTCCAATATCGCAGCTGTGTGAGGCCGACCTATACGTGGGAGATCGGATAGGTTTGCGCGACCTTCATGCATTGGTGACAGACGCGTTGCCCTACGACTCGTCCTGCTTTTGTTCAGCTCCAGGTCTCCGTACACATTCTTCAAGTGCCCAGTAATATCTACGATGCTCTGGTTTTCGGCAAAAAAATCTCGTTGACAGTTCTATGCTTGGAACACACCTCCGCTGAAGACGCCACTGTCTAGGGCTGCCACGTATCTGAATCTTATAAATCTAGATTGCTGAAGTAAGAATACTCCGCGATCTTCCAACACAAATGTCGCCTTTTTTCAACTGAAATGGGCCGAGAAAAAATGTGATACATTGCTCATTGTATGCCCTCCGTATCAACAGTACTACTGGTAATAGTAGTGGCATAATGTATGCGTTGTTCAGCAAGATAGGTGTAGCTATTTCCCAGGGGTGAGAAAATCTGGCTAGAGCGTTCCTGTCACGCTTATTGTACTCGTAATAGTTTTACTGATAATAGTGTGTTTCTTTGTTGTTCAGTTCCATATTTCCGTTTGATTCCTTCAAACTATAGAATAAGCAAGTGAAAGGACTAACTTTTTGTGTTGTTTGATTAGGACTGTTCTATGTTTATGTTTACGTAGACGTTCAGTTAATGGCATCGACTGTCGACAGCATCGTAGCACGTAACCCCACCTCTTGACCGTATGATATGATTATGTGCATTTGTTCTTATTTTGGTACTCGTGGATAATGCATATTTGGTCTCAGTATTCACATGGAGATAGTCACACTTCCATTCAGAACGAAGCAAACGAAACTGTTGGATGGTGTAAAAGGTGCCATGCGAATCAGTGGAGTTCTTCGCCTGGGTCAATTTAAATCAGACATTGGCGTATATTGACCAGGTTCTTTTGTAAAATCTTGAGGGTGTGGTTCTAGAAAGTGAACAGAGATCGTATGTTGCGCATCTCCTGACCCTGGTCATTCGGACAGATTCCTGGGATCGCTCTTTTGCAGCGGTGATCTGTGTTAGCAAAACCTCTGATAGAGTCTCTGATAGAGTCTGCCATTAGGAGCGGACCATCGGTTCAGAATGAGATTTTGACTCAGTCCAGGTGGCATACGTGGGATGCATAACAGGTGAATCGACTGCTCAGTAGAACCGGCGAATAGAAACAAGTGCTTCGACACTGACAAAGATTTTCATGTGTCACTTTAGTATTCTTCACATCCCTGATTTCAAGAACATCACTTGCAGCTCATCGGCTGCATGTATACTCCTATCACTTATGTTCCACGCAAAAAAAAAAAAACGAGAGTAAGTTCATGTTGTACCAAAAACACACAACGATAGTTAATTCCTATGGTGAAAGAACTCAACTAGATCATTATTGATGCGTATAACGTGATCAGCTCATCCTGAAGTTTATTGGAACTCAGCTCTTCTCTGATAAGAACGTCTCAGTGAATTTTGTCTGCAGTTCAATAATGGTTGCAAGAAACAACCCACGCGATCTGGATTATGCAGTATATTGATTCCGATGTTTTACTAGTTTAACTGATAGATACACATTTCAATAACTGATAAAGACTTATTTCATTCCTGAAAATAATTTATTGGCGTTACTACCGTTACTGAGAAACCTGTTTTCAAGTCCACTATGGAGATATTAACTTTTTTTGACATATATGATTGATCCCATCTACCTCTCACTTGATTTTACCTAAGTTTCAGGTCATGTAGGACAATGCGGTAAAAACGTTTTGTTAAAATGTTAAGAATAGGTATGTGGTGTTACACATGGAAGCTGATAATTAAGTGGGCTGATAAGGTAATGAATGGGAAGCCTGTCCGTACAACCATCATGGAGGGGAACATATGGGAAACAGTTACAAGAAGAGAGAACAGGAGGATAGGGCATGTGTTGGGAGGTCACGTGATAACATCCAACGTACTATAGGGAGCTGCAGAGACTAAAGCTCCAGGGAAAGAGGGACTGGCATGTATCCAACGATTGAGGATGTTGTGTGGAAAATTTTCTCCGAAATGGTAGGGTTGGTGCAGATCACGAATTCGTGGCGGACTGCATCAGACCAGTCAGAAGACTGATGACTTAATAAACAGGTAAGTTATATATAAATTTAAAAAATGTAAGCTCTCTGTTCTCCCATTTAGTGTGCATACCGCTAAACAACAATTACATACATTAACATTATACCTTAGTTTTCCGAACTGCTCTACCAAATTCGCGTCCAAATTTCTGCATTTTAGTTTTGTCATAGATTTCCTCAGCCACCGAACAAAAATGAACCAAGTTATCTTGTAAAAAGTAATTGTTCATAGACTCCAAGTCTACGGTTCAATCTCCGGTCACGCAAAGAATTTTAGCCTGTCACTTTTCGGTTATTAAACTTCTGGTAATATTTGTTAATGCTGAAAATTTCGAATTTCTCCGTGTTATGGAGTCCACATTCAACAGTAAACTCTGCTGTAGCCTGGTTGCCATATCAAATTTCGGAGGAAGGTAGGAGCATACCAACTGCACTGAGACCATACCTTCACTGTGGTGTGCAAATCAGTATTCGAGTTGACAAAAATAAGAGTACAGTAGGATTCATCATTCAGTGAGGGTGAGTGTCTACGATTCATCATTTGTTCAGTATTAATGCCAAGCCGGTCATAGACCTCCGTGAGACAACAGGCATCCACGACAAGGGCTTGCAATGTTATCGGAGATATTCTCTCCCTGTTTACGGAATGCCATACCTAAAATCCCTAGTATCTAGCACGATTACACATTTCTACCATCGTTCCTCAATACACGATCCACCGATGGCACAAATTTACTTATTTTCAGCCGAGAAAATTTGTAACAATAACACATTCTATATTATTTCAGATGCCTGTCATACTGTTTCAGTTGATGGTATAACGTTGTACCGTTTCGCGTCTCCTGCTGCGCGGTGTTACGTGGTTCTGTGACCGGTTGCTACTTTTCAAATCATACGCGAGATGACTTAGGTATGAAAAATCGGATATTCTGCCATACTTAGTAGACAGCACATTGTTTCGGGTATCAAACTTTCATTCATCCTTACAATTAATGCTGAATGCCGTTCAGTACAAAATGAACAATCACGAGATACAATCAGCACCATTAGGTTACCAAAATGACATACAATTTTCTCCGCCTGGTCTTACTTGCATGTATATCCCAGACCAAACTCCCTAGAACTGAACACTTCAGTAAACAATTTCGCTACTTGTTGAGATAAAATTCGAGCACTTTGCGTCCTGCGTCAGATTAGGGTTGTCAGGTGTCCGGATTTAGCTGGACACGTTCGGCATTTTAATATCGTCGCCAACAAAATGTATAGAAGACCGGCCTGTCCGGCTTTTGTTACACTTTTTAGCGGTGAAGTTCAGAACGCACGAGTGAAGCCCATTCCAAGCTAAAGAAATAACCATGAGCAGGAAAAAAAGCCCTACCAGAAGGATATTTAAATACGGCCACCAGCTCTATTCTTATACGTATGTCAATGTTTTCTTTCGTACGCCGGAACTGATGCTATGCGCAGAGTGAGCGAGGCCAAGTAGACTTTGCCAATCAGCCGATGCGAAACCGCACCGCCCCGCCCCTTCGCAAGGGTAGCAGTAAATTTTTTGATCAGCGGGAAATTTTCACGAATGTCACACAACAAACAAAAACGGTGATTGTGCCTTTAATCACATATTGGAACATGAAAGCAGGCAGCTTATTTCAGATCACAGCATAATGAAGAATTTTCGGCATTACTGAAATTAGCAGAAAATTACTTTGCAGTATCAGACCATAATGCCAACATCGAAAGAGTGTTCTCTTCCATAAATTGGAAGTGAAAAAAAAGAATGTAATGATCTGCAAAGCGACGCAGTCACAAAACTGGTGTTACATTATCTTGTCAAGAGCCCCACCACATGATTTCCAATAATAATAACATTCTTGATACAGTGGGTTCAAATGAGAAGTGTAATTCAAACTACAGATTACTGTTATTTCGTTATAAGTCTATTGAAATAATCGAAATTACTTAATCTCTTTTCATTTTCCGTCTCAGAAGACTAGATTAATATTAGTTTTGTTTAATGAAGAAAGTTTAGTTTATTTTGATGTTAAATTCTCTTAGAAGCGAAAGTCATGAATTAAGAATTGTTATCTTATTTGTCAAATTACAAGGTTATTACAATTTCTTTTAAAATTTATGCACGTTCAAGGCTGATACCACAGAAACTGACTGAAACTGATTATTAATAAGGATTGGAAGCTCCCAATTTTCATTGAAAAAGGCAAAATGGTAAAATGTCCGGCTAAATAAAACGCCGAGTTAGGGTATTACGTACCATCGTCCACGGGATCATTTGGAACAGAGCTCACGCATGGAAACAGAAATCGGCCTCCTCCTGCTTAACAGTAACCATCTAGACAGTGGCCTTAAACCATGTAAGGAAATCTGGAAGAACCTAAACTTGAACTAACAGAAATGGATATGAACCGCCATGCATATGACTTTACGCTGCGACACCTAGCTCTGTCGCGTTCCTTGGCTGCATTCATGTGATTTAAAGTCTGGTAGTAAGCTAATCTAAAAGTGCAATTTTTAAGAAGAATATTGTGTGTAATAGTCTTTTGCTGAGAGCTGTTGAAAAGTGGCAAAATTAAAGGAAGACTATTGAAACTTCCTGGCAGATTAAAACTGTGTGTCGGACCGAGACTCGAACTCTGCAGCTTTGCCTTTCACGGGCAAGTGCTATACCATCAGAGCTACCCAAGCACGACTCACGAACCAGTCCTCATAGCTTTACTTCCTCCGGTACCCCGTCTCGTACCTTCCAAACTTCACAGAAGCTCTCCTGCGAACCATGCAGAACTAGCACTCACGGAAGCAATGATAGCCGGTCGGAGTGGCCGTGCGGTTCTAGGCGCTACACTCGGATCCTGCCTCGGGCGTGGATGTGTGTGATGTCCTTAGGTTAGATAGGTTTAATTAGTTCTAAGTTCTAGGCGACTGATGACCTCAGAAGTTAAGTCGCATAGTGCTCAGAGCCATTTGAACGATATTGCGGAGACATGGCTTAGCCAGAGCCTGGGGGATGTTTCCTGAATGACTCCCGAGTTGGAGTCTCGGCCCGGCACCCAGTTTTAACAAATGGTTCAAATGGCTCTGAGCACTATGGGACTCAACTGCTGATGTCATTAGTCCCCTAGAACTTAGAACTACTTAAACCTAACCAACCTAAGGACATCACAAACATCCATGCCCGAGCCAGGATTCGAACCTGCGGCCGGAGCGGTCTTGCGGTTCCAGACTGCAGCGCCTTTAACCGCACGGCCACTTCGGGCGGCTGGAATCAGTGGGTTCAGGAGAGTAATGAGGAACGCCGTGCTGGATCCCAACAGCCTCTTATCACTAGCAGTCGAGATGACAGGCATCATATTCGCATGACTGTAACGGATCGTGAAGCCACGTCTCGATCACCGAATCACCAGATGGGGGCGTTTGCAAGACAACAACCTTCTGCACTAACAGTTCGACGACGTTTGCAGCAGCATGGACTATTAGCTCGGAGACCATGGCTACGGTTACCCTTGACGCTGCATTACAGACCGGAGCGCCTGCGATGGTGTACTCAACGACGAACCTGGGGGCACGAATAGCAAAACGTCATTTTTTCGGATGAATCCAGGTTCTGTTTATAGTATCATGATGGTCGCATCCGTGTTTGGCGACATCGCGGTGAACGCATATTGGAAGCGTGTATTCGTCATCGCCATACTGGCGTATCACCCGGCGTGATGGTATGGGTTGGTTACACGTCCCTGTCACCTCTTGTTCGCATTGACGGCACTTTGAACAGCGGACGTTACATTTCAGATGTGTTACGACCCGTGGCTCAACCCTCCAGTCGATCCCTGCGAAACCTTACATTTCAGCAGGATAATGCACAACTGCAGGTCCTGTACGGGCCTTTCTGGAAACAGAAAATGTGCGACTGCTGCCCTAGACAGCTCATTCTCCAGATTTCTCACCAATTGAAAACGTGAGGTCAATGGTGGCCGAGCAACTGGATCGTCACAATATGGCAGTCACTACTCTTGATGAACTACGGTATCGTGTGAAGCTGCATGGGCAGCTGTACCTGTACACGCCAAGTTCTGTTTGACTCAATGCCCAGGCGTATCAAGGCCGTTATTACGGCCAGGGATGGTTGTTCTGGGTACTGATTTCTAAGGATCTATGCACCCAAATTGCGTGAAAATGTAATCACACGTCAGTTGTAGTATAATATATTTGTCCAATGAATACCCGTGTATCATCTGCAGTTCTTCTTGGTGTAGCAATTTTAATGGCCAGTAGTGTTGATGGCGCAGACTCTGGATCTCGTGCGTTCAGCTGGCAGCAGTGGTTGCCTGCGCACAGGACAGGGCGCGGCTTTTGTCTGAGGGGGTGCGCGGACGCATGCATCGGTGGCATTGCAGCGCCAGCGTGTGTGCTTGCGGACTCGAGACCGACGCCCGGCCTTTCTGTGGCTGCTGGCACGTGTGCGCTGGACAGCCGGCCGCTCTGCAAGCGGCTCAGGTGTGTGGCGCGCTGACGCACAGGGCCCGAACCCGAGACCCTTCGGAGGAGCCCATACACAGGACGGTAGCTGAGCGGGTCAAAGGTTTCTTCAATCCACTCATTCGTCGACCAGTCTGCTGTTGCAGTTGAAGATAATAAAAGAAAAGCTGAAGTATTAAATTTCACAATTAAAATATCATCCACGCAGGAGTATCGAACAAGAAAAACATCGTTTGTCGTACAGTCTCCCATATGTAGGAACCGGCATCTATGGCGCAGAGAAGGAACTGAAAGAGTTAAAAACAAATAAGTCGCCAGGCCTGGATGTAATCCGTGTTCGGTTTTACAGAGAGTACTCCGTGGCAACGCCCGCTAGTTAGCTTTGCATTTATCGCAAATCTCTCACTCAGCTAAAACCCAAAGCAATTGCAAGAAAAAAAACCCGTAACATTGGTTTGCTGCACTATTCTTGGATATTTCTTGGACACGAAGAAACTTCTGTCCACAAATAAGCACGAATTTAGAAAGTATCGCTCATGCGAAACTCACCTTGCCCTTTTCACACGCGATATCCATGCACGAAGGACAACAAACAGATTCCATATTCCTGGATTTCCGGAAAGCATTTGACACGGCGCCTCACTGCAGACTATTAGCGAATGTGCGAGCATTACATTAGATTCGCAGCTGTGGTGTACAGGAAAGTGTCGTCGTTGAGTGACTGCAGGAGCTTACAAAATGACTTAGACAAAGCCGGCCGCGGTGGTCTAGCGGTTCTAGGCGCTCAGTCCGGAGCCGCGCGACTGCTACGGTCGCAGGTTCGAATCCTGCCTCGGGCATGGATGTGTGTGATGTCCTTAGGTTAGTTAGGTTTACATAGTTCTAAGTTCTAGGGGACTGATGACCATAGATGTTAAGTCCCATAGTGATCAGAGCCATTTGAACCATTTGACTTAGACAAAATGTAGAGTTGATGTTATGAATGGAAGCTGGCTCTAAATGTAGAAAAATAGAAGTTAATCCGAATGAGTAGGAAAAACTATCCCGGAATGTTGAAATACAGAATTAGTTCCTCGACGTAGGTTAAATATCGAGGAGTAAAGTTTCAAAGCGATATGTAATGGAACCATCACTTAGCGACAGTAGTTTATTCGGAGCGTTTAAGGACAGTGTAGACCATCTATGAAAAGAGACAGCTTATAGAACACTAGCTCGAACCATTCCTGGGAACTTCCATAGTGTTTGCGATCCTTAGCAGGTTGGATTACCTGAACCACATTCGAAGAAGACGAGCACTGAGAATACGGGTATTTTAGGACTGCACATAATACGTCGAACACCAACAATAATAGCAAAAAAGAAAGATAACACACGATAAAACAATGACAGAACACCGTCGTGTGGAATAAAGAGAGAATAGCATCGTGTGGCTCGACTTTCATACGGGAAATATTCAAATTACCGCAACTTTTTTTGCGATCACTTCTTGGGTCGCTTTGTTTCTTGCTTTGGACCGTTTGGAGCCCCCGGGTTTGACGCCGCTGGATTAAAGGAAGATATCGAGGCTATTCATAGGCCGGCTGCTAGACCTGTTACCGGCAGGTTCGAACAACACGTAAGATGCTTCGGGAACTCAAACGGGGATTCCTGGAGGGAAAGCGACGTTCTTTTCGAGGTACACTACTGATAAAATTTAGAGAACTGGTATTCGAACCTGAGTGACCAACGATTCTACTGCCACCGACGTACATTTTGCACAAGGACCACGAAAATCAGGCAGGAGAAATTAGGAGCCGTATGAAGGCATTCAGAGAATCGTTTTCGCCTCGCTCAGTTTGCTTGTGGAACAGGAAAGAAATTGACCAGTAGTGGTACAAGGCACCCTCCGCCATGGACCTTACGGAGATGTAGAGAAAGATATCCTGGAAGTATCCGCCTCCTGGAGGCTCCGGATTGAGCCTCGGAGTCATCTAGTCCAGCAGTGGCTCGTACACCGACAACTGGCTGTTGAAGCGGGTGCACGTAGACGAAGCTGAGTGGTGCACTCTATACTGAAGCTGGTGAGATGTCTTTCACAGTCAGTGTTGTTAGCTGTCAAAGACGACATACCGCTAGGGTCTGAGCGCCGAGTATTTGTAGTGGATCTGGTCAGCTTTGTTGTGACTGGAACCCGCCTTCAGTCACTTAGTTGACAGAGGCAGTGCAACGCTGGGCCATCGCAAAGGGTAATTCACTCCACTACGGCGGCAGCCTGGGGCGTCGTACCATGAGCCTCAGCAGCGAAATTTCACAGGTAGGCAAAGCTCGCCTCGCCTCGTGTCGTAAAGTCTGTGCGAAAGAGTTTTACAGCAGCGATGGAATTATAATATGACAAAAATGAAAGCGTAGTATTTTCTTAAAAGTGCGAACAGTATAATTGAAATTAGGGAAATTTCAAAGACGCTACAGTTTCATCGACGTAAGTGATTAACTTTGTTCGCACACCATGAGTTTAGAACAGTAAAGAGAATTTAAACAAACAGTGTTAACAGAAAGAAAGAAAGGAGGAAGAAAATTAAGTTACGCCACATGACATAAAGACTCTCTCAGTAATAAATGCTATGTAACTAATTAAACATACGAAAGAGGTTAGAGATTATTACTGTTAAAATAATAAATTAAGGCAGTTTACCAAGGAAAGACTACCGTGGACGAGCGCCATTACAAGATGTGAGATTTAAAAGCTCTATTGCGCGAGCCCTGAAAGTTATTCAAAATGTTCAAATGTGTGTGAAATCTTATGGGACTGCTAAGGTCATCAGTCCCTAAGCTTACACACTACTTAACTTAAATTATCCTAAGGACAACCACACACATCCATGCTCGAGGGACGACAAGAACGTCCGCCGGGACCAGCCGTAGAGTCTCTGACTGTAACGCCTCAGACCGCTCTGCTAATCCTGCGCGGCCTGAAAGTAATTAAATATGTTCTTATAAAGAGCAGTGCAAATCAGATAGGCTTTAGAGAAAGAGAGTTGGAAGGAAGAGCACAGAAAAACAGATAAAAAGTGGTTAAAATATTACGTTTATATCACGCGGGGAATAGTTTCTGTGTTCACGTTCTAGTGATACAGGCTGAGGAACACGAGTTAAAAAGGTGAATAATCTTTTAAAGCCCAGAGCTCTCTGGCATTTTCAGCTGCAAGGAAAATAGCGGCGAACGGCCAAATAGTTTTGACGGTTCACTGCTGATGTGTCTGAGTGCAATCGCTGCTGGTGAGTGTAAGTTGTGTTTTGCTTCAGATGGGGATTTGTTAGATCTGTCTGCGAGGCAGAGAAGGATGCGACTAGAGTTTATGAGAATCTTTTTTGTTTCGCTAGGAGGAATTGGGGGAGGGGGGGGGGGGATGTCCTCCGAAATTTGTCCCCGGTAACGCCCCTGATATCTGATAACGCCCGTGACTTAGCTTATTATGCATGCGCGTCACTGGACATTATTTCGGCGAGAATTAACAAAGAGAGCGAGAATACTTGTAAAACAATAGAGATGAAAACTTAAATTTGTGTGCTGGATAGTCTTTGCCCGGACGTAGCATTCTACGGAAGTGAAATATGGACGATAAGCAATTTATAGAAGGCGAGAGGGTGAGATTTTGAAATTTGGTGCTACAGAATAATGCTGCGGCTTAGCTGGACATCTCGAGTAACTAACAAAAAAGAAATGAATGGAATCGTAGAAAAAAGAAATTTGTCGCCAACTTGGCTTAAAGAACGTATCAGTTGGTGGGACACATCATGCGGCACGTAAGAGCCGTCAGTATAAGGATGTGGGAAAGCATGAGAGGTAAAAATTGCACAGGGATCCCAAAAGACGAACACAACAAGCAGTTCCAAAAAGGATGTAGGTTGCAGTAGTTATTCGGAGATGAAGAGGCTTCCACAGAATAAACTAACGCGCAGCACCATCAAAACGGTCTCTGCATTGATAACCATGAAAGTAGAAGAACTTTCCCTGATATACGTGAGGCGTGGAGAAGCCACAACAGCAGCCCTGTCCGGTCTCCTGAGGAAGAGCGAGTTGTTGGTTAAATTAAATTTACATCTTTGATCGCAGATTCTGTACAGTATGAATCCAATGACACCAATCAAGAGTGGATCGAGTTATTAACTCGAATTTAAAATGGTTCAAATGGCTCTAAGCACTATGAGATTTAACATCAGTCCCCTAGACTTAGAACTACTTAAACGTAACTAA
The DNA here is from genome assembly GCF_021461395.2 of Schistocerca americana. Lineage (NCBI taxonomy): Eukaryota > Metazoa > Arthropoda > Insecta > Orthoptera > Acrididae > Schistocerca > Schistocerca americana. The sequence goes on from NC_060120.1 coordinate 1,107,597,779, forward strand.
CCTAAGGACATCACACACAGCCATGCCCAAGGCAGGATTCGAACCTGCGACCGTAGCAGCAACGCGGTTCCGGACTGAAGCGCCTAGAAAGGCACGGCCACAGCGGCCGGCGTCGAATTTAAATAAAGTTGGTTAATGAATAAATGGTATTAAATTAATTTTCTCTGGAAATCGGACACCATCGACGGGCAGCCTGAGTAGCAACTATCGACAGGTGGTGGCCGAGAAATTTTCACGGAAACAGATTGGTTATTCTTAATTATCGACAAGACGGTGAAATTCTGCAGTGGTACCGTTGCTCTAAATATTAAACCATAGTTACTTCGTTGCGTAAGGATACAAGGTTCGTTCGTATACGTAGAACTGGTGCCAGTTCAGTCTCGCCAACTTCTGAATTGGGCGGGCCGCTCCAACACTAGCCGGTACAGATTATAACCGCCAACCCTTGTTAAGTTTTCTGAGAGAACTTTTTTCTGCCCACAGACGTTTAATCCGTCGGCACACGGACTTCCGAACGTGCACGTCTAGCGTGCCGAATTCAACGTGCTGCTGAACGCTCAGAAACGGTGCAGCTTGTGCATATGGCACATGTCCCTCAACATGGTGGTCGCAGACGTTGCGCTATCCAGCGATAGTCATGCGGTGTGTATCTCGCTCGTACATCACACTTTTTCCGAAATGGACGGGCGTAAAATTCCTACATTAGCTCTGTCAAAATGCGCGTTTGCTCCCTTGTCCATATGCTAGTCATGTGTTGTTTGTAGTACACATTAACGTCAACATGCATGGACAATTTACAAGGCAATTAGGAAAGTACCATGCCCACTCAATAAGGACGCTGGGTTTTGGAAGTTCCATTACAAAGAGTGCGATAAAATTTCATAATAGTCTCCAAGTAAGATAAAAATATTTGATCATTCTCACTTTTTAGTGAAATCCTAAGGTCATTTTTGCTTGATCACTTTCTTATTTAGCAGCAGAACGTTTACAATATGTGAAAAACGAAACTGAAAAGAAGAAAGTGCAAAATATCTTACTGCAAGTACTGCAAGCTGCCCTGTAGAGTAAGACAAGCGAACAAACTTACATGTGTTATGTCTTTCTTTGCACACGTTTGGTTTTTTAGTGGATGCAGAAGCGAGGAGCAGATGTCGTTCATTAATGGAGAATTCAGATACTAATTTATTCTACATTGTTGTTGTTGTTGTTGTGGTCTACAGTCCTGAGACTGGTTTGATGCAGCTCTCCATGCTACTCTATCCTGTGCAAGCTTCATCTCCCAGTACCTACTGCAACCTACATCCTTCTCAATCTGCTTAGTGTATTCATCTCTTGGTCTCCCTCTACGATTTTTACCCTCCACGGTGAACTCCAATGCTAAATTTGTGATCCCTCGATGCCTCAAAACATGTCCTACCAACTGATCCCTTCTTCTAGTCAAGTTGTGCCACAAACTCCTCTTCTCCCCAATCCTACTCAATACCTCCTCATTAGTTACGTGATCTACCCACCTTAGCTTCAGCATTCTTCTGTAGCACCACATGTCGAAAGCTTCTATTCTCTTCTTGTCCAAACTAGTTATCGTCCATGTTTCACTTCCATACATGGCTACACTCCATACAAATACTTTCAGAAACGACTTCCTGACACTTAAATCTATACTCGATGTTAACAAGTTTCTCTTCTTGAGAAACGCTTTCCTTGCCATTGCCAGTCTACATTTTATATCCTCTCTGCTTCGACCATCATCAGTTATTTTACTCCCTAAATAGCAAAACTCCTTTACTAATCAAAGTGTCTCATTTCCTAATCTAATTCCCTCAGCATCACCCGACTTAATTTGACTACATTCCATTATCCTCGTTTTGCTTTTGTTGATGTTCATCTTATATCCTCCTTTCATGACACTGTCCATTCTGTTCAACTGCTCTTCCAAGTCCTTTGCTGTCTCTGACAGAATTACAATGTCATCGGCGAACCTCAAAGTTTTTACTTCTTCTCCATGAATTTTAATACCTACTCCGAATTTTTCTTTTGTTTCCTTTACTGCTTGCTCAATATACAGATTGAATAACATCGGGGAAAGGCTACAACCCTGTCTCACTCCTTTCCCAACCACTGCTTCCCTTTCATGCCCCACGACTCTTATAACTGCCATCTGGTTTCTGTACAAGTTGTAAATAGCCTTTCGCTCCCTCTATTTTACCCCTGCCACCTTCAGAATTTGAAAGAGAGTATTCCAGTTAACATTGTCAAAAGCTTTCTCTAAGTCTACAAATGCTAGAAACGTAGGTTTGCCTTTCCTTAATCTTTCTAACTAAGATAAGTCGTAAGGTCAGTATTGCCTCACGTGTTCCAACATTTCTACGGAATCCAAACTAATCTTCCCCGAGGTCGGCTTCTACCAGTTTTTCCATTCGTCTGTAAAGAATTCGCGTTAGTATTTTGCAGCTGTGACTTATTAAACTGATTGTTCGGTAATTTTCACATCTGTCAGCACCTGCTTTCTTTGGGATTGGAATTATAATATTCTTCTTGAAGTCTGAGGGTATTTCGCCTGTCTCATACATCGTGCTCACCAGATGGTAGAATTTTGTCATGATTGGCTCTCCCGAGGCCATCAGTAGTTCTAATGGAATGTTGTCTACTCCCGGGGCCTTGTTTCGACTCAGGTCTTTCAGTGCTCTGTCAAACTCTTCACGCAGTATCTCATCTCCCATTTCGTCTTCATCTACATCCTCTTCCATTTCCATAATATTGTCCTCAAGTACATCACTCTTGTATAAACCCTCTATATACTCCTTCCACCTTTCTGCCTTCCCTTCTTTGCTTCGAACTGGGTTGCCATCTGAGCTCTTGAAATTCATACAAGTGGTTCTCTTCTCTCCAAAGGTCTCTTTAATTTTCCTGTAGGCAGTATCTATCTTACCCCTATTGAGACAAGCCTCTAGATCCTTACATTTGTCCTCTAGCCATCCCTGCTTAGCCATTTTGCACTTCCTGTCGATATCATTTTTGAGACGTTTGTATTCCTTTTTGCCTGCTTCATTTACTGCATTTTTATACTTTCTCCTTTCATCAATTAAATTCAATATTTCTTCTGTTACCCAAGGATTTCTATTAGCCCTCGTCTTTTTCCCTACTTGATCCTCTGCCGTCTTCTCTACTTCATCCCTCAGAGCTACCCAATCGTCTTCTACTGTATTTCTTTCCCCCATTCCTGTCATTTGTTCCCTTATGCTCTCCCTGAAACTCTCTACAACCTCTGGTTCTTTCAGTTTATCCAGGTCCCATCTCCTTAAATTCTCACCTTTTTGCAGTTTCTTCAGTTTCAATCTGCACTTCATAACCAATAGATTGTGGTCAGAATCCACATCTGCCCCTGGAAATGTCTTACAATTTAAAACCTGGTTCCTAAATCTCTGTCTTACCATTATATAATCCATCTGATATCTTTTAGTATCTCCAGGATTCTTCCAGGTATACAACCTTCTTTTATGATTCTTGAACCAAGTGTTAGCTATGATTAAGTTATGCTCTGTGCAAAATTCTACAAGGCGGCTTCCTCTCTCATTCCTTCCCCCCAATGCATATTCACCTACTATGTATCCTTCTCTCCCTTTTCCTACTGACGAATTCCAGTCACCCATGACTATTAAAATTTCGTCTCCCTTCACTACCTGAATAATTTCTTTTATCTCGTCATACATTTCATCTATTTCTTCGTCATCTGCAGAGCTAGTTGGCATATAAACTTGTACTACTGTAGTAGGCATGGGCTTTGTGTCTATCTTGGCCACAATAATGCGTTCACTATGCTGTTTGTAGTAGCTAACCCGCACTCCTATTTTTTTATTCATTATTAAACCTACTCCTGCATTACCCCTATTTGATTTTGTATTTATAACCCTGTAATCACCTGACCAAAAGTCTTGTTCCTCCTGCCACCGAACTTCACTAATTCCCACTATATCTAACATTAACCTATCCATTTCCCTTTTTAAATTTTCTAACCTACCTGCCCGATTAAGGGATCTGAGATTCCACGCTCCGATCCGTAGAATGCCAGTTTTCTTTCGCCTGATAATGACGTTCTCTTGAGTAGTCCCGAATGGGGGACTATTTTACCTCCGGAATATTTTACGCAAGAGGACGCCATCATCATTTAATCATACAGTAAAGCTGCATGTCCTCGGGAAAAATTAGGGCTATAGTTTCCCCTTGCTTTCAGCCGTTCGCAGTACCAGCACAGCAAGGCCGTTTTGGTTAATGTTACAAGGCCAGATCAGTCTATCATCCACACTGTTGCCCCTGCAACTACTGAAAAGGCTGCTGCCCCTCTTCAGGAACCACATGTTTGTGTGGCCTCTCAACAGATACCCCTCCGTTGTGGTTGCACCTACGGTACGGCCATATGTATCGCTGAGGCACGCAAGCCTCCCCACCAACGGCAAGGTCCATGGTTCATGGGGGGGGGGGGGGGTTATTCTACATATAATATCAAATTCTAAAAATAATACATAGCTCTGTTGTTGTTGCAACAGCTTCGTTGTTAACTGTAACTTTGAATGTGGAAATATATAAAGATACAAAAGAATTAAGCCGGCCGGTGTGGCTAGGCGCTTCAGCCAGGAACCACGCGACCGCTACGGTCGCAGGTTCTAATCCTGTTTCGGGCATGGATCTGTGTGATGTACTTAAGTTAGTTATGTTTGAGTAGTTCTAAGTTCTAGGGGACTGATGACCTCAGATGTTAAGTTCCATAGTGCTCAGAGCCATTTCCACCATTTTTGAACAAAATATTTAAAACTTAGTCACTCTTCAGTACATTGTCTATTCAGAAGATATCGCGCCCTGGGCACTTTGAAAATCTGTAAATGTTTTTCAACTAGCAACGACACAAAAAAGGCCTGAGTGCAATGTGAATGAATGTTCGAAGTACACCAGCCGCTGGAGCTCCGGGGAAGGGATGCTTGCATCTCTTTGGCAGCGGCGTAATCGTTCGTGGTAGGCAGCGCCTGGTGGCGCGGCGGCGGCTGCAGGAAACGTGGCGGAGGGGCGTAACTGGCGGCGCGCGTATTTGAAAGTAGCCATTGTGATCCAGTGGTTAATATGAATCAACATACAAGGCAGTGATAGGCACTAGCTGCAAGTGGAATTGATTTATCCAATGGAGAAAGTTCAAAACTTGTGCTGCAATCGCATTCTATCACAGGTGGCCCGCTTACTGGACAGATGCTCTGACCATTAAGCCATCCGAACATAGTGGTCATCGCTTCTGGACTCACTACCCCAGCACGCCCTCAGTCAGACCCAAATTCCGTGTACCCATTATTCCCATTACTCGGTGCAGTTGCATTTCCTCAGTTCCCATGAGAGTTTGAACCTAAAGTGCAACCACACTGAAGAGATTGTTGGCTGACTTCGACTTAATTATACATGTACACACATCAAAAAATGTTTTGCCGCACCTCGGTTCCAAGAGTTCCGGAACGTGTAGAGAAAATAGAAATAGAGATCACCATAAACATCATTTCCCCCCTTTTATTGCTCATGAAAATCACACATTGCATTTCGTAGCACCAGACAGTGAGACTTTCAGAGGTGGTGGTCCAAGTTGCTCTACACACCGGTAGCTCTAATACCCAGTAGCACGTCCTCTTGCATTGACGCATGACTGTATTCGTCGTGGCATACTACCAATACAGGGTGTTACAAAAGGGTACTGCCAAACTTTCAGGAAACATTCCTCACACACAAATAAAGAAAAGATGTTATGTGCACATGCGTTTGGAAATGCTTAATTTCCATGTTAGAGGTCATTTTAGTTTCGATAGCATGTACTGTACTTCCTCGATTCACCGCCAGTTGGCCCAAATGAAGGAAGGTAATGTTGACTTCGGTGCTTCTGTTGACATGGGACTCATTGCTCTACAGCACTAGCATCAAGCACATCAGTACGTAGCATCAACAAGTTAGTGTTCATCACGAACGTGGTTTTGCAGTCAGTGCAATGTTTACAAATGCGGAGTTGGCAGATGCCCATTTGATGTATGGATTAGCACGGGGCAATAGCCATGGCGCGGTACGTTTGTATCGAGACAGAATTCCTGAACGAAGGTGTCCCGACAGGAAGACGTTCGAAGAAATTGATCAGCGTCTTAGGGAGCACGGAACATTCCAACCTATGACTCTCGACTGGGGAAGACCTAGAACGACGAGGACACCTGCAATGGACGAGGCAATTCTTCGTGCAGTTGACGATAACGCTAATGTCAGAGTCAGAGAAGTTGCTGCTGTACAAGGTAACATTGACCACGGCACTGTATGGAGAGTCCTACGGGAGAACCAGTTGTTTCCGTGTCATGTACAGCGTGTGCAGGCATTATCAGCAGCTGATTGGCCTCCAAGGGTGCACTTCTGCGAATGGTTCATCCACCAATGTGTCAATCCTCATTTCAGTGCAAATGTTCTCTTTACGGATGAGGCTTCATTCCAACGTGATCAAATTGTAAATTTTCACAATCAACATGTGTGGGCTGACGAGAATCCGTACGCAATTGTGCAATCGCGTCATCAACACAGATTTTCTGTGTTTGGGCAGGCATTGTTGGTGATGTCTTAATTGGGCCCCATGTTCTTCCACCTACGCTCAATGGAGCACGTTATCATGGTTTCATATGGGATACTCTACCTGTGCAGCTATAACATGTGCCTTTACAAGTACGACATATGTGGTTCATGCACGATCGAGCTCCTGCACATTTCAGTCGAAGTGTTCGTACGCTTCCCAACAACAGATTCGGTGACCGATGTATTGGTAGAGGCGGACCAATTCCATGGCCTCCACGCTCTCCTGACCTCAACCCTCTTGACTTTCATTTACGGGGGCATTTGAAAGCTCTTGTCTACGCAACCCCGGTACCCAATGTAGAGACTCTTCGTGCTCGTATTGTGGACGGCTGTGATACAATACGCCATTCTCCAGGGATACATCAGCGCATCAGGGATTCCATGCGACGGGGGTGGATGCATGTTTCCTCGCTAACGGAGGACATTTTGAACATTTCCTGTAAGAAAGTGTTAGATGTCACGCTGGTACGTTCTGTTGCTGTGTGTTTCCATTCCATGATTAATGTGATTTGAAGAGAAGTAATAAAATCAGCTCTAACATGGAAAGTAAGCGTGTCCGGACACATGTCCACATAACATATTTTCTTTCTTTGTATGTGAGGAATGTTTCCTGAAAGTTTGGCCGTACCTTTTTGTAACACCCTGTATATTCATCAAGGCACTATCCGTCCAGATTGTCTCATTCCTCAACGGCGATTCTTCTTAAATCCTTCATAGTGTTTGGTGGGTCAGGTCGTCCATAAACAGCCCTTTTCAAGCTATCCCAGGCATGTGCGGTAGGGTTCATGTCTGGAGAATATGCTGGACACTCCAGTCGAGCGATGTCGTTGTCCTAAAGGAAGTCCTTCAAAAAAAGTGCACAAGGGGGAGCGAATTGTCATCCATCAAGACAAATGGCTCGCCAGTTTGCTGCCGATACCGTTGCACTATCGGGCAGAGGACGGCATTCAAATATCGTGCTGCCATTGCGGTGCCTTCTGTGACCACCAGCGGCGTACGTCGGCCGAACATAATGCCACCAAAAGACATCAGGTAACCTCCACCTTGCTGTAGAGTATGTCTAAGGCGTTCAGTCTGACCGAGTTGCTTCCAAACACGTCTCCAACTATGTCTGATTGAAGGCATACGCAGCATGGTGTCGTGTAAAAACTGACCTCTCCGTGGACGTCGGTAATAAAGTTGCACATCATGCAGCACATTGCCCAGATTTTGAGTCGTAACACGATGTCCTGGGGCTGCCCGAAAAGCACCATTCAACATGATAGCGTTGCTGTCAATGTTTCTCCGAGCCATAATCCATAGGTAGCGGTCGTCCACTGCAGTAGTAGCCCTTGGGCATCCTGAGCGAGGCATGTCATCGACAGTTCCTGTCCCGCTGTATCTGCTCCATGGCCGAACAACATCGCTTTGGTTCGCTCCGAGACACCTGGACCCTTAGCTTGTTGAGAGTCCTTCCTGGCACAAAGTAACAATGCGGACCCGATCGAACCGCGGTACTGACCGTCTAGGTACGGTTGAATTACAGACGACACGAGCCTTGTACCTCCTTCCTTTTGGTATGACTGAAACTGATAAGCTATATGTCTAATAGGCGCTGCTCAAACATGGTTGTTTACATCTTTGAGCAGGTTTAGTGACATGTCTGGACAAAGCGACTGTGTGGTAAAATATCCACAGTCAATATCTCCAGGAGTTCTGGGAACCGAGGTGATGCAAACCTTTTTTGGATGTGTGTGTGTGTGTGTGTGTGTGTGTGTGTGAGTGTGAGTGCTTAATGCTAATCATCCCTTCTGTCCGGATTCACATTAGTCTCGAACTCTTACGGGAATCGGCGAAATGCCGGGAGTAATGTGAAGAACGCCGGGGGCGCGACATCAGTAATTTGTGGATAAGTTGAGAATTTTGAGCTGACAGGAAGGGTGGTAGGGTAGTCCGTGGTAGCGCGATAACCACTACAGCTCGATGGCTTGGAGCTCAGAGCAGCTGCCTAGTAAGTAGAAAACCCAGATTCAAATCCTGTTCCGGAAACATTTTCAACTTTCCCCACTGATGTAAATCAATGCCCACTCGCAGCCAATGTCTGTAATTCCTTTGGATATTAGGACAAACTTACTCCTTAGAAATAGCGTCGAAAATTACTGAATATACTAATCATAAAATCTCGAAACTTACTAGAAAACGCGATGGCTAGTAAAAAAATCTTTCCGGTCCAATGAGAGGTGAACCAGCCACACATCATTCGATGTTTTACAACTCTGCGACTCTGCTCATTGCGCTACATCGCCCAAGAGAGTTATACGTTATTGTCCCCTGAAATCTTTAATCACACGTATGGTATTAACTGATATTTAATTATATTAAGTTGTGTCAATAACGCGGGATGTTTTATGGGTCCTGAGCGTTCCGCTACCTTGGAACGGCATAATTTCAAAATATGCATGTTACAATAATTTTTAACCACGATTCCGATCCTTAGAAACTGCACAAGTACATATGTGCTTCAAATGAAATCCAATATGGCGTCACGCCACTGTATTCTGAAGAGATACTGATTGTGGGGCTCGGGAGGCGTGCATGTGACAGAGGTGGCGTTCTCTCATCTCATTGGTCTACGTTGAAACGTACGGTCAGAATATCTATTATGCTAAATATCCCGAAAGACTCCCCAGGGTGTTCCTTCCACATAATGACGTCAGGACCACGGCGCACTCTGCGTTCAACGTCCGAATGCACGGTCCATGTGCCGACGGCTTTAATATGGAGAGACATCTGCAATAACAAGTGTGAGGAAAGCAGCTCTCAGTGCCTCATTTCTCTGCAGTTGTGGGTTTGAGTCACTTCGTGATGAGAGTAGAGTGCATTTAGCCACCGTTTTCTGTATCCTGAGCTTATTTGCGGTACTTGGTGCCAGCCAAGGACCGAGTAGTTTGCTTCAGACCCAGCTTTTGCATACGAATCTTGCGGTACTTTTGGTCGCGACATTATAAACAATTCAGTCGGTTACATCTCAGTCCACGGGCGTGTCGACTTTTCCCATGCTGACGCAGTAAGTTAATCGCACTACCCTGTCGCTACATCTTTTCAAAATCAGTTCTCGTAGCTACTGAATATTTTCCTTTTGATTTCAAATTATCAAGATCCCTTGTGTTTTTCTGCTAGCACGGTCTCTAAAAAGGGGCTGGACGAGCTGTTTGTGGTGTCCTGCCCACTTGTCTGTTATAGGAAGCTGCTTTCTCGGATAGCTGTAAAACAAGTCAAGCAAATCACATTAATGGTTTTTATTACAATAAAGTAGATTGACATTACTTTAATTTACAGTGTCGTGTAGCAATTTGTTGGTGACATGCAAATAATCAATGTCTTTCGCGATGTGGAATGTCCATTTAAGTAACGGATACGGGTCTCAAGTAGGTCTCCAAGTGTCCGTCTTCTACTGTCCGGACGAGGCTGGCAGGAGCGGCGCTTACATTCTCTTCGGCTAGAGGCCGCTCCTGTCGTGGTGCGGTCCATGTCAGCGGACTATTGTCTGACGTCATGTCACAGCCTTCTCTGCTCTTGAGTTCTTCATCTTTGTGCCAGCGCTTGTCGTTACGCCGGAACACTGTCCGTGTTTCATTTCTGTGTTCAGTGATAATTTGTTTTTACTCGTCACCTACAGCAAGACTTGTTTGCCAGGTGATTACATTAATTGTGAGTTGATCGGTCTGTGTAGCAGATAACGCGCTCCCCCTCGCTTCAAGTCTTTTATCTTGGTGCATATGTCTAATTTATACTGCATATCTGTCTGCCTACAGGTGTGTAGCGTGCCCTACAGCAATAAATTTCCATTTAGCCATCGAAACCTCTGGTAGACGTGAAGAAGCCCGATGTCGCCACTATCAGAGTAACAACAGACTAGTAAGTGAGGTAAATGAAGCAGTTAATATGGAATCAGCAACAGCCGCTTCATCCAGTTCTTCTTGAACGACACCAGGTCCAATAATGTTCTAGAGCTAGAACTCCGACAAAAACATGCTAGCATCGATGTCAGTGCCATTAAAAAGGGCACGATTGTGAGCGGGGAGAACGATTGAAATTAACATGGTGAAAACTGCTGGTACAGTGATGAGGTAATGAGTTACCACTGACCTGCCCTGCCTCCTGGGTCCGGGTCCGACAGCAGCCGCGCCCAGAGGACTGCAGGCGGCGGGCAGCGGCTGGCGCAGCTCCGCCGCCACGTAGACGCCCGAGAAGGCGGACACACGGCGGCCCGGCGTGGCCGTGGCCAGCTGGTGCTGGCGCAGCGACAGGTACACCCACAGGCTCTTCAGGATCGCCAGCCGCACCTGCAGGCCGAAACGGCTACTGTTAGCCCTGGGGCAACAGCTAGATGCACCACACCCCCATCACACACAAGACCACACACAATACCACACCACACATGACACCACAGATGACACACCACACCACACAACAGCTCACAGCATACCACACATCAAACCTCACGTGACAAGTACCATACCACACACATCGAAAGCAGATTCCACACACCATACACTGCACACCATCTCCCCATACACCTCCTCATACACGAATGCATGCGTGTGCATGAATGCAGTACTGCACACCACAGCCCCACACACCACACACAACATATCACATTCCATACACCAATGTAACACACACAGCACACCACATGCCACACTCACCATCCCACCACACCACATGCCACACTACAAACACCACACAGCAGCCATACCAAACTCCACACCATGCTGGAGGAATCACTTTTATTAAGTGGATGGTAACTGAAGATGATGCTGTAGTCCAAGTGAACATTATGCAACCCACTCGACTGGAAGAGCCGATCCCGCTTACTACAGCGTTAAGACATCTAGTAAGGTATAAGCATCTCTTCCTGTACCTCATTTCGTGTATAGAACCAACCTCAAATTGAACGATCTGTCAACAGAAGTGGAAAAACTGGAGAAATTATTGAAACAGGTTTCTGGAAGAAGAAATTAATCAGTCTCTTTAGATACTTTGTGCAAGCACTTTGTGATGTCACATGGAAGTATAGCATATGATTACAGGCGAGTAGACCAAGACTGTTGAATATATACCTATAAGCCTTAATGGAATAAAGATAGGACAGCTTAACGCCATGAGAAGTGTCAGTATATTACATGAGGCTAGATGACCGGCTTAGGAGTTGCAGTTAGAAGTATTGTGCCTCTATGAACCGTATACGAAGGCAGGAAAGATTCCCAGTATGCCTATAATCGTCCAGATAATCACACAAGGGTAGTGTCCTATGGCAAAACTGATAGTACTTAACAAGGCTCAAGAATGGTTCAACTGGCTCTGAGCACTATGGGACTTAACTTCTGAGGTCACCAGTCCCCTAGAACTTAGAACTACTTAAACCTAACTAACCAAAGGACATCACACACATCCATGCCCGAAGCAGGATTCGAACCTGCGACCGTGGCGGTCGCGAGGTTCCAGACTGTAGCGCCTAGAACTGGTCGGCCACCCCGGCTGGCAACAAGGCCGTAACAGTGACAAGAATATCACAAAACTGTTCAGAACACACAGTCTGTGTGTAAATGTTAACCCTAAGGGAGAGCTGCATCCTTGTTTCCATGTATTTTCAGTTTAGTGGCGAGACGGATGAAAGTGTGCGAACTAAGCCTCTTGTGTACTCCATGATGCAAATTCGAAGTCGTTATTATGGCATAACTGCCTGACCGATCACTGTGACAGACAACTAGAAGAAGCCATTATGGAACTCAACCTACAGGTATTCAATACACCTCACAATCCACCAACGTACGAAGGGAGGGTCGGAGTAACATCAGATACTGACCTAACTGTAGCAAATATGGCAGCTGCGCGCCGTGTGAAAGACTGGAAGGCTGCGAGTGGAATGACATCGGGGGACCACAATATCATACACTGGAAGGGAAATCCAAGACGACACAGAAAACGTGCGCATAAGGCTCAAATATAACATCAAGGACGCTAACTGGGAAGAACTAAGATGAGTGTATCAGTGTCCAGGAACTCCATTGCTGGGCGATAATGTAGATGCTAAAGCGCAAGGATTGACAGTGGCTATACATAGAGCGATGGAGGCATCGATAATTATCAGCAGAGGTCATTCTAAGAGTACCTTGCATCTCGACCGAGGCGCTGCAGAAATGAAGATGCGAAACAAGAAGAGCCAGGTAGCTACACCAGAGCACCATTACTCAAGAAGAAAGAGTCCGAAGGTTGCATAGATAAAGGTATTTTAAACAACGTTTTAAGGAAGAGTTGTGGAAAACAAAAATGGAACGATGGAAGCAATCCATGGAGGCTAACTATAGAAACCAGTGAGAAAACACGAACACCAACAATCTTATCCACTCTCAGAAGGAATGATTCGACCGTAACAGAAAGTTGGAAACAGTCAGCTGCCCTGCTAATTGAAAAACTACTTACTGGCGATGGAGAGAAGGCGACAGATGATGATCGTAGGTTACGGGACATGTTATGGGAAGAATAGAGGTGCAATAAACTTGAGTACCCCTTCGCACAAGAATAAATTAAACGTATAATTTTAGACGGGAAAAGAAAACATCTCCAGGAAAGGACGGGATCCCTGGCAAAGTAATACAAGCCTTTTGTGATCAATTAGGTAGTTACTTGTGCAATCTGTACAATGAGTGTCTCCTGCAAGGAAGGGTCTAACTTGCAAGGAAGGGTCCCTGCACGGTGGAAGAACACTGAAGTGGTAGTATTTAGTACAGGGCAAGATAAAGATCCAATGACACCCAGATCCTAGAGACCAATTTGTCTATTGCACGTTCTGGGCAAGATATTTGAAAGACTGTTTTGCAAAACATTACAAGACCACAGAGCGGTACACTGGATGAGCCCTCACTACTACGGGTTTAGAAGATGCAAGTCAACTGAAGAGTCAATTAACAAGGCGACTTAGCTAGTGAAGATACTCATTCTAAGTACTCTCTACAACTACCACGGTGTGATTGTCGCTAAACTGTAGAGAAAATACGGATATTTTTCTGAGGTAGGTAAGCTACTAAAGTATGCAAGTAATATTTAATGGTTATAGCTGCCATGCTGTGACCGAACTTCTGTAATGGAAATATTTACATTTTCCTGACGAACTGGAATGTTGTAGAGCACTGCCCAGATATCCGGATAAGAGGTTTCACAAACGTCTGCCCTGTGTAACAAAAGTAAGCAAATACGAAACCAGATATGGATTGCGTATTTTCCTGTGCGTTTGGTCCGTCGGCATACAGTAAACCAAGAAACTGTAAGATGCTGCTGCTGCTGTTGTTTTGCAATCGCAAAGTCATTAGCTCCTCGAATACTTCGTGTATCAGGTGTCAAGCTGCGCTCCTGTTTTTTGTAGCGGACAGATACCACGCTCTTGATGCACTTCCTACTTTCACAGTGTAGGTAGGAGACCAAAAAGTAGATATGATTCCGTTTGTTGAGCAGGTCGCCAAATTGCTGGATAAGTATTCAAATTGTCTACTGGAAGGTATCGCCAAATTAGAATTGTTAAAGCAAAACACGCCAACAAAATGGAACAGCATTTGATGAGGACAATACAACTTATATTTTAGTTGCTGTAACACACAATCCTGCCGTTATGAAACGATGTGCGACTGGGATCAGCTAAACGAGTGTATTGGAGATATTACATTTCTATGCATTTCATCCTTTCAACGTTTCACTCCATATACAGCTTCGCGGCAATGACTTTGAGAACGGTTTACTTCTCCGAATGGTGTGTAGAAAAACTGCCAGGTGACAAGGCAGTTTTAGGCGAAATTTGGCTTACAGATGAGAAGTCGTTTACGAACCATCGCCAGATCACTTTCAGCACTTTCAGCGCTTTCGTCACAGGGTTATTTGGTAACCGTGATAGCGTTACGGAGATGTTTAACAAACTCAAGTGGCAGACTGTGCAAGAGAGGCGCTCTGCATCGCAGTCTAGCTTGCTCGCCAGGTTTCGAGAGGGTGCGTTTCTGGATGAGGTATCGAATATATTGCTTCCCGCTACTTATACCTCCCGAGGAGATCACGAATGTAAAATTAGAGAGATTAGAGCGCGCACGGAGGCTTTCAGACAGTCGTTCATCCCGCGAACCATACGCGACTGGAACAGGAAAGGTAGGTAATGACAGTGGCACGTAAAGTGCCCTCCGCCACACACCGTTGGGTGGCTTGCGGAGTATAAATGTAGATGTAGATGTAGATATAGAATCTAAACAACTACTGGTCACTTGAAAATTCGTGCTGGCTGACAGCGGACCACGATCTATTAATGTATGGTGAGGGCTTTTCAGGAATCACAACATACGTCCCATCTTTATTCACGAGAGTATAAATGAATACAAATATCTACAGTACCTAACAGCTTCGATACCCCTGTTATTTGATAATATCCCACTGACTACAAGGTAATCCTTGTCGTACCAACATACTGGATGTGTCTCGTCAATTTCACAGTGATAATTACAAACCTCCTTAAAAAATGGGTTTCGATTGATCGGACGCTCGGGAAGCACAAACCTGCCTGCACTTTCATGACACTCAACCACTTTTATCCGCGGGAATAAATAAAGAGCTCCATAAGAAAATATCGACTCCTGCTGCAAACATGAAACGCCACGTAACAACCGTCTGTGTAGCGAAAAGTCCAGATGAAATTCAATTTGCAGTATTGTCAGTCGGAAATGTTTTCATAGCATGTATTACTATTAAAGCCAATGTCATGGGAAAGGAAGGTTCTTCAAAGGCTCTCGCCAGTGACACTAGCAGTTTTAAGATTAATTTCTTCGCAAAGAGTTGTGCTACTTGTAACCTCCCCCTCACTTGTCGACCTTAACGACTGTGAAAAATTAAACCGCGTGTACCTAATGGAAATTTGGGAAAAGCAATCATCACCGAAGTCAATTTGTCGGTAAAGAGGGAGGAAAGGGTTACGTCCAAATGAAAGGAAAAATGCAAATGAAACTGTTGGAAATTAATTTTGAAAAGGGGTAAAGTTAATAAAGTAAATGTGCGGCCGTTACGTTAACAATTAACTAGCGGTAATAAGATATTTGAGATTTTGGGGAAATTACGGTCGCCAGTCCTAAGGACAATTACTATAGATAATGAGAAAGAAAGGTTATTACACAAATAATTAGCACTAGAAGCGTGACAACTGAAGGTTGACACGTGTAGTGTGAAAACTGAAAGTTTGTCAGAAGTAATAAATGACTTAATTTAGCAAAAGAATTAATAAAACCGGAAAATCGAAAGTTAATTTAGTGACTGAAGTTAATAGTGAGCTTTCTTTCTAAAGCACACCGAAATTCAGTAAAATACGGTTAGTCTTGGACTACCTCAACAATCATTTCAAAAGCTACTTGAATCTACGCAATTTAGAATTAAGAAATATAACTTTAAACTTGAATTAAATGATTCTGAACAATTAACAATAGTAAAATTTAGTACGTACCAAACTGAGCTGCAGTCACAGGTAACTAAAATATGGTAACAAAACTCGCACTCTTAATTTGTGCTTGTGCAATCTAAATATTGTAGCCAGCTATGAATACCTTAACTGAACTTTGAAATTAAAGGAGTGAAATCGAATGATGCTGGTGTTTGAATTTCAACGACACTCGGGCTCATTTCGGAAAAGGAAGGGACCCTGCTTGGCAATGCAATTGGGACAATGAGCAACAAAGGTTCATGCTAAGTTGCTGTAATTTTGTGTTGCAACAATTTTAAAAGTTTGAAAAGCTGAGGTCTGCCATACAGTTCAAAATGTTTACGTGCTTCCAGTCTTACTTGTTGGCTGATTGAAGGATTGAAGCCGTCGATCGAGGAGGTGGCGACAGTCACTCATTGTCGGCCGTCGCTGTTGCAGAAGCTGGATGTTGGCGCGCCTCCTTCTCGACACGGTCACCAGACGAAACGGGCTCTTGATTTGCGACAGCTAATGCTTCCCGTCCGCGACACCATGTCAGAAACTATCATCGCAAGTCGAGCGCAATTACATGCTGCCAAACCCCGAAAGCGCGGCAACTCGCGGGAGCGTCACACAACACACCTGCTCCACTGCACCACTCCAGCCAGACTCTCACTGCTCTGCCCGCGCTCCACGCGGCAGAGTTAACACTACCAAAGATCCTAAATACTTTGGTTCTCCACATGACCTATCGATGTAATGGTTCGATAGCATAGTTTCCCTAGGCCAGACCCAGCGTAAAAATACAAATAATCGTTACACAAGAAACCAATTATACATCGACATAAATGCATATATGTACAAATAGTAAAACAATTACAATATACAAAGACACAGAAACGTCATATATTCAGGTAACAAAATAAGGAAAAAAAATAGTACAATAGATGGAAATACGAGGATATGCATTTCCGGCGTTACATACTATGCTATTAAATAATTCTCACGATTTTATTAATTGTAAGAATCAAACGAGTCTCCGTAAAACTAGCATTTTTGTTGGGGGTGTTTTTAACCAACTATCTTAATTTTTATTTTATGAAAATAACTGTCAAGGAAACGAAATGTTGGCATTTTCCAGCCGAAGTGGCTGCGCGGTTCTAGGCGCTGCAGTCTGGAACCGCGAGACCCCTACGGTCGCAGGTTCGAATCCTGCCTCGGGCATGAATGTGTGTGATGTCCTTAGGTTAGTTAGGTTTAACTAGTTCTAAGTTCTAGGGGACTAATGCCCTCACCAGTTGAGTCCCATAGTGCTCAGAACCATTTGTTGGCATTTTTCACGAACTTGAAAAAAAGAAAGCAGAGTTGTTTCAGCATCTTGTGGGCCAAATAGCTCATTAAAAAGAATCTAGTGGACGCAGTTAACATTTTACAGCGACGAGCGTGATGGAAGTTGAGATTCAATACCGATATTTCCGAGATTCAAGAAACAAATACCAGGATACGTTGTACTAACTTTTAGTACTAGTGGTTTAGCACAAAAGTGAAGCGTACAAGCTTGGGATGCGTCAGCCGTGGCGGGTGTCGGAGTGGGGGGGGGGGGGGGGGGGGGGGGCGGGCTTGCGCTCGCTCTGAAATCTGATTCCAAACGGACTGCACTTGCTTAATCCTTCACATCTCGGCTTCTGGAGCAAGTAAAACATTCTTTTTGTACTTCCACTAGGGCAGCTTGACGAGATAAACGTGAACGTTATAGTAATTTTCGCCTTAGAAGCAAAGGAGCCCCGTAAATATTTAACTTTTATCTCATTTTTATTACGTTTGTCGTCATTTTAATAGTCTAGTATAGTTGAAGAAATGTTTTTCATTTAATACATTAACTGCTTTGCTTAGTTACCGACACATAAGTTATAATTTTCGATGGTTTCTTTTACACTAATTTTAATATTTAAATAGTTATTTTGATACATAGCTAAATAAATGCAATATGCTTGTACTTAAAGTGAATAGCATGTGGGAATGTGAATGTTAATAAGCTGCAAAGATCCCGATTTTTGACATTTTTTCGAAATATCTCGAAAGGTAAATAAGCAATCGATACTTATAAAAGAGGTAGTCAATATATCTTCTTAAGCCGTACAAATTTCTCCTGTAGCGCTTTTCAAACGGAGATACAGATTATTATTTATTTCAGAAAGACTGCTTTTGCAACTTTGCGGACTTGTGCCACCATGTCACCATCTTGACTCGAGTTTCACGAAAAAGAAAGTATTTAAAAATTTTAATATCCTTCACGCTCCTTTTCTTGGTAATAACTTTTGAAATAACTCCATAATGCTTTGAGTACAATAACCGATAAACAGGAAAGCCACGAAGAAAATAAAACAAGTTAATGAGTGCAGTGTAAGCTCGATTCCAGTTGCTTGCAACTCGAAAGGACAAACAGCTGTGGACCAAGGAGCACAAAACGTTGGCAGTAAAGTCTCGAATTTATCATCCCTAAACAAAACTGTCACTCAGTCGAATCCTGCCCCGGGCATGGATGTGTGTGATGTCCTTTAGGTTAGTTAGGTTTAAGTAGTTCTAAGTTCTAGGGGACTGGTGACCTCAGAAGTTGGGTCCCATAGTGCTCAGAGGCATTTGAACCATTTTGTCATTCAGTCTGTAAGAATGAAACAATGAAAGCTATCACCTACTACTAACTCCTGGTGAAACTTTTCCTATAAAAGCGAAAAGCATCTCATGGATGACGTTTTCAAGTTTTAGACAGCTTAAGTCAGACTGCAGCCAATGAAACATTACGAAATTTACCTGCGTGAGGGTGCGACCGATCTTTCATTAAGGTCCTCATGGTTGGCGCATTTTACTCGTAGTTTGTTTCACGGTTGTTTCAAGCAAACGACGCCTATATGTGGTCAGAACATTCATATAAGAATCATCGATATGTAATTGGTAGAACAGAACGCTACGTTAAATTCTATGGTAGTTGCGGCCAAATCTAAGTCAGTGGACAAGGCTACCTGTAATTGCATTTCGCCGTGGAGGCTATTGGGAAGACTTTATAACTCTTTCAGCATAACCACTGCACACACAGACGTGTCGGTTGATACTACGGTTAATCTTTTCTTGCTTCACTAAATAAACTTGAGGTCACATGAATAACAAGATACCGGAACAACAAACAGACTTAGAAACTGGAGACCTCACTCGCCGTGGAATAACGTGAAAGAGTCAAAAACTGTTAAGGCAATGGATTCATATGACCTGATGTTGATGAAACACATTAAACACTTCGAGGTCAAACTGAATTCATTGTTTCTGTGAGAATTCCCTTGTTGAAATGGTTTCTACATGGCAAATGAATGTCACGCAACACCTCATGTGATTACAGGAAACATTTATCGTCGGGCACCAATCAGTCATCTACGTTCGCTTTGTTGCTGACAAAATAGTTACGTAAGGCGCACCAGTCTGGCCTTGTCCCGCGAAGCGAGGATAAACAAGTGAACGCATCAGTACCACCACCATCTTTATAACATTCCGAATTTTTAAGATAAGTTTCAAAATGTATTACTACGCCTGTATCTACATCAACATAGATACTCCGCAGCCCACCGTACGGTGCGTAGCGGAGGGTACCCTGTACCACTACTGGTCATTTCCTTTCCTGTTCCATTCGCAAATAGAGCCAGGGAGAAACGACTGTCTGTATGCCTCCTTATGAGCCCTGATTTCTCGAGTCTTATCTTAGTGGCCCTTAAGCGCAATGTATGTCGGTGGCAGCAGAGTCGTTCGACAGACAGTTTCAAATTGCCAAAGCTCTAAATTTTCTCGATAGTGTTTCTTGAAAAAAATGTCTTCTTTCCTCCCGGAATTCCTATTTGAGTTCCTGAAGCATATACCGGTAAGAAATCTAGCAGTCCGGCTCTCAATTGCTTCGATGTCTTCCTTCAATGCGACCTGGTACCGATCCCAAACACACGAGCAATGCTCAAGAATAGGTCGCACCAGCGTCGTATATGCGGTCCGGAAAATTAAGTTGCAGTTTCATTCGATAGCACAGTATAGATGTATTTTCAGAAAAATTGCGAATGTAACTGCACGCCCGGAACATGATATTGTTGCAGTGTTTCTGCACCAGCAATATAGCTCAACCAACCGCAATGGACCCCAAATCTCTCTCTGGGGAAACTAATATATTACCAACATTAATCACTGCGTCCTGTGTACTTCAGAACTGCGATGACAATATTACTGTCGTAGGTTCTTGTCAAATACCTTCGGTATCCATACTTCCCTGTCACGCAGCATAGTCTGAACCGCCATTGCTGTACAGGATGTCATTTGGGTCTTTGTGCAGAAGATTTTCGACAATGTTGGAGTTGTGCAACAAACTAGTTAATTGCTATCGATATCTCGGATACATTTATGTATGATATTTCAAGACACGTAATTAAAATGTTGTAGCCAGCGACACAGATAGTAAGGCTTTTTACCCACCCTCACAACCAGAGGATCCACATACGCGCAGCAGGCAGCGAGCTTACCGCAACAGGCCGGATACTCTAGCTACTGCACCACGTCACGTGGCGGGATCCTGTGGTCTCCGTCGTGGAGTAATGCTGTGTACTCAGTGGCAGCTAGCCAGTGTAGTACTGAGTCCTCACGCTTACAACTGGCTGCTTCTTGTTGCCGACCTAGGCTGCGGTTTTAGAGTATGTATGACTCTCGCTAAGTTGTCAGAAATGTGGGTGAATTCCTAAGAGAGCAATTTGCATAGGTCATCGATAGCTAGACTTACAAACTACGTAAACTAACTTACGCTAAGGACAACACACACAGCCGGCCGGAGTGGCCGAGCGGTTCTAGGCGCTACAGTCTGGAACTGCGCTACTGCTACGGTCGCCGGTTCGAATCCTGCCTCTGGCAGATTAGTTAGGTGTAAGTAGTTCTAAGTTTTAGGGGACTGGTGACCTCAGAAGTTAAGTCCCATAGTGCTCAGAGCCATTTGAACCATTTTTGGACAACACACACACGCCTGGCCGAGGGACGACTCGAACCTCCGGCGGGAGGGCGCTAGGTTGTCATAGCAGTACGACGCACGTACACTTTATTCAAGGTCTCACAATACTGCTCATTATTTTCCAGCCAGCAAAATTTTTATGTCGTATGCCGAAAACACAGTCTGCACTGAACTCGTATCTTGTGCCTATGTTCAAATACAAGGGACTGGAAGCAATCTTCCAACATTATGTTTGGTATTTTTTTAGACACAGGTACCATCAAAGAGTATTTTTTTCATTTGCCTTATTCGCAAACCTTTAACGAAATTTAAACCAATGATTTTATTCAAATAAATCGAATGGAAGCAATGTTCGAAAATAATGTTTGATGTTTCTTCGAGGCAGGTGCCATCTAAGCAAAGTTGTAGTTTTTTAGTTTCTTTATCGAACTATCAGTTTAATAAGTCACAGCTGCAAAATACTAACGCGAATTCTTTACAGACGAATAGAAAAACTGGTAGAAGGCGACCCCGGGGAAGATCAGTTTGGATTCCGTAGAAGTGTTGATACACGTGAGACAATACTAAGCTTACGACTTATCTTAGAACAAAGATGAAGGAAAGGCAAACCTACGATTCTAGCATTTGTAGACTTAGAGAAAGCTTTTGACAATGTTGACTGGAATACCCTCTTTCAAATTCTAAAGGTGGCAGGGGTAAAATACAGGGAGCGAAAGGCTATTTACAATTTGTACAGAGACCAGATGGGAGTTATAAGAGTCGAGGGGCATGAAAGGGAAGCAGTGGTTGGGAAGGGAATGAGACAGGGTTGAAGCCTATCCCCGATGTTATTCAATCTGTATATTGAGCAAGCAATAAAGGAAACAAAAGAAAAGTTCGGAGTAGGTATTAAAATCCATGGAGAAGAAATAAAAAGTTTTAGGTTCGCCGATGACATTGTAATTCTGTCAGGGACATCAAAGGACTTGGAAGAGCAGTTGAACGGAATGGACAGTGTCTTGAAAGGAGGATATAAGATGAACATCAACAAAAGCAAAACGAGAATAATGGACTGTAGTCGAACTAAGTCGGGTGATGCTGAGGGAATTAGATTAGGAAATGAGACATTCAAAGTAGTAAAGGAGTCTTGCTATTTGGGAAGGAAAATAACTGATTATGCTCGAAGTAGAGAAAATAAAAAACGTAGACTGGCAATGGCAAGGAAAGCGTTTCTGAAGAAGAGAAATTTGTTAAAATCTAGTGTAGATTTAAGCATCAGGAAGTCGTTTCTGAAAGTATTTGTATGGAGTGTGGCCATGTATGCAAGTGAAACATGGACGATGAATAGTTTGGACAAGAAGAGAATAGAAGCTTTCGAAATGTGATACTAAAGAAGAACGCTGAAGATTAGATGGGAAGATCACATAACTAATGAGGAGGTATTGAATAGAATTGGGGAGAAGAGGAGTTTGTGGCACAACTTGACAAGAAGAAGGGACCGGTTGGTAGGACATATTCTGAGGCATCAAAGGATCACAAATTTAGCATTGGAGGGCAGCGTGGAGGGAAAAATCGTAGAGGGAGACCAAGAGATGAATACACTAAGCACATTCAGAAGGATGTAGGTTGCAGTAAGAACTGGGAGATGAAGAAGCTTGCACAGGATAGAATAGCATGGAGAGCTGCATCAAACCAGTCTCAGGACTGAAGACCACAACAACAACAGCAACAATTGCCTTAAAGACCTTAAATTTGGGATCAGTTTTTGAGATTTCGCGGTTTTACGTTTAGGTTGTGTTATGGACTAGAGCCTTGCGGAGTGGTCGTGCGGTCTGAGGCGCCATGTCAGGGATTGCGCGGACCGTTCTGCCGGAGGATCGAGTCCTCCCTCGGGCATGGGCGGGTTTGTTCTGTTCTTAGCTGAAGTTAGTTTAAGTAGTGTGTAAGTCTAGGGACCGATGACCTCAGCAATTTCGTCCCTTAGGAATTCACACACATTTGAACATATACACTAGAAGGATTATTTTCACAAATTTGTGGTGGCTGGAGGGAGTAACACACAGATCAATAGTGAACAGTAAGGTGATAGTAGCTTTATGTTGATGGATGTGAATAACTGCTGGTGATATCGTTCTCCATTTCTTCTCAGTGTGATGTAAGGGTTTTTCTTAGAAGTAGCCTCCCAGAAGCTCCTCTCCAGTGCTAAATTCTTCAGCTCAGAGTAACTCTTACACACCATGCCCTCAATTCTAAGTTGTATACATACTATCTGCTCAAGAAGTGCTGCACATTAATGTGCAGTGTGTCCACCCTTCGTTTTTACGACAGCTTGAACTCTACTGGGGACGTTTTCAGCGAGGCATATTATTGTTCATGACCCATTACCTCAGACCTGCAGCTTTACGACAGAGTGCATTGTCATGACGTTACAAAGATTCATCGTCTCTGAATTATTCCTCTAATGTGCACAATGTAGAACTCTGTAAAATGTGTTCATAATATTCTACATACAGCGTTTTCTTAAGCGCTGTAAGGAGACCACACCCTAACCATCTAAAACACCTGACTAGCGTCGCACCATCTCCTTCATACTTCACTGTTGGCACTAAAGATGATGGCACATATCGTTCTTCAGCCATTCGCCAAACCCAGTCCCTGCCGTTGGATTTTCACAGGTTACGCCATGTTTCATCTCTCCAGATCACTCGTTTCGTCATTCACTGTCCAGTGGCGCCCTTCTTCGCAACACCTCTAGTATTACTAAGCAGTGACCACAGAAATGTGTGGCATTTGGGGAGCTGCTCGACCAGTGAACCTTATTCACGTGACCTTCCTACACAGGCTTACAGCGCTAGATGAACTGATGATACAACTTCCGAACTCACGAGTCATTCCTTTAACCGTTTTCATGCGTTTTTATGGCAATTTTCCGTAATACTCGTCGGTTCCTGTCCATCAGTACATGGGATCTGCGTTATCTCGGTTTAACTATGGTTGTTCTTTCGTGTTTCAACTTCACAAACACATCACCAAGAGTCGACTTGGGCAGGCTTACAAGAGTTATGTTCCTTATAGATATATTACCCAGGTGCCATCCAATGAGTAGTCCACACTCGAACTTACTGAGCTCTGCTTCCCGACCCATTCTGCTGTTAATGCTTCCACACTTAACAACTGTCGGATCCAGCTCTTGTGATCTCCACTCGTCAGTTTCGCATTGCTCAGAGGCGTGGAGATACTTTTGATGTACTGGGTGGCTATCATTAAACTTTCCCTATTTAACACATTATAACACGTAAACTAATTACTGTACCAGTACCAAACTTGGCAGCATTAATTTCAATGATATGGGGAAGAGAAATAATGGAGAATAAATTCAGTGGAAACACTTTCAATGTGCTGTTACGGTACATCATACCATTACATACCGGTAGCATTTTTGCTACAAAAGGGGCTCAATATGTCGCCTGTCAGCGTCCAAAAGAGTTGTAAACCACACGATAGCATTCTGCACAGCAGAACGAAGCATGTCCTTAGTCATGCTGGCTACCTCTCTTGATATGCTGCGCTTCAGATCAGCACATGTGTGAGTGTTCCCCAGGAAAACCCTGTCCTTCGGGTTGCCCATAACCAGAAATCATAGGGAGCGAGATCAGGTGAACGTGCTGACCTAGCCATCATTTTGAAACGATCGGCTGATAATTGGTTCAAATGGCTCTGAGAACTATGGGACTCAACTTCTGAGGTCATTAGTCCCCTAGAACTTGGAACTAGTTAAACCTAAGGACATCACAAACATCCATGCCCGAGGCAGGATTCGAACCTGCGACTGTAGCGGTCCTGCGGTTCCAGACTGCAGCGCCTTTAACCGCACGGCCACTTCGGCCGGCGGCTGATAATTCGAACGTTTTCAAATGTGTTTGTGAGAAGCAGGTGAACTTCACGAGCGATGTGCCGTGGGGTTCCATCTTGCATGAAAACTTTTCAGCCGGCCGGTGTGGCCGTGCGGTTAAAGGCGCTTCAGTCTGGAACCGCGTGACCGCTACGGTCGCAGGTTCGAATCCTGCCTCGGGCATGGATGTGTGTGATGTCCTTAGGTTAGTTAGGTTTAAGTAGCTCTAAGTTCTAGGCGACTGATGACCTCAACAGTTGAGTCGCATAGTGCTCAGAGCCATTAGAACCAGCCAAAACTTTTCAGTTCAGAACGTCTCTCTCCTGTAGGGCGAGTATGACATGCTGGCGAAGCACACCGCAGTAATGCTGGCCAGTGTCACTGTATGCGGCTTTTCGCGGATGATGCTGTAGTTTACAGAGAAGTTGCAGCATTAGAAAATCGCAGCGAAATGCAGGAAGATCTGCAGCGGATAGGCACTTGGTGCAGGGAGTGGCCACTGACCCTTAACATAGACTAATGTAATGTATTGCGAATACACAGAAAGAAGGATCCTGTATTGTATGATTATATGATAACGGAACAAACACTGGTAGCAGATACTTCTGTAAGATATCTGGGAGTATGCGTGCGGACCAATTTGAAGTGGAATGATCATATAAAATTAATTGTGGGTAGGCGGGTGCCATGTTGAGATTCATTGGGAGAGTATTTAGAAAGTGTAGTCCATCAACAAAGGAGGTGGCTTACAAAACATTCGTTCGACCTATACTTGAGTATTGCTCATCAGTGTGGGATCCGCACCAGGTCGGGTTGACAGATGAGGTAGAGAAGATCCAAAGAAGAGCGGCGCGTTTCGTCACAGAGTTATTTGGTAAGCGTGATAGCGTTACGGAGATGTTTAGTAAACTCAAGCGGCAGACTCTGCAAGAGAGGCGCTCTGCATCGCGGTGTAGCTTGCTGTCCAGGTTTCGAGAGGGTGCGTTTCTGGAGGAGGTATGGAATATATTGCTTCCCCCTACTTATACCTCCCGAGGAGATCACGAATGTAAAATTAGAGAGATTCGAGCGCGCACGGAGGCTTTCCGGCAGTCGTTCTTCCCGTGAAGCGTAGGCGAGTGGAACAGGAAAGGGAGGTAATGACAGTGGCACGTAAAGTGCCCTCCGCCACACACCGTTGGGTGGCTTCCGGAGTATAAATGTAGATGTAGATGTAGATGTCTTTGGTCTTTGAGTGCCAAACTGTTCATAAAAGAATGAGCCAATGATGAACGTAACCGTGAAGCCACCCACATAGTGACACCTTCAC
The DNA here is from genome assembly GCF_021461395.2 of Schistocerca americana. Lineage (NCBI taxonomy): Eukaryota > Metazoa > Arthropoda > Insecta > Orthoptera > Acrididae > Schistocerca > Schistocerca americana. The sequence continues at coordinate 1,107,624,078 of NC_060120.1, forward strand.
CATACAGAGGAAGTCCATGCACAATGACTGGAGGTGAAGATCCCCACACTTCGCAATTCTGTGTGTTCACCTCACCCATCAGAGAAAGATTAGCTGTCCATTGGATCGTCCACGGCGAGCACACGTCAACATCGATCATTGCGAGAAAGTGGAGAGTGAAGTCAGCACGTCTTGTGTTCCGTGGTGCCAGCTGGTGTACGTTATGGATCTTGTACGGGTACCATTCCAGAATGCTTGAAAGCACCTTCCGTATACTGGACCACGGTGTGTGCAACTGTCGTGACGCAGCGCATGCACTTCCTGACGATCGGGAACTGCGCGCAGCGTTGTCTGCCTTACGAGGACCCTTCCGTAATCCTCTCAGCCGGCGATATTCTCGAAGTTCAGGTGCAGCATTACTGTTGTTTTGACCAATAGTGCCCTGCTCATTTTTTCCAAGTTCATGTTGACACATCAACAAGTGCACTGCGACTGGTCAGTTGTGTGACACTATGAATCACGATGACTGATCACGGCGCCTCGTGGCCATAGTTGGAACTGGACGGTGGCGCTGCGACGCATGAAAATCATGCAACCCATACTCTGGTTGTCAAAACAACCAAGTATAGTACTCTTATGGTAATTAGTTTCCGTGCTATAACGTTTTAAAGATGAAAAGTTTAATCATAATCACCCAGTACTCCAATAACTTTCTTCACCAACATTTTTAGCCTGTACAATTCCCTCTAATACCATGAAAGTTATTCCCTGATAACGCAACACATGTCCAGGTATCATGTCCTTTTGTAGTCATTATTTTCGACTTATATTCCTTTTTACGTTAGATACAGATTGTATAAGATAGGGGACACGCAGATATCTTGTCTGACATGTTAACTGGTTACTATAAGCCTAATCGTCTTACTGTTGGAAATGCATAAGAGAATATATGTTTTGTAAATTTTGATTGTAGAACGACGCGCATCACGTAGACTACATAAGACAACCAGGGTGAGACACGCACCTCGCCGTTGAGGAAGCAGTAGAGGCAGGCTATGAAGAAGCCCTGGAAGGAGACGAGGAAGTGCGTGGCGTAGGACCAGAGCGCGAACTCCCAGGCGGCCCTGTCCAGCGGGGCGTCCGCCATGTTGACCAGGTTGGTGATCCCCAGCAGCGGCAGCAGCACCACCGCCGCCCGCACCGCCTTCCTGCGAACAAGGCGGCACGAGCATCAGAACCACAATTTCTCGGCGCTAGAGATCAAATCGATTCTCAAAAGATGTGGTTGATTAACCATGGAGCAAGTAACTTTGTGAACGAAGTCAGTGGAGAATGAGAGCAATGAGAAAGGACCTCTTGTGGTTGTTCCTCATTGGCACTCTGCTGGTATCGACAGCAAATTCCTCCATCAAGAGAACAATTTGTCTGGGAAACGAGCCACAGCAAATTGGCATGGATTTAATGAACTTTGATTCCAAACCATGACCTTGCATTTCCTGGGCAGTGCCCTTGCTGATTCGGCTGTTCAGGCACGATTCATGACTAGGGTGATGCACGATACAAAGCCTGCCAAGACCATGTTTCGCGTTTACGGCTTGGCCTGTTATACAGGCGAGCCCGACTCGCTCGTGAGACAGCTGTGCGCAGTTGAGCACAGCCTGCCAGGCCGAAGTGACCTCAGCGTTCGATGCCACCTGGCGCCGTCGAACCCTGACATATGGGTGTTGCGGAGGGTGATGTCATACGTGTGTTTGTTTCTTTTCTTGGTACAGTTAGTAAGTAACGCTGTATTTGTAGTTTGCATTGGATTTCTGTGGGACTTCGTGAATTTCGATGATGTGGACCTGTTACTAAATCATCGATCAACGGCACTGCCACGTTGTAACACCGTTTCCCGCCCGACCTCCTAAGCTGCGCAAAGCTTAGCTTGGCTAGTTCTTGCATGGGTAACCGAGTGCCATTGGTTTTCAGGACACGAAAGTCGTCGAAGTGGCGTCCAATTGAGAGACTTTCACTAGGCAGTGGTAGCAGAAGAATTTTTTTAAATTTATTTTTATTAAAACCATAGCTCTAACTTCTTGAGGAAGCTTATACCTCAAATCAGGAAGAGCTTAATCTTTGATTTGGCAGGTAATGGACGTAGACAATAGTCACAATTTACGTGAATAAAGAATTTTTCATGAATACGTCTCCCTTTTGATTACAGAACTCTTGCCCTGTGTGCTTCTTTGTTTGAGAGACCAAGGGTCAGTTTGTGTGTTACAGTGGTGCGAACCTACTACTTCTCTGTTTTATGCGTTTTCGATATCGCGTTTCATTCATTGCCACGATCTTTTGCTTTCTGTTTGGCAATTGGTCTGTGGCTCTGTACTAGTATCGTTTTCTGTTGTTCTATGTTGGCATTTGGCTCTGTGTATTCGAACTGCCTTTCGGCCTTCTCTCGTAGTATTGGTACTGGGCATTCTGTATAGCAATCTCGTTCTGGCTTTCCATATTTGAATTTCGCTTTTCAACTGAGCTACACAGTGATGTTTTCGATAATAGTTCTATAGCTGGGCACTTTGTATCTCCGAGCGTTGTGGTCCGCTGTATTTATAGCATTCGAGGTTGATTGTGGCCCTATATCTAACGATTTACCGGTTATGTTCGGCCAATTGCCATCCATTCAGTTTAGGATTTATGGTAGGTGTTTCTAACTTCTAACTTCTGATTGGTGTTCTAGCCCATTGTTGGTCTTTCGTGACAGTTCTTACAGTTTTTTTTTTTTTAAGGAAAGCTTTAGCACCCTTAAGGAACATTGGACCCATACATACGCTAACCTGACCATCCGCTAACTGCGTCATTCATTCGTTGACAGTGATTTTTTTGTCCCGTCCATGTTTCAGTTTTAATATCATGATCCACCATGTAAAGCATTTGCCCTGTTGCTCATTGCTGATTGTATCTATAATTCGACCACAATTGTAGGGAATGTTTTCAAGTTTGAAACCTCATGATGTGGCTTCTGAGATAAGAAACATGTCGTTAAGTAAATTATTTATAAGACCAGCAAAGTAGTTGTTGTTCTAGATGTTATGTTGTGTTTTTCTGCAATATGTTTAAGGACTTTCGCGATTTGGTGGTTGCTATTTTCGCTTTTACTTTGACCCTGCTCAGAAATGACAACAACACGCTGTTTTCCCGTCAGGTTTAACCAATAACCCTCCCCCCTCCCCCTCACCCGCCCGCCAACTCTATGAAGTCTCTATCTACCATATATAAAACATCTTTAAATTTATGATAATTTTGGAAATGTATCAATAAGTTAAGCGAAAAAAGGTATGTCTAAAGTTTGTTGGAAGACATCAAGCGCTCTTATTATGAAAAAATGGATCAGTATATTCTGCGTAATTTACGTTCCATTTTAAGTTGCACATAGTTTTTCAGGTATTTCAATGATTATGACGTCATATCTCGTAAACCATGTGTCATACTAAAATACAATTTTGGAGGTACATTCAGTGATGTCTGTGAAAATTGAATGCGAAGTATGTTGAAAATACACTTAATAGTAAAAAAAAAAAAATGAAAAAGCCATACCTTATGTTGCTGTTTTACTGCATGAACTTCGAAAATGTAGTTAGCGGTAAAAATTTTTACTTTCGCCATTTTGTGGATTGCGTAGTCAAGAAAAAAATTCGTAAAAGTTTGAAGTTACGTGTAAACCTTGTTACGTGTCAGTAGGTGGTCTTACACTCAAACACTGAGTGGGTGTAATCGGGGCATTAGCTTCGAGACTTATGCACAGACTTAACAGTAATACTTGTCTTACTGTGTAGAACTTCTCACACAAGATTATGCCTTTCAATAAGTAGATTATCCAGTCATTATTTATATGAGACATGAAAAATGTAATTTATCTTGCCCCTGGAGGCCGTTAGATAGGCAAGCTCCAATTGGAAGTGGTTCCGTTCTCCCGAATGGTAGTTTAGCAATACTCAACCACGATATTATTGCACTTGACTTTTATCGTATAACAGACTGTGACGATACAGCAAACAAGTACAGTGGTGACTAAGGAGAACGCATCGCACTTTCAATGCTTTCAGGTAAATCTACATATACTATAAACTACCGCCGGCCGGAGTGGCCGAGGGGTTCTAGGCGCTAAAGGCTGGAACCGCGCGACCGCTACCGTCGCAGGTTCCAATCCTGCCTCGGGCATGGATGTGTGTGATGTCCTTACGTTAGTTAGGTTTAAGTAGTTCTAAGTTCTCGGGGACTTATGACCTCAGCAGTTAAGTCCCATAGTGCTCAGAGCCATTTGAACCATTTTTGAACACCGCAAAATAAATATTCTTCTTAACGACTCATCATTTCATGCTGAACGTAATCGCTTAATGAGAGTGTTCCCAGCTACGTGCAATACACGCTGTCGACTTATTTGACAACAGAATTGAGTCCTATCCAACATCCAGGAAACTTCTCAGTTTGTGTTTGCGTTGCAAAACGGGACAGGTGAGCTGGACTACCGTCGTGTTCCAGACATATACCCTGTCGAATAAGCAGTAGTACCTCTTGTAGAACAACGGGCAGAATGTTCGTCAGAAAGTCTATTTAGAGCGCCTGAGGTGGAGCAAGGTCCCACAGTGTAATTTCGTGTGATGCCGCACCGTATGTTTACGCACCACGGCCGTTGATATTGCACGTGACGAGGCCGGTGTGGATTTTCGGCGGCCCGATATTACATCCCATGCAAATTTATGTTAGCTTGGTTAGTAAATTTTGCTTTATCGGTAAAGAGCACGCGTTGGAACAGCCTAGGGTCGTCTCTCAATTTTCTGAAGGGCAAATCGACAAAATTCTATACAACGTCCGAAATCCGAAATCGCGGTCGTCGAGTGACTGATGGAGTTACAGACAATAGAGTTGGAAATTCTGCCGATTCCGGATGCGAATGACTCTCGTATTTCTGTCTCCACGTTCCTTGGCAGTGAGTCTTGTACCAACGCGCGATTTGGTTCAAATGGCTCTAAGCACTATGGGACTTAACATCTGAGGTCATCAGTCCTCTAGACTTAGAACTACGTAAAACTAACTAACATAAGGACATCACACACATAAATCCCCGAGGCAGGATACGAACCTGCGACCGTAGCAGCCACGTAGTTCCGCACTGAAACGCCTAGAACCTCTCGGTCATCGCGGCCGGCCAATGTGCGAATTTATCAGCGTCGTAACCACAACAGTTTATTTGTGCTGTCTGTGACTCGCCGTCTTCTTTCTTTTCCTCTTTTTGACTATCGAGCAGTCTGTCCCCACTAGCGTCTTAAAAGTTCGTGCAAATGCATGGCGTGTTGGACACTGGCGATTTATATAGATAGACCTATACCGCAATACCGTGTCTACGCCATTTCTTTTACATTCGCCATATAAAAGAAGTGTATTCAAATTCTGCTCGTTGGTGTACATGCCTGCACACAACGAATGTTGAAACAGAAATGAACGGCCTGCAGACAAATGCGTTGATATTCTGACACAGCGCTGCACGGGGTCTATGCTTGGCGGCTTCTGCACCAGCTAATGCCGATTTCGGCAACTGTGCTCTCAAATTCTAGGACATTTCTTTTACGACAAGTTTCAACGTCAACGTTAACAAACGCTACATCACTGTAACTATATTAGCAAGAGTTACGGAATGCAGTTATAAAAAGCACATGGTTCCATTTAAAAAAAACGTACTTGCTTCCATAGATCAGTGCCAGAAACAATAACCAAACAAAACAAAACGTGTCCCTCGGTGCTCTAACATTTGTCGAAGACCGCGTTTCGATATGTGTAACCAAAATGTTCAAATGTGTGTGAAATCTTATGGGACTTAATTACTAAGGTCATCAGTCCCTAAGATTACACACTACTTAACCTAAATTATCCTAAGGACAAACACAAACACCTCTGCCGGGACCAGCCGCACAGTCCATGACTGCAACGCCCTAGACCGCTCGGCTAATCCCGCGCGGTGATTATGTAACCGTTAACAAAATAAAAGAAGTGTTACACGTTTCGTGAGTCACCCTGCGTGTAGAGGACGACTGACCTTAAACGTACACCGCAAGAACTGCGGGAATGGAAAGTGTTACGGATGTGTGGTTTTCACAGAATAGACTGGCAGTCAGGGGATCGTATTGTTAACCGATAAACATATTGTAATAATGCTTACAAAGTGTATTTTTGTACATAGATATACTTTTTAATGGAACAAGGCCTATTGACAATAACAAACTAAAAGTAGGGTAAAAAGAATATCAGTGGTGTTTGTCGCAGCATTTAGGTCGAGTCGTTTATTCTATAGGACGTCCGAAATGGCGGTCGTCGAGTGCCTGATGTAGTGACAGATGACAAAGATGGAAATTCCTATATCACATTTTGAAAAGTCCTCACGCCGATACTTGTCTATGTCATTCAGTCTGCATAGTTGCTAGTTACCTTATTGTCAGGTTTACTTAGTGTGTTTGTGTGTTCCTTGTCTGCGTGTCGGCTTGCTAGTCAGTTAGTGTGTGACAGCCGAAACAGTAGCTCGTGAGTGGACGATGGTATTTACCAATGCAGAAAAAGTCTACGTGCTCATGGTGTGTGGAGAGTGTAGGAAGAATGCAGTTCGTTCTTGTACCGTGTGTGTGGCAAGACATTCTAATAGAGGTCAACCATCTCGGCATTTATTTATCAACCCCTTCAACCAGTTACGTGAAAGTGGTAGCGTAACACCTAGACAACGTAACAGAAAGAAAAAAGCCGCGTCAAAACAGGGCTAAATTAATGTTCTTGCTGCTGTTCCAGTTGATCCGCACGTTAGCTACCTGACAATGACGCGAGGAAGTGGCGTCAGCAGGCAAGTGTCCTGTGCATTCTCTACCGACGTAGTTTCCATCTCTGTCCCATCTCTCTCCATCAAGAGCTGCATGGAAACGATTGTGAGAATCATGTTAACTTTTGTACGTGGGCATTAATTACATGATATTGCAGATGGACTGTTTACCCTGTTCAGTGATGAAGCAATATTTACCAACCACATCCAGGTTAACCGCCAAAATATGCACTGTTGATCTATCGACAATCCCTGTTGGCTTCGTCAGAAGGAACGTAAGTGTCCATGGGGTTAGCGATGGTGAACCATCAACCAAGTAGCCTATTTATCACAGACAGGACATTGAATGTGCACAAGTATCACAGCCTCCTAATAGACCATCTTCCACGGATTATAGAAGAGGTTCCCCTGCAGAATAGGAAGAACCTTGTCTACCAACATGATGGGTGTACAGCCCATAGTGGACGAAGTACTACAGCACGTCTTCACGAGTTTTTTTTCCAATTCGCTGTGCTGGACGTAGAGGTCCTGTACCTTGGCTGACCCACTCCCCGGATTTGACGCATGTCGACTTTTGTTCAGTGAGGAAAGTCGGAAGATTCTTTCTGCAAGAACATACCAACTGCACCTTATGATATGCAACGATTTATTACTAAAGCCTGCTTGGACATCTCTGCTGAAATGCAAGCACTTGTGTACCAGTCGTTCCATACTAGACTGGAAACTTGAATTCCCGCTGCCGATGGTCGATTTGAACAAAACCTGTGGTGGTCAGTCGTCTCGTTACTGGTCAGAATCCACATAACTAGTGTATGCAATTGTTCTTTACTTTGTGCTACCACAGATATTGTGCAAGTATCAGTGAGGAAACTTTTCAAAATACGGTATCTCGTAAGCGACGTGCACGACAGTCCTACAACAAACACCACTGACATTATAATTTAGTCTATCTTTAGTTTGTTAATGTCAATAGTCATTGTTACATGTAAAAGTGTATATATATCCAAAAAACACTTTCTAGCTGTGAATACTAATGCAATCTGTTTATCGGCTGACGATGCGAGCCCCTGGCTACCGATCCATTCTGTGAAAACCGGACTTCAACAGCACTTCCAATTCCGTAAAATTAGCGGTGTAAGTTTTAGGTGATTCACCATGTGTACAAATACGTGTATTTATGCATGTGTAGGAATATGCAGGGGAGATTTGCCTATATTGTACTGGCTCCAAATTTCTTGTGCTACTATGAGTATTGGGAGACCAGCGTCAGTTACACGCCTTTTGGGTCCAATTATTCAGCTATGAGTTGCTTATGTTGAGGACCTGATCGTCTGAAAATACCGTTGATTTTGTTAAGGTTTTTACCTAACCTTCTGTGTACATAGCGAAGAAAATTACCATTATAAGGGAAGTGGTAAAATAATATTTTATTTATGTGTGAACATATATGAAATAATCTTTGTTTTGAGTGATGATCCTGTTTTGATTGTGGTTCATCTGTAGGAAGATAACAAAGAAGAAATGATGACGTTGGCTATGCTGTACCGCTCTAAGTTTCCGATATTGTACTGGTACAGTTTAAGGAACTTTCCCATGTAGCGTACCATAATGTTTCTAAACCATGGGATGAATTTTCAATGCATTCTTTGTCGTAAGTTATTAACTAAATAACTTTTTTGTATTTTCAAAAGGCCTAACGGAAAGAGGAGAACAGAAGAATTAAATTAGCTTTAACAGTGTACAGGGTGCACGGATATAAGTGCAGATGTTTCTATATTGGCTACTGAGGATAGTGTACTAAACGACGTAACATCACTGTTTACGTCATCTGTGGACTGCTAATTTTAGGTATTAGGACTCGTGTGCTTTAGGCTGGGCAGCATCTCCAAGCACACATGGCAAGGATTAATGACTATTTTGGCCTAGTGAGCAGGTTTGGTGTTAAAGTGTCGATGGATGGACGCAAAACGTTTATCTACACTTAAAGCGGTAGTGCTCTTACTAATGGTGGAGTTACGGCGGTGCAGAAGCAGAAAACATCAGGTAGTAAATTACTTGTCATGTTTGGGGAAAGACCGTTCGACACAGAGGAAAGATAACCAACTGACTTATCCGTGTACATTTTAAGATATCACACATAAAATACACGCCCTGTACATAAATGGGTCTCATGGATTAAATAAATGTGAACACATGCCTAAGTCAATATTTAAGAGGTATACTGAAAATAAAAACAAAAACGCGAAACGAGATATGAAAGACATAGGGCGCAGTAAAATGTTTTCGAACGGAGTTGGCCGGCCGCGGCGGTCTCGCGGTTCTAGGTGCGCGGTCCGGAACCGCGCGACTGCTACGGTCGCAGGTTCGAATTCTGCCTCGGGCATGGATGTGTGTGATGTCCTTAGGTTAGTTAGGTTTAAGTAGCTCTAAGTTCTAGGGGTCTGATGACCACAGCTGTTAACTCCCATAGTGCTCAGAGCCATTTGAACCATTTGAACGGAGTTGCAAACGTATTGTAAGACCATATTTCTACATTTGAAAAGATGATGTTTAGCTTAAGCATTCCGGAAACTTTTATTCGAGTTCGCAGAACGAAGTGACCTGCTAGAGTGATCTAAAAGTATCCACGAAAGAAATATAGCTGAAATTAGAAAATCAGATTCCTAATTCGTACCAGTTGCATATGTTTAGAAAATTAACTGTAGTGTTTTTTTTTCTTCATAATTTCCGTTTTATGAATCAGATACCCAGAACAACAACCTGCAGCTGAGGAAGACAATGTTAATTAATTTTCTAACTTACTGGTTTACGGTATAACAAAGTGTTAAAAGTGGTACAATTAAGCAACCCTCCCCTATATTTCCACGTCATTTCAGAAGGCTGCTGAAATTTAATATTTGATCTCTGTTCAGGGAATGTCTAACAGTTATGTTGACATACATGCTTTCGATACGTTAGCGAGTCTGTGACGATAGTGCAAGACACCGTAACATGAGGATAAAGCGGTTTCTCTAAACGGTCATTAATGATCGCAAAATATTTACAACAGTCTTGGAAAAACGTGCATCAATGAATGACTGGCACCACAACTCGCTTTTGGTCCACAAACGCAAGCTGTCATGACCAAAAGAATGTAGAAATAGTACGCTTTTTCGTTGCAGTGATTTAATAATGACGTTGTTCTGTATCCGGCTTTTGTTTGGCGTAATACATTTGTTATCTCGTGGTGGAAGTGGAATAAACGAGAACACAACCATTATATTTTCATTGGACGTACTTATTGTACGTGGGCTATTCGGAAAGTAAGGAACGATAGGTCGCGAAATGGAAACCACAGTGGAAATCAAAGCTGATTTATTTGTAACAGTTAGCTACAACTTCCATAGTCGCCGTTCCGACTTAGACATTTGTCGTAGCGATGTACCAACTTTCCAGTACCTTCGTTAGAGAAGGCAGCCACCAATGCTTTCCGCCAATTCTCTGCGCTGACCTACAGTTCGTTGTCTGTGCCAAAATCTTGTCTTCATAGCCAGCGGTTCATGTGAACAGAGATGAAACTCAAGAGGGAGACAATTACTGGCTGTATTGTGGGTAATCAAACATCTCCAACAAAACGATGCAGGAGCATCTTCACTGCACCTGCAGAATGCGGCTGAGAATTGTCTTGAAGAAGAAAGTGCACGGCAGTTATGTAATGTTGGCTGCATAGCTTCAGGCGAAATTTCTCACTAGGGCCTCATACTTGGCGGGAGACACTATTTTTCTAGCTATTTTTATGTGTTCCCTGTGTGCTCAGAACTAAAAAGGACGACGTAACGCGATCGATGGGAATACAAGAGACACTGCCCAACAGACATGTGCAAAACTATATCGGATTTTCACTGTGGCTTCCATTCCGCAACTGATCGTTCCTCACTCTCGGAATAACCCTCGTATGTTTCTCGTCTGGAGCGTGGACTATAGCATCGAAATTTTTCCTCTAAAGGAGCATATTTGCAGTTCTACACACTGCATCACTTAATTTTCGCCTTACAACCTCCACAGTTCCGTAAGACATTGATTAGTTAGAAGCCACCTGATCCTAACAACTGAACATTTCACCCTGTCGTTGGTACTTTACAGCGGGAAGGTCGTACAGGCAGATTCGGTTCGAAGTCACCAGTAGCCTCACACAAGAGGACTTAAGTAAAAAGAGAACGAGAAGACAGGTATGATGTGACCATGCACAACAACCCTCAGACTCATCACAGCTGCGCACCTATAGTGGCAAAGAAGGAAACCAATAATACTTACGACTGATACTCACTCCGTTTTGATCTCTTCCCTGCTTGTCCTTGGTGACGACCAATCTTAGCAGCTTCGAATATTTCTGTATTCTCTCCAATTTCCGAACTTCACAAAATTTCCCATGCTTAACTTGCTTGTTGTTGTTGTGGTCTTCAGTCCTGAGACTGGTTTGATGCAGCTCTCCATGATACAGTAAAGCTGCATGCCCTCGGGAAAAATTACGGCTGTAGTTTCCCCTTGCTTTCAGCCGTTCGCAGTACCAGCACAGCAAGGCCGTTTTGGTTAGTGTTACAAGGCCAGATCAGTCAATCATCCAGACTGTTGCCCCTGCAACTACTGAAAAGGCTGCTGCCCCTCTTAAGGAACCACACGTATGTCTGGCCTGTCAACAGATACCCCTCCGTTGTGGTTGCACCTACAGTACGGTTATCTGTATCGTTGAGGCACGCAATTGCTTAGCCAATGCTTCTAGGGAAGTTGATATTGTGGATAACGGCTTAGCACCATGATTTGCAAGGTATGCCACACGTATACCTGTAAGACACACATCCTGCACCAACGACAGATATAGAAGGTAGCAATGGGAATCCAATGTCTTTGGGATGATCTCATACACAAAAGACAAGAAAAATTTAAGTAATACACAGTAGTTACGTTTGGCGCATATTACAAACACAAACTAAACGAAGAGAGTAGCATTCAAGTAGGAAATGGGTAAAAGCACACTAGACTGAGTTTTGCACACGCGCGTTAACCATAGACCCGTCAATGACGTCCAGCTATGGTAGGAAGAATTCCAACTAGCGACCTGGGTAGCGACACGTTAAGATGCTGGCCACACTGTGTGACGAATGGCTTCTGGGTGAACCTGTGCCCGCATCTCGTGGTCGTGCGGTAGCGTTCTCGCTTCCCACGCCCGGGTTCCCGGGTTCGATTCCCGGCGGGGTCAGGGATTTTCTCTGCCTCGTGATGGCTGGGTGTTATGTGCTGTCCTTAGGTTAGTTAGGTTTAAGTAGTTCTAAGTTCTAGGGGACTGATGACCATGGATGTTAAGTCCCGTAGTGCTCAGAGCCATTTGAACCATTTTTGGTGAACCTGTTAGACGGGCACTGGCTATTGGGCATTGAACAAGGTAGAATCGGGTAATGCCAACTGGCAATGGGAGACATGAATCATCTCAGCACTTGTTCGTGGACTGCTGAGTATTTGAGTTCGCCTCGGTGAATGCAGAATCAGTGCTGTTTTGGTGAGATCGCTTCAGTGCAGCATAGATATCGTTGTGGGCGTGTTTAAATTCTACTAGCTTTACCTTTTGAATTCGGGAATTTTCTTTGCTGTGGTTTGTTGTTTTTAATTTACCATTTCGAAGGAAACGGTTGTGCAAATTGCAAATGTAATTTCCCTTACTAGAACAACGGTCCCTTCACCTAAAAGAGCAATTGTTGTAGATGTATACAGGGTGGTCCATTGATCGTGACCCGGCCAAATATTTCACGAAATGAACGTCAAACGAAAAAACTACAAAGAACAAAACTTGTCTAGCTCCAAGGCGGAAACCGGATGGCGCTATGGTTGGCCCGCTAGATGGCGCTTCCATAGGTCAAACGGATATCAACTGCGTTTTTTCGAATAGGAACCCCCACTTTTTATTACATATTCGTGTAGAACGTAATGAAATATGAATGTTTTAGTTGGACTACTTTTTTCGCTTTGTGATAGATGGCGCTGTAATAGACACAAACATATGGCTCACAATTTTACACGAACAGTGGGTAACAGGTAGGTTTTTTAAATTAAAATACAGAGCGTAGGTACGTTTGAACATTTCATTTAGATTGTTCCAATATGATACATGTACCTTTGTGACTAATCATTTCTGAGAATGCATGCTGTTCCAGCGTGATTACCTGTAAATACCAAATTAATGCAATAAACGCTCAAAATGATGTCCGTCAACCTCAATGCATTTGGCAATACATGTAACGACATTCCTCTCAACAGCGAGTAGTTCGCCTTCCGTAATGTTCGCACATGCATTTACAATGCGCTGACGCATGTTGTCAGGCGTTGTCGGTGGATCACGATAGCAAATATCCTTCAACGTTAACCACAGAAAGAAATCCGGAGACGTCAGATCCGGTGAACGTGCGGGCCATGGTATAGTGCTTCGACGACCAATCCACCTGTCATGAAATATGCTATTCAGTACCACTTCAACCGCACGCGAGCTATGTGCCGGACTTCCATCATGTTGGAAGTACATCGCCATTCTGTCATGCCGTGAAACATCTTTTAGCAACATCCGTAGAACATTACGTAGGAAATCAGCATACATTGCACCATTTAGATTGCAATCGATAAAATGGGGAACAATTATCCTTCCTCCCATAATGCCGCACCATACATTAACTCGGCAAGGTCGTTGATATTCCAATTGTCGCTGCCTTCGTGGATTTTCCGTTGCCCAATAGTGCATATTATGCCGGTTTACGTTACTGCTGTTGGTGAATGACGCTTCGTCACTAAATAGAACGCCTGCAAAAAAAATCTGTTATCGTCCCGTAAGCTCTCTTGTACCCAGTGGCAGTCCCCCTCAGGAGACACCGCCTTAACGAAACACTGTCAGTGTTGGCGAGGGGGTTTGTGTGATCCAATGAAGTGGAGGGCTATGCCGGCGGTGGTGTAACTACCAGCAGGGCCTCCCAAGCCGGACAGGTCTCTATAGAGAATCCAGACAAAGTGTGTCTCACAACGTCCCGTCTAGTGTCCTATCCTGTCCTGTTCTTTCCTAATCTGTTCTGTCCCATCCTGTACACTCCCTTCCATTCCTTTTCCTCCTTGTGATTGTGTGGCATCAGACATAGTCCCCTAATGTGGACAGCGGAAGATCCTTGGAAACCAGTTGATGCGCATAGGCCTTACTGCGAAGGGATGGATAGCGTTCTGTAGTCGTGGTGAAGACAAGCTATCTAAGGGGTAAGGCCCTGAAATAAAACCTTGGCAGGTGACCAGGCCATGAGGTGGCAGCCCCACGAGGACACTCGGGGGCTGTGGGCTGATAACCCGCACCACCAAAAAACACATATCACAGAAACTAAAAGGGGAAGTAGCCGGATTGATCTTAAGGATATGACCTTTGGCCTGAAAAGGAAAACCCGTATCGGTTTTTGGAATGTAAGGACGTTGAGAGAGGCAGGGAGACTAAGACAGGTTGAAAAAGAGATGGAGAACTACCGACTAGATATATTGGGACTAAGTGAAGTAAGGTGTCCAGAATCTGGGGAATTCCAAACACAAAATGGTGGAGTGTTGCTTTATGCGGGTCAGACAGGTGAGGACGCGATGCATAGGAATGGTGTAGGGCTCCTACTATCTAAAAGCAGCAAGAAGAGCTTACTGGAGTGAAAACCAGTCTCAGAACGGATAATAACCGCACGCTTTAAAACAAATGTGCGATATGTCACTGTAATTCAATGCTATGCACCTACTGAAATAGCTAAAGGAGAATTAAAAAATGCATTTTATACAGAGCTTAACGGAGTCCTTAGACAAACAAATTCCAAGGACATAAAAATTTTGATGGATGACTTGAACGCAAAAGTTGGTCCAGAAAATGAAGGGCTAGAACATATCATGGGCGTGCATGGAATGGGGATCAGGAATGTAAATGGTGAAATGTTGGTAGATACATGCGCTGAACATGACCTAGTCATTGGAGGCACATTGTTTCCACATCGTAACTGCCATAAGATAACGTGGGCTTCTCCAGACCACGTTACCGAAAATCAAATAGACCACATAGTCATAAGCCGCAAGTTCCGACACTCTCTGTTAGATGTCAGAAATAGAAGAGGGGCAGACGTCGGAAGTGACCACCACCTAGTTTTGGCGGAATTCAGACTGAAGATAGTGGCATTTGCAAGCTAAATTGAACTTGCTGAAAGAAGAAGCAGAGACTGCTGGCCTCAAGATAAGTATAGGCAAAACAAAGGAAATGAGGGTAAATTCAGGGAACATGGAGGTGCCATTGTTAATAAGTGAGCAGCGGGTGGAGACTGTCAACTCATTCCTGTATCTGGGTAGTATAGTGGCGGAAGATGGTGGAGCTGGAGATGATGTGAAAAACCGCATTAAAAACGCAAATGCTGCCTTCATACAATTGTATCCAACATGGAAAAATAGAAATATCACGTATAAAACAAAAATCCGTATTTTTAATACAAATGTGAAGGCTGTCCTGTACGCCAGTGAAAGCTGGAAAATGGATAAAAAGATAACATCCCAGTTACAAAGCTTCATAAATAGATGTCTTCGACGCATCATGAATATCTGGTGGCCAGAAAAAATATGTAATGAGGAGCTCTGGCGAATAATAAACCAGATACCTATAGAAGACCAGATACGAGAGAGAAAGTGGGGATGGTTGGGGCACAACTTAAGAAAACCAGATGGAGCCATCGAGAAAAAAGCATTGAAATGGAATCCCCAGGGAACAAGAAAGAGAGGAAGACCAAGGGGCACATGGAAGAGGACAGTGGAAGGGGAAGCAAAAAGAGTTGGCAAGACCTGGGCAGAATTGAGGCAAATGGCCAAAGACAGAGACGGATGGCGAGTTCTCCTGGATGCCCTATGCCCCCATAGGGGCCAAAGGAATTAAGTCAAGTAAGTCCAGTGGCAGAACTGTACACGACGTGTAAAGTGGTCGCCATGCAATTCCCGATGCATATAAATATGGTACGGGTACAATCGATGTTGATGTAGTATTCTCAACACCGACGTTTCTGAGATTCCCGATTCTCGTGCAATTTGTCTGCTACTGATGTGCGGATTAGCCGCGACAGCGGCTAAAATACCTACTTTGACATCTTCGTTTGTTGCAGGTCGTGGTTGACGTTTCACATGTGGCTGAACACTTCCTGTTTCCTTAAATAACGTAACTATCCGGCGAACGGTACGGAAACTTGGATGATGTCTTCCAGGATACCGAGCAGCATACACAGCAAACGACCGCTGGGAATTTTGATCGCAATAGACATACATCAACACGATATCGACATTTTCCGAAATTGGTAAAGGGTCCATTTTAATACGTGTAATGTATCACGAAACAAATACCGTCCGCACTGGCGGAATGTTACGTGATACCACGTACTTATGCGTTTGTGACTATTACAGAGCCATCTATCACAAAGCGAAAAAAGTGGTTCAACTGAAACATTGATATTTCTTTACATATTACACGAATGTGTAATAAAAATGGGGGTTCCTGTTCAAAAAACGCAGTTGATATCCGTTTAACCTACGGCAGCGCCATCTACCGGACCAACCATAGCGCTTTCTGGTTTACCCCTTCAAGCTAGACGAGTTTCGTTCTTTGTAGTTTTATCGTTTGATGCTTATTTCGTGAGATATTTGGCCCAGTCACCTGTCACTATCAATGGACCACCCTGTATATACCATGAACAGGTATTTTTGAAAAGTATAGTTAGGCTACTAGTTTCACCGGCTCAGTAGCGTCTTCTTCAGACCTCGCTACATCAAAGGTCTGCAATATTTCCGTATAT
This sequence comes from Schistocerca americana, assembly GCF_021461395.2. Lineage (NCBI taxonomy): Eukaryota > Metazoa > Arthropoda > Insecta > Orthoptera > Acrididae > Schistocerca > Schistocerca americana. Next base: position 1,107,640,752 of record NC_060120.1, read on the forward strand.
GTGTACATAGTACAGAACCTTTGTAAAAAAGGGATTCCGTAAAAGTGTATCAAACAGAGTGAGCTCTCGTGCATATAAAACCAGCTGTTCTCTTATCAATTTGAGACTGCCAGAATAACCTCCATTTTACTTACTTTAGTTTACTTTGTCTTCAGTCAACTAGCAAGAATGACTTATCCTATAAACATTATTGACCAACACTGTTAACTTATTGAGGCTGCATTATTAATTATTTTCAACTATCTTTTGGCGAACAAACAAAACTGGCAATGATTTTAATATCTTTCTTCTAGTTATCTAGACAACAATATTAGGGGCTTCAATAATGGAAAGGAATCGGACCCTAAGTAGGTAGCAATAACCGAGGATAATGACAAGACCGGATATCTACAATTTTTACATACAACGCTTAGTACTGCAATAAATTTCGCTGGGGATGTCACTGTGTAGTGACTCACGAAGTTGCTAACGTGAATGAAAGTACAGTTCGTTGCAGATATTAAGTCGTCGTCTTCGTTGTCGTCTACAATACTCCCATTGCTCCATGTAATACTACGAGGACAGCTTGATTCGCAGTGACCAATTCCGTTACACGATCTTGATTTTGTTGGAGCCACTTACTTATTTTAAGGCCCGTCGTTCTCTTAATGCCTCGCTAGTAACAATTGCGCCTTACATGGGCTCGACAGTGCACTCGGCTTGGGTGTGTTCACTCTGGCGCCCCACAACCAAGGAAGTTTCCTGCTCGCTCTGCCCTGACGGCGCACTCGCATCCAGAGTCAGCGCTCCCGCACAAGTCTGTACTCTCTGCCAACGATATTACTTTTCCTAAGGTTCCCTAACGGCATCAACCCAGTATAAAAACATCATAGGCTGGTTGGTTTATTCGGGGTAAGGGACCAAACAGCGAGGTCATGGGTCCCGTCGGATTAGGGAAGGATGGAGGAGGTCGGCCGTGTCCTTTCAAAGGGATCATCCCGGCATCTTCCTGAAGCGATTTAGGGAAATCAAAGAAGAACTTTAATCAGCATGGCCGGACGTGCATTTGAACTGACGACCTCCCGAATGCGACTACAGTGTGCTAACCATCGTACTAATTCGTTAGGTAAATGCATCATACTACAAAATAATTTATACGAGTTACTCTACATATTACATTTCTAAACAACACATAGCACCTAAAGAGTTACCGAACAAAACAAGTACATCGTATTTACAGTAAACAAAGTGGACACAAATTTTAATGAGCGTATCTCTTTTATAGTGTCACAAATGGTATGCCACCTCACTGCACATGCCCATGTCAGATGTAATGAGATTGAAATAATGATGGATAGAAAGAATCAGGTGGAAGTATATGTAGAGGGTTGCGAAGTTTGTAAATACAGATTGGTGGAAACCACATTGTGATCGTAACTAGGAAACACGAGAGAAGTGAATTTTAATTGAGCTTGAAGATCTCAGTTCATGATAGCTGGCGGTGAGCAGCCATTGACATAGAGGAGGGCTCAGGCATCCACAAAAAACGCAAGTCGACATGGCGGGAATTAAGACTAGGGCATCTGGAAGTCGGAAAGGCTGGTTCGAGAATACTAACAACGAACAAAAATTAAATTGAGATGTAGTTTTCTGCGCCGAACGCCAGTCAGTAACGACCCAGTAGAGCAGTCCGAAAGAAGATAGAAGGAGAAAGCAAAAGTAAGACTACCATGGAATTTCTGACCGTCAGAGTTAAGCGGTAGGATAAGTTGTAGAGCACTTGCCCGCAAAATGCAAAGGTCCCGAGTTCGAATCTCGGTCCGGCACACAGTTTTAATCTGCCAGGAAGTTTCATATCAGCGCACACTCCGCTGCAGAGTGAAAATATCATTCTGGAGCGTATGACTTCTTATGTACTAGAGGGTAGGAACTGTAGAGGAAAACAGAGATTGAAATACATCCAGCAAATAATTGAGGACGTAGGTTGCAAGTGCTACTCTGAGACGAAGCATCTGGCATAGGAGTTGAATTCGTGGCGGGTCGAGTCAAACGAGTCAAAAGACGATTAAAAAAATCGTATAGAATAACTTTCTGGGGTAGCTCAAGGTTGTGAAACTTTTTTCAGTTCAAAAACGTGATGCAAGAATAATACGTGGGGCCTACCCACGATCAACTTATAGAAATATATTTACGGGAGTTGTGCAGTTTGACTACGGTTTCACAGTATATTTACTCCTTCTGCCTCTGACAGAATTACAATGTCATCGGCAAACCTCAAACTTTTTATTTCTTCTCCATGGATATTAATTTCTACTCCTAATTTTTCTTTGGTTTCCTTTACTGCTTGCTCAATATACATATTGAATAACATTGGGATAGGCTAAAACCCTGTCTCACTCCCTTCCCAGCCGGTGCTACCTTTTCATGCCCCTCGATTCTCATAATCACCATCTGGTTCTTGTACAAATTATAAGTAGCCTTTCGCTCCCCTGCATTTGACCACTGCCACTTTCACAATTCGAAAGAGAGTATTCCAGTCAACCTTGTCAAAAGCTTTTTCTAAGTCTACAAATGCTATAAATTTAGGTTAGCCCCACTGCAGTGGGGCCTGCAATTTCTCTTCATCCCAACTAATGTAGATTTATGACTGGATACTACAGTGGTACGGTCTTATACTTGGCATGGCCACACTTTGGCATGCAGTAGTTTAGTGTCACTGGCTTCTGAATAAGGCCAAATTATTTTGGCTGAAACCTGGGTAAAGATTGGTTTCTATTTGCAACTGAGGCTGACGTGTTATATGTTCAATTATCACAGTTGCTGACAGGGCTGCACAATGTTAAAAATTCTTGCGTACTGTCTTCTCTTGATTTTTGATCCAGATTTTGGCAAACTGAACTGATCCTGCTTGTTGAAACTAAACAGCATTCTTTTTGTTTTGGGACATGGTATAAATTCTGTAAGTTACCATTTGGGCTTAACATGTCGTCAGCTGCTTTCATTCGAGAATTAAATACTATTCTTTCTAACACATTGAGCGAAAAGATTACATCTTTTGCAGATGACAAATAAATTGCAGCAGAGTCTTGGTCTGAACCGAGCCATGTACTACATTCACTGTTAGAGAGAGGTATTTTCGGATTTGGTCATTACACTTAATCTTGAAAATTTAGAATCTGTAAAACCCAAAATTAAGTTCTTGGTCACATTATTTTGGCAGGCGACATTCAATTGGACCCAGGGAAGTTAAAAGCTTTTGAGGAAATGCCAGCATCAAGTTAGAGAACTTTAGACCTCTTACGTTTTTATCGTTTTTTCCCTTAATTCGAAGAATAAGTCTACATCTAGATTATATGAACACACAGGGAAGCAAACAGCGTGACGCTGGGACTATTAGACTCGGGCCAAATTCCAAAGTTTCAAAGCTACTCTCCCTGCTACTCCTACATTATTTCACTCTGATTTAACTTGTGTTTTTTGTATTTCTACAGACAGTTCGAAAACATGTCATAGGATACAATTATTTGAAGAAGCTCAGGAAGATGGTGTTATTACTCACAGTAGGTGGACATTTGTCAATCGTATCCTGTCATAATCTGAATGTCATCACTTTATTACAAAATTAGAAGCGTTGTCTGAGGTCTGGGCCTTCACTACATTCCGTTTCTCTGTGTATGTGAAACACACTAAACCATATACTGCCCACTGGGCATGCAAATTTTTAATCACTGCTAAACTAAAACATTATGAATAAGCATACTGGGACTTGTATTTGCTAAAATTTCATTGCACTCTTGTTTGTATTTGCAGGGCACAAAACATCACTGGTATGCTCCGTCACATGCACATGTTGGATAAATTACAGGAATTGTGATGACTACCATGAAAAGAATTAGGTAGGATCTGAAAATTATATTTCTTTATCACTAGGAAACACTGGCAAGGAACAAAATAAAGACCGTATTATGAAGGAGGTGAAGGAGGAGTGGTATGCTAAAACGAATACTCCATTGAGAGAATATCATTTTGCACAAAACAACATTCCATTCAGAATTCAAAATCCTAACGGTTCTCATTGCCTTCTGAGCATACCCAACAATTTAGTTTATAAGTACCTTAGTTATGCCTACTTTGGTCCTTGCAAATGTTTTAATAATTTACGTAAACATGTTATTTCAACAACTTAGAGATGAGAATTTGTCATGTTTTAGCGAAGTGCAAACTCTGTCAGAAAGCAAAAAGTCCTACTATTCCACACAATACTCCAATGCTTCCTATGGTGCCAGCCGAACTGAAAGAATTAGCAACTGTAGACTTGTGTGGCAAAGTTCCGAAAACAAACCATGGCTTTTCGTTTGTTTTATAGCTGCGAAACACACTTATAAGTTTGTATCATTCACCCCATTGTGCAAAGCAATTGTTAAGTCAGTGTCTGCAGCTTTAGTTCAAAATTTCCTCAAGGCAGTTGGCCTTGTTGATAAATCTCAATTTTGTTCACATTACTGAGTGTCCAGTTTATGATGTTCGATGGTTACATCAATTTTATATCACATACCATACCACCTCAAATCCTTGATGACAGAACTGGGAAAACTTGTACATTATATTGTTATCGCCAACATAAAACTTAGGATAAAAATTTAAACATTTTTCAGAGTGAACGACGTTTGTGCAGAAAATAATGAAATACATTTTTTTCTGAAAGCATGTTCGTTTTGTATATAATTCCAAGATAGCTTATTTTACCCCACTGTTTTGGCTACAAAACTCTATTTTTCATTATAATCCCCGATCAACACGACGGCCTCACATCACCTTACTGGGAGAGCCTATACGCCCTCATGGTACCACTCCACTGGTCGACGTTGGAGCCAACGTCTTGCTGCATCAATAACATCCCCATCATACAGATATGGCTTCCAATGGAATGCATCCCTCATGGAAGTCCGGAGGTACGGTATCCAGACCACAGGGTGGATGAGGAAGAACAGTCCAATGGAGTTTGTGAGCTATTGTTAGGTACATAGATTTGTGTGAGGCTTTGCGTCCATGGAGAAGGAAAGGTTTTCTACATTTTTGTAGTTATGAACATTCCAAGAACCACTACCATATGCAAGCGGCTGGAACACAGGAATTGGACACATTTCCATGGTGTTGTTGTGATGATGATGAATACCTCATCCATGAGTCACCGTGCTTTTTTTCATTGCCATGTCTCCATAGACATTGTGCTGAACCTAGTAATATTATCGCTTATCTTGTTATTCACCAAAACAAACTTAATTATAGATCTCTGCCGGAAACATACCTTATTTGTAGACGCCACTTTGAGGTTTCATATAGCGTTGTTAGCTACCGGAAATTCGTGAAACTACAGGGGTTGCTGCAAGAATATTCCACGATATTTAGCAACAAATTCTGCATTTTTCAACCAATATTGGCTGAGTAAAAAATTGTGGCATTAGTTACTGAACACACCTCATTCTTATTTCGTCTGTTCATCTTCACTTCTGTTGCTGAAAAACAAGAAAGCAACAATAATGGATGTAATACCCTTACTACCACAATGATGGCTACGTCATCATGATGTGGTTGACTAGGAAATCTCTAAGACAAAAATAGTGGTCAGACTTCACCAATTGACACATTAAGGAAACCACGTAAGCACAAATTTTTCATTGTGTTCCATAGTCCTTTCCACATTCAAATGATTTCACAGGCAAATGCTATAGAAGTGGAGATGTTAAGGATTCGTAAGACATGAGGTCTCCACATGTGTTAAATATAAAATTACTTTTTTGAATGGTTTAACATGTGATGGAAAATAACTTTGAATAAGAATAGCTCAGGTTCACCATAACTAGGAGGGACTTCTGAAGAAACATGTTGTGCAGCAGTATGTACTCATACATAAGGTAGAGCTTGACAACTATCTGTATAGATATAAGATATGTTTGGTGGAGAATGGTACCGTAATGTTGAGTGTCTTTACTGCTGGGTAATTTTGCATTATCTTTTGTCAGTGTCGTTATAATATATTGAAGTTGGAATATTATTTTTACCACATTATTTTCTATGTTTATAGATTTTCTTTAGTTACTAATTCCTGAAACAATCTTCGTTGTATATGACAGTAACAAATATTCTGACCTGTTAAGGATTGGAGATTGAAGTCAAGCATTAATGAAAAACAGTTCTGTCCGAAAAGGTATTAAAAACAAAGTGTTTCATTGTTCAATTTCTAATGTTTATCAAAGAAAGAATGGAACTACATATTGAAGAGCTTTTTGAGCTGAGACAGGACTACAACTGCTTAATTAAGTACTTTCATTACATATACATTATGAAATGTAGAAGAGAAATGAAAGAACAGGTTAATTAGTTGTAAGATATGATTACTGTCATTTTGTGTGCAAAAGTACTGAGAAAGGTTCAGTGAGCAGATACCACAACCACGTTATTGAATACCTTCATAATATAATATGTACACAGATTAGAATTTCACTGTGTAATATACTTATATGTATCATAAACCTATATGTTTTGTTTCATGATATATAATATTCCTTGTATATCAAACAATGTATATATGTTCACTAAATATTCTGATCCATAATGGGGTACTTATACATTACAGATAGTGTCTAATTTCCTATGATTTGTACTTCATGCATTCTGGACAGGTATTCACTACTGTAAAGATGTACATACGCAAATTATTTCAGAGGAGCCTTATATGGGATGGTGGAAACACTGAATTTTGACTTGTAGCTCTGCTTCATTAAATGGATGACCAGAGAAAATTAGGTGGAGCACCGTGTCAAGTATCTCATTATGTAAACATTACCACGCTGTTGGTTCTCCACCTCATCACATTGCCTCTTCTTTCTTCAAAAACGATTGAGATGAAGTGAAAGTGACGCTGTACGAGGAAACAGCTGACAAAATTGTTATTTCATCAATACTGAACATCTGGGCTGTCAGTGGAAGAACTGATTCAACTTTCTGCCCTCTCTGAATCAGTCCTTTTCAACACTACTGCTATTTCGTTAGGATCTTTTGGTTGTCTGTGGAGAAACTCATCACTTTGCTGCGCTCACCGAGTCTGCATGTAACCCACAAATACGTGACTCTCTGTTCAATTGTGACTACATGTGTCAGCTAATAGGGTATCCTCAATAAAGGAATGTGTACTTTGTGTGACATTTGCTTCTGTTACTTTCGCCTCCCAAAGCATGGCATTGTCCCATGTGTGTTTCCTCCTTCAGTTTAGCATAGCAGTCCACATGTTTTTAAGACACCACTTTACTGTCAACATGTTATTAATCACTGCAAGTCATTCGGTTTACTTATTCGCTCAAAATATACAATTTTTGTTGATCCTCTTATTTCCGTATTTTGCACTTATGATTACATTTATACTACATAATTTTCTGTAGGTTATTTACTTGTGGAATCTGTCTCTTCAACTTCCTCATAAACATTACAATCTTAGTTGTCTTTCCCATTTCTAGTGACATTACAAATATTTAGATACGGATATCAGATTATCAACGCCCAGGTTTATTAGTTATCTTTTGTTTATTTACTATTTTCAATATACAATTACATTTTCCTGTTTTGGAAACACTGGATGCTCAGCCTTCCATACTTCCGCCCATTTTCTCATATATTCAAGTGTTAATACTCCCAATTTTTGTTGGTGAAAGAATTTCTGGAACATTTCTCCTATATTTTTTAGCGAGAAACATTCTGTGAATTTCCTCTTTGGGTGGGGTGATTAAGGGTTGTTATGATTAAAATCTGTTGCATTATAAGAAGCAGAAGTTTTGTTTGCGATATTTGCCAATAGAAAACACTTTTCCTGAGTACATGTATAAACGAGAGTCTCTGGATTTCAAAGTCTATATTATTGTCAAGCAGTCAATTCATATGGGCCAGACTATTTCATCAAGCATTGGCTGAAGTGGATCAGATCGCAGAATTCAGATGGAGCAACTTAGTAGACGTTAAAGAAGGCAATTTATGGCGTATGCTAGCGTTGTAAAAGTGGGGCGTCACGTTTAGAAAACATTTTTAGTTTTAATCTGTAAATGTCGTAACTCAAAAAAATGTTCAAATGTGTATGAAATCTTATGGGACTTAACTGCTAAGGTCATCAGTCCCTAAGCTTACACATTACTTAACCTAAATTATCCTAAGGACAAACACAGACACCCATGCCCGAAGGAGGACTCGAACCTCCGCCGGGACCAGCCGCACAGTCAATGACTGCAGCGCCCTAGACCGCTCGGCTAATCCGAGCGGCGTCGTAACTCATTTTGTTTGACTAGTTGGTACTGCAGAATGCACGTATGAAAAGAATTACACCACCCTCTATCCTTTTTCTTTTCAAACAACTGAAAATTTAAATTTTGTATATAGAGTTAACTTTTCAAAGTATAAAAATTTGCTAATGATTGTGACCAGTCTAATATGTAATTTCATATCCTCTAATTTCTATTAATGAATATGAACTTGAAATACCATTATTTTTCAGATGACTTGTCATTTAACCTCCACGTCCTACTCGCTACCTAAAACGATTTAAAGCATAGCAATTCTGACTAGTATTGCAGCTGGGGGGATCCGATTATTAACTGATAATCTGCTGATGCTTAGCACACTTGTATTGCACTCCGCTAGCTGTTTGTAGTAATGGTAAAAGATGTGTGACTTGTTTCAGAATTTTCCATAGAAATGCAATTGCATTGCCATTATGGATTATCTGTTGCCACACAGGTAATCCAAGAGATTATCAGGACGAAAATATATCATTGCTTTGTGCACTTAGGAAAAATATTATATTCAATGTGACAGTTATTGGTTTGACATACATTCATACCTTATTTCGGTAGCTGTGCAACTGTTTTTAGTTGAATAGCCAAGTACTGAGATTACATATAAAGTTTACACAGCAATATAGTTATCTCATGCAGTGTATTGTTCATAAGAACTGTACATAACGCAAGTAATTGCGCATGTAGGTAATTTAAGCATAAAAGTTTCTCATGCAGTACAATTAATGGTTACAAACAACCACTAGCGAGCATGAAGTTAATCGCGTGCACAGTGAGATTAAGATCTGAAGGTGTCCTGAAACACAAAAGTAAAAACCTTCTTTCGAAAATTTAGCAGAGCATAACAGTTACAACTGCCAATTCTATAGTTTACTATGTTTCTGGTTCAAATGGCTCTGAGCACTATGGAACTTAAGTTCTGAGGACATCAGTCCCTTAGAACTTTCAACTACGTAAACCTAACCAACCTACGGACATCACACGCATCAATGCCCGAGGCAGGATTCGAACCTGCGACAGTGCTGGTAGCGCGGTTCCAGACTGTAGCGCCTAGAACCGCTCTACCACCCCGGCCGGCACTATGTTTCTATGTTGTCTTCCATATGTAATATCTCTGCAGGCTATACATCACTACTCTCTTCACATATTAGTTATATTTTATTGTGACTGTTATTTTAACTAATTTGTTATTTTGGCACTGTTTCCCAGGTTGTTCCTTTTCCATTCATCTGCTCTTTAACAGTTTTAATTTAGAGGACATTTTCGCTGTGTTTGTATCTCAGTCTTGATGTGTATCATGATTGTCAGTGTTGTTCATAAATATTGCATCTTCATGGAAGACGACAGTCAATTAAGGTCTGATGATAAGCCGAGAATTGGTTAGCAAAAAGTAAATTCTGTAGATTATGGACTATACTGTGATTTTCATTTATAATTATGAAGTTTTTATACGAGGAAGCAACAGAGGAATCGGTTAAGACAAGACTGGTCACTCGAAAATTCAGCTCTCTCAGAGGAGTCAGTAAAGTACGACCTATCTCTGTCAGTGTGTGGTGCGGGATTTCCAAAAGCCACATCCCTCTCTACTTATGATACTTTCAACAGCAAGAGGTACTTACTATTCCAGACACATATGCTGAGATATTTATTGAAGGACACCTCGAAGAAGTAAGTCATATCTTCTGGTCCAGTATCACGGATTGCTTAGTTTGTAATAAAATATTATTGGCTGGTAATAGAAACTGCTTTACCTTATTTATTATCTAAACCAAACGTTTCGGGAAATATTCAAATCAACCTCAAATGTGCTCTGTACACTTGGTGTGGGAATCTAGGGTTATTTTCTCTAGGCATAAAACGTTTAAGGGTATCATATGTTCCTTTCACAACCACATGGCACATAACCGAATGAACAGAACATTTATGTCACTCACCTGAGTTGTTGGATCTCACTTGTGCGACTCTGGCGCAGTTTGACCACCAGGACACGTATGATGTTTAGCAGGAACAAGAAATTCAACTGTATGCAGAAAAAAGTGAGTTGACGATGGATGTTTGAAAATAACGCAAATTTAGTAAGAATTATACTACACTTAAAATAGCTTTAGATAAAGTCCTTTGTGAAACTACGTCTACATTTTTCATATTGTGATTGAAAAGTGAACAGAACAGTCTGACGGTGATTTGATCTCAATTCATGCAGGTCATGTCAACTCGTGGTCATGAATTATTTCTGGATAAGATACATGTTACACCTCTATACAATAAGTGCTAAGAAATAAAATATTTTCGTTTTATCTTAATTTTTGTAAATAGTAAGGTCCGTTGAAATATGCATATTTTGTAGGCAGAGGAAGATTGGGAAGGAAGTCGTCTGTGCCCTCTCAAAGGAACCATCAGGTAAATGCCGCGATGACCTCGCGACTTTTAAAAAGAGACAAGAGTGGTCTGTTATGAAGCCTGTAGTAGTAATTCAATCAAGTCACTACTGAGTTGCATCCCAGAGTGGCCCATACATTACATCAACGGTACTCCACGAAATTCAGCCTGTTACTGCATGTGAAATCCAGAAACCACAGTGCACATTAGCAGACTTTGTAGTAAGTCACTAAATTTCTTGCGTGCATGACAGTCAGTGCTAGATGGGAGAGACAGTAAGTGTCTCTCATGAGCTGCAAGATATAACCGACTCCTTTGTGACGCCTCATGATCCTGCTAATGCTTTCAAATCGCCATCATCAAAATATCAGTGAGCAGTTCCTATTTACCAAGTTCGCTCTTGCGGGGTCTTCCGTTGTCTGTGTGAAAAGTAAGTTCGGCTCTACAGATTCAATGAGAAGCAGATGAAAAAAAAAAAAAAACAAATGAGCTCTTCTCAACAGTGCAGTGTTGACTGTTACATTGTAGAAAATATCAGTTCATAGATATTCATGAAGGATTAAAGTCATGATAGAAGACAATAATAGTTTGTAAATAATGTCATAATAATAAAATGGATATGAATATTCCATACCTCTCGGTCACAAATATTAAGTCAAAATTGACCAGGTTTCGACGCTACTGTGAGCGTCGTCTTCAGAATTAAACTAACTGTTGTAAAACATATTAGGTATATAATACATTAATAAAATTAAAGTTTGTACTGACTGGAAAGAGATGCGGTACTTACAAGTCACATTTTAAAAAATCTAAACCGGAACGGCGACGTCATGAATAGTTGTAAATAATATGGCGAGCCGCTAAGGGCTGCTCGTACTTGAGTGAACAAGGGTTGCAATAAGACTGAGGTGCCCACGTTAGAAAGTGTGGGCAAGTAAACATGGTGTTGCTAAGAGCGCCATCTAGTAGCCGCAGAAACTAGGCTACTGTACATTCAAAATTAGACAATAAAATTGTGATGAAGCTGATTCAGGCATAATGTAAGCACTAATAATAATAGGATGAAGTTACATATTTATCTGCTTTAAACTGAGATAGATTTTGTAACGTAAAGAAACGTCAGTTATGACATACAAGAAAACAGCAACGATGTAACAGGAAAACAACATTTCGGCAAGCTGCATGAGGAAATCTCAATCAAGGATCATGCAATGGCTTTATAAATTCTAAAAAGTTTTTATTTCGCAGCTGCAGCTGTTCGTTGAGAATGAGGCCATCATGACGAGAGAGATGTTTGAAAATCTCCAATTTCTCTAAAACATGCAACCTACGCCCCTTTTTCTCGGAACGCAGAATATTGCTATCGCCTATGGCTTTAGGCACGTGTCCAGTAATTAAGAGATGATCGGCAAAGGATGAATTTAGGGGACTGGTGCCGTTCTTTCTCAAAAGACGTTCTTTATATCTGATGGTAAAAGCACGTCCGGTTAGCCCTATGTAATAGGAGGAGGAGGTATCACAGATGATCTTATAAAACGCCAGAACTTTCTGTAGGGGAGCGAATGGATTTCAAATTATGAATGAAGTTTCTCTTCAGATTATTATTAGTAGAGAAGGCAACATAGCAGTTGTATTTGTAGCGAAGCATGCGCTGAATCTGATAGGAAATGGGTCCTACGAAAGGAATAGAAAATCTAGTCCCAAAACTTGGATTTCGTTAATAATGGGTGTTTTTCTCGTTTCTGGGAGAAAATATACGGCCTGCAACATACCTTCAAGCTTAACGTTAATTCTCTCTATCTCTTTCTCTCTCTCTCTCTCTCTCTCTCTCTCTCTCTCTCTCTCTCTTTCTCTCCCCTTCTCTCCCTCCCTCTCTTTCTTTTTTTGGACTGGGTGGGCAGGGTGTTCGTCATTCTTCTGCCTGGACTGATAGGGTCCGCCACGAATTCCTCTCCTGCGGCAAACCTTTCGTCTCACAGCAGCACATGTAACCTACATCCTTAATTATTTGCTGCATGTATTTCAACGTCTCTCTTCCCCTATCGTTTTTACCCTTTACAGCTACACTAGTACCAAGGAAGTCATTCCATAATGTCTTAACAGATGTCTTATCATTCTGTCCTTTCTTCTTGTCAGCGTTTTCCGTATGTTTCTTTCTCCTCCAATTCTGTAGACAACCTTCTCATTTTTATCAGTTGACCATATTTCCAACATCCCTCTACAACAGCACATCTCAAATGCTTCAATTCCCTTTTTTCCGTGTTTTTTTTTCCACACCCCATGTTTCACTACCACAAAATGCTTTGCTCTAAACGTACATTCTCATCGGTTTCATCTTCACATTGAGATATACACTACTGGCCATTAAAAGTGCTACACCATGAAGATGATGCGCTACAGACGCGAAATTTAGCCGACAGGAAGAAGATGCTGTGATATGCAACTGATTAGCTTTTCAGAGCATTCACACTAGGTTTGCGCCGGTGGTGACACCTACAACGTGCTCACATGGGGAAAGTTTCCAACCGATTTCTCATACACAAACAGCAGTTGACCGGCGTTGCCTGGTGAAACGTTGCTGTGATGCTTCGCGTAAGGAGGAGAAATGCGTACCTTCACGTTTCTTTCATAAAGGTCGGATTCTAGCTTATCGCGATTGCGATTTATCGTATCGAGACATTGCTCCTCGCGTTGGTCGAGATCCAATGACTGTTAGCAGAATATCGAATCGGTGAGTTCAGGAGGGTAATATGGAACGCCGTGCTGGATCCCAACAGCCTCGTATCACTAGCATTCGAGATGACAGGCATCTTATCCGCATGGATGTAGCGGACCGTGCAGCCACGTCTCGATCCCTGAGTCAACATATGGGGACATTTGCAAGACAACAACCATCTGCACGAACAGTTCGACGATTTTTGCAGCAGCATGGATTATCAACTCGGAGACCATGGCTGCGGTTACCCTTGATGCTGCATCACAGAGAGGAGCGCCTTCGATGGTGTACTCAACGACGGACCTGGGTGCACGAATGGCTAAACGTCATTTTTTCCGATGAATCCAGGTTCTGTTTACAGCATCATAATGGTTGCATCCGTGTTTGGTGACATTGCGGTGAACGCACATTGGAAGCGTGCATTCGTCATCGCCATACTGGCGTACCACCCGGCGTGATGGTATGGGGTGCCATTGGTTACACGTCTCGGTCACCTCTTGTTCGCATTGGCGGCAGTTTGAACAGTGGACGTTACATTTCAGATGTGTTACGACCCGTGGCTCTACCCTTCATTCGACCCGTGGCTCTACCCTTCATTCGAACCGTGCGAAACCCTACATTTCAGCAGGATAATGCACGACCGCATGTTGCAAGTCCTGTACGGGCCTTTCTGGATACAGAAAATGTTCGACTGCTGCCCTGGCCAGCACATTCTCCAAATCTCTCACCAATTGGAAACGTCTGGTCAATGGTGGCCGAGCAACTGGCTCGTCGCAATACGCCAGTCGCTATACTTGAAGAAATGTGGTATCGTGTTGAAGCTGCATGGGCAGATGTTCCTGTACACGCCATCAATGTTCTGTTTGACTCAATGCCCAGGCGTATCAAGGCCGTTATTACGGCTAGAGGTGGTTGTTCCGGGTACTGATTGCGTGAAAATGTAATGACATGTTAGTTCTAGTATAACATATTTGTCCAATGAATACCCGTTTATCATCTGCATTTCTTCTTGGTGTACCAATTATAATGGCCAGTAGTGTTTATTTGAAAGTACGAGACTTCTATTAGCCATGAATGCCATGTTTCGCTCTAATTTGTTGCATTTTATGTCCTCATTGCTTCATCTGTCTCGTGTTATTATGCTTCCAATAAAACAGAATTTATTAATTTTGTCTGCTTGATGACAATCAGTTTTGAAAATTTTCTCGCTATTCTGATATCTACCACGTTGCATCACTTTGGGCTTAATCGCAATCCATATTCTGCAGTCATTAGAGTGTTTATTCCACTCAACAGTACTTTTAATTCTTCTTGACCTTCGCTAGTACCGCAATGTCGTAAACGAATCTTATCGTTGATATCCTACTCGTTGATATCCTACTCGTCAAACTCTATTTTAATATCAACATTGCTTCTTCGGTGTATGGACTGACCAATAGGGATTTAAGACTGAATTACTGTCTTACACCATTTTTATACGAGTTCTTTGTTCTTGGTCTTCCATTCTTCTTGGATCTTCTACATATAGTCTACTACCCATCTCTCCCTATAGCTTACTCCTGTTTCCCAGAGAACTTCGTACAAATTGTACCATTTCACATCGTCGACGCTTTGTCTAGGTCGACCAACCATGTAATATTGTCATTATTTTTCTTAAACCTTTTCGTTCTTCTCCTCCTTATAAGACTCATACGACTGCCGCAGCATCCTGCCCATTGTCTTACATCTCTTTTCTTGCATCTTGCTTCCGCTATCAAAAAGCGCAACATCAGACCTGCCACTCAGGAGTCTCTACTGTTCCGGAAGGTAGACTGATAATGTTGTCTAACCGAACATCAATTTTATTTTCGATTCTTCAGTGTATTTTTTTTTTGTCAGCAACTTGGATTCAGAAGACGTTATCCTGCTTGTGCATTAGTTCTCGGGCTTATCTACTTTTGCTACTCTCAGGATTGTGTGGATAATATTTTTCCAGAAGTCTGATGATATGTCTCCAGTTTCTTAGACGGTACATGTGAGCTTGAATTGTTGTTTGATTGCAACATTAACTAATGAATTTAGAAAGTCCATAGTGATGGCATTTGTTCCTGCTGCCTGTTTTGATAGCATGTCTTCTAATGCTGTTTTAGGCTCTGAGTTTAAAAGTGGACCCCATATGTCTTTCATATTAAATCCCATTTCTAATTCTATCACGTGAGTCAGTTCTTCCATCTCCTGGAGTCCTTAATTGTATTCATTCTACTAGACCAGTCCTTCCTCCTTCGTTTAACAGCGGAACTCCTATTGCGCTCTTGGTTTTGACGTCCTTGTTGCGAAAGGGGAACGTATGTGGTAATTCCACTAGTGGTACAAGTTTACGATTCGGTTCTCCGTCTTAATACTTCCTAATGAGAGTTAGGTAGAAATTTTATGGAAATAGGAATTAGCATTACAGAATATTTTCAATAAACAGATATCCAACTAAATGGCACAGAGGAGGTGATGAAATGCTACTCACCACTATAACACCAAGGCGAGGTCCCTCGAGTATCCAGAAGTATGGCGTGAGGTTGTAGCCCCACCAGCACCTGTCCCACGTAATAAACAGAGAAAGTGTAAGAGAAAATGGTGCTTAATCCGGTACATACAGTAAATTTTTAATCGACTTCCTTTGAGGAATACCTTATGTATTGTATTGAAAAAATTTTAGAAAGGGATCTAAGGTGTCATAAGACATTATTGAATCTATGAGATGATATTACGAATTAATCTTAGTACGTAGGAGCATAGGTCTTTATCAGTTGACCACACAGAAGTAATGCTTCAAAGTGACATACACGGAACTTCCTTATCACATCGATGAAATATTTGCGTTGAAAGAAAGCAAGGAAGGAGACATGCACAAACTGGTGGTCCAATGTTCCTTTTTATTTTGAACGAACACTAGTAAATTTGAATTTAAAAAAGTGCGATCGTGCTGTGTTTTTCAAATCTCTAAAATAATATCTATACTTCTACAAATGTAAAATTTTATTACCAGAAAAGAACGTTAGGCAGCTGACTGCAGAAAGGTACTGGATAAGTAGAAGATAGTCATTGATACATGCACCTCTGTTAGACTGGAATAGCGGAAAGAAGGAAACTGGATTTACAATAAATAGAAAATGCCGTCAACTGATTAGGTACTAAATGCGTAGCTGTGAACGAAAGGCGAGGTTCTAGAAGAAATGTGGAACTGTTATTAACTTCGTAACGGAGAGTAAATGTTACACGTTTGTACTGCGTATTCCTTTTCTCCCCATTTAGTGTCAGTACTTCATTGGTTATCCTATTTATCCACCCAGTGTTCAGCACTCCTCTGTAGCAACCTATTTTAAAAGTGTCTATTCATCTCTTGTTTACCGTTCACGTTTCGCTACCGTAAGAGGCTTCGGTGAGGATAAATATCGGACGGTTATAATTAAAATGCAGCTACTCACAGAAGTACAGTGTGGGCTGTAATAATCCTGTGGCAGCGAAGCTTGGTGTATGCCCTAATGCGGAACCAGTTTTTTCTGGAAGAAATTAGATCCACCATGTGCTAACCTCGCACTGTACTGCGTCTCGTCGACGTCGCCAATGCTCATATTGCACAAATTGTGTAAGCGCTGATTAATAAGAACATCAGCATTATGCCTTTCTGACTTATTTGGTCTTTTCTGCCCAAGTTCCATCCTTAATCTGTTACACGCGAAAATATTTCTATACGTCTTTCCCGCATTCACAGCGCCAGATTTGCACCTGGAGGTCAAAATTGGAATTACTTTTTTACATCGTAAATCGGTTCCGTATTAACGCATTTGCCAAGTTCCGCTGCCACACCATAATTAAAGCCCACAATGGGCCTCTGTGAGCAGCTGCGCTTAAATTATGACCAACCGCCACCCTTTTATAAAAGACTTTCTAATACATAAATTAACTTTCAATTACACCGAATTTGTCGTTTTCAAAAACTCTTTTCTTGGTGTTGACAGTCTTATACCTTGTATGCTTTGTACCTCGGGCCACGTCAGTTTCTTGTTACCCAAATAGGAAATATTATCTATCTCTAATCCTAATCTAATTCTCTCAGTATCGCCTGGTTTAATTCGATCCCATTCAATGGCCCTAACTGACCTTTTACTTTTGTAGATGTTCATTTGAAAATCCTGTTTAGAGACCTTTTTAGTTTTGTTAATATCCATTTGAAAACGTCTTTTCAACGAACCATCCATTCCGTCCAACAGATTTAGCAAGTCCACTGTATCTGCGACAGAATTACGATCTATTTGCCTAATATTAATGGTTTTATTTCTTCTGCTGATTTAGCTTAACCAGAGCGGTACCGAAGACGACGAGCGGTCAACGAACAAAGAATGTTACGTTAGAAGGAAGAATTTTACGGTCTCACGTCCCGATGAAAAACTCTTATTGGGGAATCATGTGGAATAAATATGATCGTTTCCTTTCCATAGGAACGCCATTGGCCTTAAGTGATTTAATGAAGCCAAAGGAAACCCAAATGCTCAAGCCTGGAAGGAGATTTAACCTCCTTCCGTCCGTCCAAATAAGCTTCGAATGCCTTAACCATTGGATCACTTCATTCGATATGAAACAGAAGAAAGAAAAAAACGAATAATACGGAATCTCTACATATTAAGAAAGAGGTAAAATTGTGGATTACAGAACCGGATAGAGGTGGTGCTCCTACCGAAGGATAACGCAGCCCCCTGCTTACGTATATGCAGAATGCGCTGCAAACACCTAACAACGTGTCACTGGGCGAGCAAGTTTGCGGCGAGCCCAGCGTAAGTTAGGCAGTGCTCCGGAATGTCTAATGAGTTCGCAGACGGCTTAGTTAGGGCGGAAGGCGTCAGGCTGGAGGTATTGACAGCTGCCGCCCAACGGCGCGAGCTAAAGTCTCTTGTGCCGCGCCCCAACCCTTGCAGAAGTAAGAGTCACGATCCTGGTGATGTATTGCAGTGGCTAATTTCTGGATAACAAAAAAATTGCCTTCGTTTCCTTTAAACTCAGCCACCTTTACTAAGAGATTCGAGTTCCTCATAACTACGAGGGGCGTTTATAAACAATATGTACCATTTTAAAAATAAAATGAGAAACGAATCGAATATCACAAGAGATAGAACCTACTTTTCAGCATAATTTCCACCTACATGAAGGCACTAACCGCATCGTGTGTGTAGTACCAATTATGATCTTAATGTACGAATATGTAATGGTCTCTTTATTAGGAAAGAGTTGGATACAACAATGTACGGGGTTCAACCTGACAAAATGGCTCTGAGCACTATGGGACTCAACTGCTGTGGTCATCAGTCCCCTAGAACTTAGAACTACTTAAACCTAACTAACCTAAGGACATCACACACATCCATGCCCGAGGCAGGATTCGAACCTGCGACCGGAGCAGTCGCACGGTTCCGGACTGCGCGCCTAGAACCGCGAGACCACCGCGGCCGGTCCCTCAACCTGACATTCGAGATTTATGTAATTAATACGGATCTTAATATGATAACAGCAAACACTCGCAATTTCGGGGAGTTGTAGCTTATCGTGATCAGCGAATTCCTGTTCCTTTTCCTTCTAGCACCTCTCCCCCTTTTTTGTGGACACTTTTTTCGATGTTTGCGCTTCTTGGAATAGAGTTTTGAAGAGAAAAATTACCTGAATTAAAAAGGCAAGTAATTTGATTAAGCAGATTTTTCAGTGCATTTTAACGTTCTATGATAAACATAATGTGAATGATAACGTTCCAGCACCGTACACTGTGTGGGAAAAACTCGGGCTCACCAAGTGGGACAAAAATGGGCACTTAAAAAAAAATAACGAAAGAGAACCACATGGTAAAGCGGCACTATAGGAAGAGTAGCAGAGACATTAAAGAAGACGTCCCGCAAGACATTGTGCTCAAAGACAAAGTTTCTCAATCTACCACAACAGAAAAACTTCCATATCTTCAAAATGATATTGTAAGTATTCCTGGGATTTCTTAAATGACATCAAACGATTTGGTTACGGTTGCCGGAACTTCTTGTAGGCAATTGTCATTCCTAATGTTACCAAAGCTTCTAATGGTTCCATCAAAGAAAGACCAGGTTGATGAAGGACAAAACAGCAGTATTTAACTCCTCCCCATAGAAAAATTATTTGCAAAGTCGAAAAGAGCAGGAAAAAGAAATAAAAAAGGAAAACTGAAAACGAAACCATTTTATGGCGAAAAACCAATAGGGCCCTAGCAGCAAATAAGGCGAAGGAACAGAATACGGCAGTTGTAATATCAAGATCTGCTCAAAAAATTGAAAAAGCAAGGTTTATCGACTTCAACTGGCGAAGTACACACAGATGAAGCACACATAGCATTCATTATCGAGTGGTGGTTGGATCCAGCATCTACAACGATCAACCGAAACACTATGACCATCTATCTAACAGTCGGTACCTCCACTTTTGGCACGGATAACAACGGCGACGAGTCGTGAGCAGTGAGGCCTTGTTAGGCTGCTGGAGGGAGTTGGCACCACACCTGCACACACGAGTCACCTGTTCAATCATGTCCCAGATGTGTTCGATCGGGTTCAGATCTGGTGAGTTGGTGAGGGGCGGGGGGGGGGGGGGGGGGGGGTCAGCACGTCAACTGTAACTCGCCATTGCGCTGGGCCTTGTGACATGGGACACTGATGAAACATAATCGGGAAACATAATCGTCATGAAGGGGTGTACACAGTCTGTAACCAGTGTACGACATTCCTTGGCAGCCATGGTGCCTTACACGAGGTCCACGAGACCTATGGATGCGCACGTGAATGTTCCCCAGAGCGTAATGGAGCCGCCGCCAGCATGTCAGCATCCCACAGTACAGGTGTCAAGGACTTGTTCCCCTCAAAGGTGACGGATTCGCGCCTTTCCACCGGCATAACGAAGAAGGTACTGGAATTCATCACACAATGCGACACTCCACCACAGCGTTAAGTCCAGTGCCAATGGTCACTTTCCCAGTCTTTGTCGTAGTTGCTGATGTGGTGTTAACATTGATACATGCACAGTCCGTTGGCTGTGGAAGGTTATCATTAGGAATTTTCGGTGCACTGTGTGTTCAGACACACTTGTACTCCGCCCAGCATTAAAGTCTGATGTCAGTTCCGCCACAGTTCTGCGTTTCTTAGTTTTCAAGACTGCCAAACTTACGACGTCCAACATCTGTAATGAAGGGTGGTCGCCTAATCCCACGACATCTCTACGTTGTTTTACCTTTTTTTCCGTCACGTCTTGAAGGCACTCATCACAGCACTCCTCGAGCACCCGAAGAGTCGTGCAGTATCAGAAATGCTCCTGCTGAGCCTGTGGACGGTCATAATCATCACTCGGTCAGACTCAGATAGATCAGGTGCCTTCCCCGTTCTACGCACGGACAGCAAGTTCACTGATACTACATGCACCGTGCATCTATCTGACTAGCAGTCATTCCTCGACATATGAAGCTGCTGTCGCCTGGTTTGGTTTATATCGACAGTAGGTCGCTGGTCATAATGTTCTGGCTGATCAGTGTATTTCGTGATGTTTGGGCTCATGAACAATTTTTCAAAGCAGAAGATAACTACTTCGCCTTTTTTTGTTTATTTCTTTGCACCAAGTATTGAGAACTTTGTCTATATTAGTGGAATATTGCGAAAATTTCTACTTCTTGCCGAAAACCTCTTTTGGTACTTAACATAGATTTGTGGTATCGCTTGGTACTATTTTTAAGCGTTTCTATATGTTTTCACATATTTTTGCAGCAGAATAAAGTTGTCTTTACAAGTTTTCCCCATTTACTTAAATGTGTACCCTAATTTAATCGAAGGCTGGGGTAAGACCCAGTATATTGCTCCTAACGAGGTTAGTATCTTTTATGCTGAGATGTTTTATTTTAAGCTGTAACCTGACTAGTTTCACATCGTTGAGTATATAAGAGACCAGAACTACCTTAATTGACAACTTAGTAATCGCTGGAAATCATTTCTGTGAATTTAAGACTAAGCACGCCGTTTTGACCACCTTTCCCCTACTTCATCTTTGATATAATGGATATAATCCTTGTTGACGAAGTTATTAAACCGCAGATTTTTGTCAGTGAAAACTATATCTTCTCTCGACGAGTTGGTGAACAGTACATAGTTTTGGCTGCTCTAATAACTGTATATTTTTTCTTCATTGGTGGTTGGACTACTGCGATTACGATTTGTAGCCACCGCACCGTGATGAATAATTACTAACAAATGAGATACATTAACCAGACGCCACTTATTTACACCATGTCTGTTGATGATCCATTTTCCGTTTAAGTGCTTTATCGCAGACATTTCGTGGTAGCGTCCAATATCACAGATGGCCTGTGCTGCTGCGAGAGAGGTGTACAATAGTTATCATCGCACGCCATCGAAATGAAGCAAGTTATTTATTTAAGCTAAAACAATTGAAATAAGACGCCAACTTCAGAAATCAATTCTCAAATAAATCTGTCACCTGATTTTTTAACGAGCACTGTACTGAGGTTTTCATATCGACATCTTTTTGGCAGATGGGCAAGACGCTTTCTGTAACTGCAAGAACAGACGATAGTCACAAGGCACTGCGTCAGGGCTATGAGCAGGGTGATGAAATTGTGCCGCTCGTACGATACTATCAGATCTTCAGTGTGAAGAGGCGCATGGGGTCGGGCATTGTCGTGCTGAAAAACGAAGTCTCTAATGGGCATGCGACGCATTTTGTTTTGGAATGCTCGTACAGTTGATCTCACAATAAATGTCTGCACTGTCCTAGCTACCCACACCATAGACAAATAAAATACCTAGCCTGTTCCAAAATACAATGCAAATGTTTTTCCAGATTAGAACTGTTTGCTGGATTTCAGTTTCTTGGAGGATCGAGAATGCCTCCATTCTAAGAACTGTGTAAAACGAACAACCCATGTTTCGTCAGCCATTGACATTTTTGCAAAAAATGTTCAGTTCGGCACATGGTCTCTGAAGGAAAGTCATTCCACTGGCTGAAATTGCATTAAAGAAACTAATAATAGTGCGTATTCCAGAAAATTTGTAGTAGGAATTAAAGTTCAGTGAGAATAAATAACAACCTTGAGGTTTACTGACGACATTGTAATTCTGTCAGAGGCAGGAAAGGACATGGAAATGCAACCGAACGGAATGGACAGTGTCTTGAAAGGAGGATATCCGATGAAAATCAACAAAAGCTAAATGAGGATAATGGAATGTGGTCGAATGAAATCAGGTGGTGCTGAGGGAATTAGATTAGCTAATGAGAAACTCCCCCCCCCCCCCCCCCCCCCCCCAATGAACCATGGACCTTGCCGTTGGTGGGGAAGCTTGCGTGCCTCATCGATACAGATAGCCGTACCGTAGGTGCAACCACAACGGAGGGGTATCTGTTAAGAGGCCAGACAAACGTGTGGTCCCTGAAGAGGGGCAGCAGCGTTTTCCGCAGTTGCAGGGGCAACAGTCTGGATGATTGACTGATCTGGCCTTGTAACATTAACCAAAACGGCCTTGCTGTGCTGGCACTGCGAACGGCTGAAAGCAAGGGGAAACTACACCCGTAATTTTTCCCGAGGGCATGCAACTTTACTGTATGGTTAAATGATGGTGGCGTCCTCTTGGGTACAATATTCCGGAGGTAAAATGGTCCCCCATTCGGATCTCCGAATGGGGAGTACTCAGGAGGACGTCGTTATCATGAGAAAGATAACTGGCGTTCTACGGAGCGGAGCGTGGAATGTCAGATCGAGCAGGTAGGTTAGAAAATTTAAAAAGGGAAATGGATAGGTTAAAGTTAGATATTGTAGGAATTAGTGAAGTTCGGTGGCGGGAGAATCAAGACTTTTGGTCAGGCGAATACAGGGTTATAAATACAAAATCAAATAGGGGTAATGCAGGAGTCGGTTTAATAATGAATAAAAAAATAGGAGTGCGGGTAAGCTACTACAAACAGCATAGTGAACGCATAATTGTGGCTAAGATGGACACGGAGCGCACGCCTACTGCAGTAGTACAAGTTTATATGCCAAGTAGCTCTGCAGATGACGAAGAAATTGAAGAAATGTATGATGAATTAAAAAAAATTATTCAGATAGTGAAGGGAGACGAAAATTTAATAGTCATGGGAGACTGGAATTCGGTAGTAGGAAAAGGGAGAGAAGGAAACGTAGTAGGTGAATATGGACTGGGGCTAAGAATTGATAGAGGAAACCACCTGGTAGAATTTTGTACAGAGCACAACTTAATCATAGCTAACACTTGGTTCAAGAATCATAAAAGAAGTTTGTATACATGGAAGAAGCCTGGAGATACTGACAGGATTCAGATAGATTATATAATGGTAATACAGAGATTTAGGAACCAGGTTTTAAATTGTAACACAATTCCAGGGGCAGATGTGGACTCTGACCACAATCATTTGGTTATGAACTGTAGATTAAAACTGAAGAAACTGCAAAAGGGTGGGAATTTAAGGAGATGGGACCTGGATAAACTGACTGAACCAAAGGTTTTACGGAGTTTCAGGAAGAGCATAAGGGAACGATTGACATGGATGGGGGAAAGAAATACAGTAGAAGAAGAATGGGTAGCTTTTAGATATGAAGTAGTGAAGGCAGCAGAGCATCAAGTAGGTAAAAAGACGAGGGTTAGTAGAATTCCGTGGGTAACAGAAGAAACAATGAATTTAATTGATGCAAGGAGAAAATATAAAAATGCAGTAAATGAAGCAGGCAAAAATGAATACAAACGTCTCAAAAATGAGATCGACAGGAAGTGCAAAATGGCTAAGCAGGGATGACTAGAGGACAAGTGTAAGGAAGTAGAGGCTTATCTCACTAGGGGTAAGATAGATACTGTCTACAGGATAATTAAAGAGACCTTTGCAGAAAAGAGAAACACTTGTGTGAATATCAAGAGCTCAGATGGAAAACCAGTTCTAAGCAAAGAAGGGAAAGCAGAAAGATGGAAGGAGTATATAGAGGGTCTATACAAGGGCGATGTACTTGAGGACAATATTATGGAAATGGAAGAGGATGTAGATGAAGATAAAATGGGAGATCCGATACTGCGTGAAGAGTTTGACAGAGCACTGAAAGACCTGAGTCGAAACAAGGCCCCGGGAGTAGACAACATTCCATTAGAACTACTGCTGGCCTTGGGAGAGCCAGTCATGACAAACTCTACCATCTGGTGAGCAAGATGTATGAGACAGGCGAAATACCCACAGCCTTCAAGAAGAATATTATAATTCCAATCCCAAAGAAAGCAGGTGCTGACAGATGTGAAAATTAGCGAACAGTCAGTTTAATAAGTCACGGATGCAAAATACTAACGCGAATTCTTTACAGACGAATGGAAAAACTGGTAGAAGCCGACCTCGGGAAGATCAGTTTGGATTCCGTAGAAATATTGGAACACTTGAGGCAATACTGACCCTACGACTTATCTTAGAAGAACGATTAAGGAAAGACAAACCTACGTTTCTAGCATTTGTAGACTTAGAGAAAGCTTTTGATAACGTTGGCTGGAATACTCTCTTTCAAATTCTAAAGGTGGCAGGGCAAAATACACGGAGCGAAAGGCTATTTACAATTTGTACAGAAACCAGATGGCAGTTAGAAGAGTCGAGGGACATGAAAGGGAAGCAGTGGTTGAGAAGGGAGTGAGAAGGGGTTGTAGCCTCTCCCCAATGTTATTCAATCTGTATATTGAGCAAGCAGTGAAGGAAACAAAATAAAAATTCGGAGTAGGTATTAAAATCCGTGGAGAAGAAAAAAAAATCTTGAGGTTCGCTGATGACATTGTAATTCTGCCAGCGACAGCAAAGGACTTGGAAGAGCAGTTGAATGGAATGGATAGTGTCTTGAAAGGAGGGTATAAGATGAACATCAACAAAAGCAAAACAAGGATAATGGAATGTAGTCGAATTAAGTCGGGTGATGCTGAGCGAATTAGATTAGGAAATGAGACACTTAAAGCAGTAAAGAAGTTTTGCTATTTGGGGAGCAAAATAACTGATGATGGTCGAAGTAGAGAGGATATAAAATGTAGATTGGCAATGGCAAGGAAATCGTTTCTGAAGAAGAGAAATTTGTCAACTTCGAGTATAGATTTAAGTATCAGGAAGTCGTTTCTGAAAGTATTTTTATGGAGTGTAGCCATGTATGGAAGTGAAACATGGACGATAAATTGTTTAGACAGGAAGAGAACAGAAGCTTTCGAAATGTGGTGCTACAGAAGAATGCTGACGATTAGATGGGTAGATCACATAACTAATGACGAAGTATTGAATAGAATTGGGGAGAAGAGGAGTTTGTGGCACAACTTGACTAGATGAAGGGATCGGTTGGTAGGACACGCTCTGAGGCATCAAGGGATCACCAATTTAATACTGGATGGACGCGTGGAGGGTAAAAACCGTAGTGGGAGACCAAGATGAATACAGTAAGCAGATTCAGAATGATTTAAGTTGCAGTAGTTATTCGGATATGAGGGAGCTTGCACAGCATGGAGTAGCATGGAGAGCTGCATCAAACCAGTCTCTGGACTGAAGGGTACAACAGCAACAACGACATTCCAGACTCGGGGGCATTTTCATCGGATCAGGCATTTTACTCTAGGTTAGAAAACTTTTGTAAAATTTACTTTTGCAGTAAGATACAAAACAGGATGTTTCGGACTTTGTTTGGTAGGGAGTATACCCCACTACAGATGTAATGATTGGTATTAATTAAAGCGTAACGTATAAATTATGACTTCGTTTGAATAAATTTGGAGTAGTACCCTTCACGGTGGTTTAGTAACAATGTGATGTTTTCCTCCCTCTAGTGTTCTAGGGTTAAGCTCGCGTACGTAAACGTTCACGCTAGCGGAGGCTGCCGTAATGGCGTCTGTGGAAAGCCACCATTAGATGATACTTCGCATGCATTTACAAAGCTCCAGTGCTTATATTTCGAAACGGGTGATTCTTTACAAACAATCCTCGTATTTAACTGGCACTCTCATTATTCGTATGGATGTAACTTGTATGTAGTAACTTCAAGCTCAGTTATTAAAGGAGGTTGCAACAAACATCTGTACCAATAGACAGGTGGTTACCAGCACATATCGTCTCTTTGGTAAATGACGAATGAACCGTTTGTTCTGAATTTTAAATGTAAATTATAAACTATCTCCCGAGAGTGGGCTTGCCACCGAGGCTGTCAGAAATGATGGTAGGTGGAACACTGCTGGAACTAGTTCTAATAATGGTTACTAGTAACATTGGAAAACTATTCTATAGAGTTGTTTGCATCAGCGTAGCGACTGTGTGCACGTGCTCCTTGTCACGGAAAGATACTGATATAAAAAATCAAATAAAAGGTAAATTTATCCTACGAAATACATACACTCCTGGAAATTGAAATAAGAACATCGTGAATTCATTGTCCCAGGAAGGGGAAACTTTATTGACACATTCCTGGGGTCAGATACATCACATGATCACACTGACAGAACCACAGGCACATAGACACAGGCAACAGAGCATGCACAATGTCGGCACTAGTACAGTGTATATCCACCTTTCGCAGCAATGCAGGCTGCTATTCTCCCATGGAGACGATCGTAGAGATGCTGGATGTAGTCCTGTGGAACGGATTGCCATGCCATTTCCACCTGGCGCCTCAGTTGGACCAGCGTTCGTGCTGGACGTGCAGACCGCGTGAGACGACGCTTCATCCAGTCCCAAACATGCTCAATGGGGGACAGATCCGGAGATCTTGCTGGCCAGGGTAGTTGACTTACACCTTCTAGAGCACGTTGGGTGGCACGGGATACATGCGGACGTGCATTGTCCTGTTGGAACAGCAAGTTCCCTTGCCGGTCTAGGAATGGTAGAACGATGGGTTCGATGACGGTTTGGATGTACCGTGCACTATTCAGTGTCCCCTCGACGATCACCAGTGGTGTTCGGCCAGTGTAGGAGATCGCTCCCCACACCATGATGCCGGGTGTTGGCCCTGTGTGCCTCGGTCGTATGCAGTCCTGATTGTGGCGCTCACCTGCACGGCGCCAAACACGCATACGACCATCATTGGCACCAAGGCAGAAGCGACTCTCATCCCTGAAGACGACACGTCTCCATTCGTCCCTCCATTCACGCCTGTCGCGACACCACTGGAGGCGGGCTGCACGATGTTGGGGCGTGAGCGGAAGACGGCCTAATGGTGTGCGGGACCGTAGCCCAGCTTCATGGAGACGGTTGCGAATGGTCCTCGCCGATACCCCAGGAGCAACAGTGTCCCTAATTTGCTGGAAACTGGCGGTGCGATCCCCTACGGCACTGTGTAGGATCCTACGGTCTTGACGTGCATCCGTGCGTCGCTGCGGTCCGGTCCCAGGCCGACGGGCACGTGCACCTTCCGCCAACCACTGGCGACAACATCGATGTACTGTGGAGACCTCACGCCCCACGTGTTGAGCAATTCGGCGGTACGTCCACCCGGCCTCCCGCATGCCCACTATACGCCCTCGCTCAAAGTCCGTCAACTGCACATACGGTTCACGTCCACGCTGTCGCGGCATGCTACCAGTGTTAAAGACTGCGATGGAGCTCCGTATGCCACGGCAAACTGGCTGACACTGACGGCGGCGGTGAACAAATGCTGCGCAGCTAGCGCTATTCGACGGCCAACACCGCGGTTCCTGGTGTGTCCGCTGTGCCGTGCGTGTGATCATTGCTTGTACAGCCCTCTCGCAGTGTCCGGAGCTAGTATGGTGGGTCTGACACACCGGTGTCAATGTGTTCTTTTTCCCATTTCCAGGAGTGTATTATGCAGATGCTGCCACGACCTACATCGTTATAAAATAAGAGAACAGCACGCAGCTTTCAATTCTAGAAAATGTAAAAGTTTCAAGAACGTCATTGATGGTCCGGAATATGCACATCCCAAAATTTTACTTTTTCTCTATAAATTGTGTACAGGGTTTTTCGCAACATTTTAGTTTTTCTCAGTAATTACCTCAGTCTTTCGATTTGTTTGCTGGAACATTCACGGTAGGCGATCTTGTCTTTATCTCTCGTAACTTTTAGGCTATCTTTGCACCAAGTTCTTTTTCATTTCGCATCTTAATTATGAGCAGTAGAGTTGTGTTTTCATCAAAATAAAATAAATATTTTTATTTCTCGCGAAATGAAACATTATTCTTCTACATATTATGAAATGTTTGTCCTTAGAAAGAGAATTTGTCTCTTTTAAAAAATTTTACATTCTTAGACACAATCTTTGTGACTCAGAAGGCTACACGAGGATGTAGCTCCTATTCTGGAAATGGATGTAAGTTAAGAAACCCGCCCGGATAGCCGCTTCCGGGACGGCGAGGTGCGAATCCGTTAGGCGGATTTACGACGAGTGTCCGAGTGCCGTACGGCCTAGATGTAGGTTTCAGGCGGTTTCCCAGATCCCAACGGGTGAATACTGAGCTGTTACACGAGATTCGCAATAATTTATCAACCATTTTTTAAACATTCATAAGAATAACACTAAACGCAGACAGTTGAGGTAACACAGT
The DNA here is from genome assembly GCF_021461395.2 of Schistocerca americana. Classification (NCBI taxonomy): domain Eukaryota; kingdom Metazoa; phylum Arthropoda; class Insecta; order Orthoptera; family Acrididae; genus Schistocerca; species Schistocerca americana. The sequence goes on from NC_060120.1 coordinate 1,107,669,767, forward strand.
CCGTCCTCGTGGGTAATGAGGAGGGGACATGAAGGGCATCCGGCTGCCTCTTAAACTAACCATGCCAAACGTGTCAACAAACATGGTGACCTAGCGCCGAAGCTGCACAAAGGCACAAGAAGGGGAAAGAGAATACTAAGAAGAGGGAGTCAGTTAAAAAGTTCTTTCTCTCTTAGGAAAAAAAAAACCCTCCCGTTTCAGAATCATTCTTACCATCAATTGGGAATGAGCTGAAACAACCAAATCGCAAGAGTTCTACATTACCCAGCTATAGTGCTGTACTTAATTTTAAGCATTTACTAGGGGACACGTCATTGAGTGTTTTATAAATATATTTAGCAAATTAATTTGCGTACCTGTATAACACTGAGGTGATGAAAGCCGTGGCACACCTCCTAATACGGCCTGAGACCTCCTTTTGCCGGGTGTAGTGCAGCGGTTCGGCGTGGCATGGACTCATCAAGTCGCTGGAAATCTGCTGCAGAAATATAGAGCCACGCTGCCTCTGTAGGCATACATTAATACGAAAGTCTTCCCGGTGCAGTATTTTGTGCACGATCTAACCTCTCGATTATCTGCCATAAATGATGGAGTTTATTACGGGTAATCTTGGTGGTCTCATCATTCGCTCGAATTGTCCAGAACGTTCTTCAAACGAATTGCGAATAACTGTCGTCCGGTGAAATGGCGCCACGTCATTCATAAAAATTCCACAGCTGTTGGGGACATGATGTCCTTCAATTGCTGCAAATAGTCTCCAAATAACCAAAAATAGCCATTGCCCGTCAACGATCGGTTCAGTTGGATCAGAAGACACACTCCACACTCCACCACCTGGCGCAGTGCCTTGCTGACAACGGAGTTCCATGGGTTTGTGGGGTCTGTGCCACACTCTAAACCTATCATCAGGTCTTATCAACTGAAACCAGGACTCATCTAACCAGGCCACGGTTTTCCAGTTGTCTAGGGTCCAACCGATACGGCCACGAGCCCAGAAGAGGCGCTGCAGGCGGTGTCGTGCTGTTAGCAAGGGAACACGTGTCAGCAAATGTGCAAATGTGTGTGAATTCCTGAGGGACGGAACTGATGGAGTCATCTGTCCGTAGACTTACACACTACTTAAACTAACTTATGGTAATAACAAGACTTACACCCACTTCCGAGGGAGGACCTTGAACCTCCGGCGGGAGGGGCTGCGCAATCCGTGACATGCCGCCTCAAAACGCGCGATCACTCCGCGCGGCCGAATACGCGTCAGGCTTCTGTTGTCATAGCCCATTAATGCTAAATTACACCTCACCGTTGTAATGGATACATTCGAACTACGTTCCACATTAATTTCTGCGGTTGTTTCAAGCTGTGTTGCTTGTCTTTTAGCACTGACAACTCTACACAAACGCAGTTGCTCTCGGTCGTTACGTGAAGGCCGTCAGACCCTGCTTTGTGTGTGGTGTGAGGTACTGCCTGACATTTGATACTCTTGACACTTTGGGTCTCCGAATATTGAATCCCCTAACGATTTGCAAAAGGGAGTGTCTTATGCGTCTATCTCCAGCTACCATTTCGCGCTAGAAGTCTGTTAACGGTACTTTCCGCCGTGCGGCCATAATCACGCCGGAAAACTTTTCACATGAATCACGTGACGACGAAAGACAGCTTCCGCCAGCGTACTGCCCTCTTTACCTTGCATAAGTGATACTACCGCCACTGTGTATTTGCGTATCGCTATACAATAAGTTCTGTAACCGCAATGTATTTACTTTAGCCACAACAATTGCTTAACAGACTTAACGATTTGGTGAAGCGGCAGATGTGGATGATCCTGTGCTGGTACACGCAGATACAAGACACAGCACTCTAAAATTTTCCTACCGTTACTTAATATCTTACCAGTTCCGCAACATTGAAATCTTCAGAACATATCCAAGAAAAGTGTTCGCTGAATCCTTCCCATGATATTACATATCTTCGTTCTTTTCTTCATTTGCATTCTCTGTTTTCTTTTAAATAATGATAGCGTACTTCGATGACTTTAACTTACTTTCTTATGAATATCTCCAGGTTTCACTGTAACATTCCTGCGTAAATATTCATATTAATTCTGAGTATGTAAAGTAACGAGTGTGACTGTTACAACCAGTCCACAGAAACAAACCAAAAGCAACATTTTTATGAACACTTCATTCAATAATCCTGAAATGTGAAATAAACTGAACATGATAGGTTAAGACAAGTGAAAAGTCCAGCAAAGTCTATAGAATAAACAAAGACGTAAAGCCTCTACAACCAACTTGTGACAGCTAAGATGGGAACAACGGAGATATCACGCAGGGGACGTCACAGCCAACTTCGACAGAACTATGAATAAAGTCTCAAAACAGATACTAGAGGGCAGATCTGGTCCCGAATGTGGCATACATCAAAAGTCTCAACAGAGATAGAGGCAAACGCCACCCATTGGTCGAGAATGAAAAATTAATCCAATAGTACAGATTATGAAGACTAACAATGTGAATGTCTATGCTATTGGCTATAACCGTGTCAAAACATAACTCACGAAAAGTGAGGCAGCAAATCAGTTAGAAAAGGAAAAAGTATTTAAAGAAAAATATTTGAGTTGTGTATATTTCCACTTATTGTGATCAAACAATGCATAATCACGGATGCTGAAATCTCATTAGGAGACGAGGACATACTGATAGTTACTGGATACTGCATTATAAAGACACGGAACTTTTCGAATGGAGATTAGCAAACTGGAATTTAAATGTTCTGTAAACATAAAACTTGTCTGTTAGCCTTCGACACACCAACGTTACCAGCGATTATATATATTGTTAAAATGGGCTGTTCTGCGGAATAGTTTATAGCTACTGTGATAAGTGTTTCAAACGCTTATGCTACAGCCGCATAAGCAACAATGTAGCGGATAGATAAGAGGCCAAAGATGCCTTGGATGACACACATAACAGACGTGCCAGTCTCCGTCCCCTGTACGTATTTACTACCAATAAAATAACGTATCCACGGACAGAATATGCCGTATCTATACCAGAAGGAAATTGTTATAAGAAATGTTTTAATTGCTTTAAGTCTGAAGAATGGTTTGATGCAGCTCTCCATGGTACTACATCCTGTGCGAGCCTCTTCATCTGCCGGCCAGTGTGCCCGAGCGTTTCTAAGCGCTTCAGTCTGGATCCGCGCGACTGCTACGGTCGCAGGTTCGAATCCTGCCTCGGGCATGGATGTGTGTGATGTAGTTAGGTTATTTAGGTTCAAGTAGTTCTAAGTTCTAGGGGACTGATGACCTCAGATGTTAAGTCCCATAGTGCTCAGAGCCATTTGAGCCTCTTCATCTCCGAGTAATTACTGCAACCTGTATTCTTCTGAATGTGTTGACTATATACCTCTGTTGATCTCCCTCTACGATTTTTACACTCCACGGTTCCCTCCAATACCAACATGGTGCTCTCTTGATGCCTCACAACGTGTCCTAAAAAACCGATCTTTTCTCCTAGGTAAGTTGTGCCACAAATTCCTCTTCTCCCCAATTCTACTCAGTACTTCCTCATTAGTTATGTGATCTACCCATCTAATTCTCAGCATTCATCTGTAGCACCGCATTTCCAAAACTTCTATTCTCGTCTTATCTAAACTGTTTATCGTCCATGTATCACTTCCTTACATGGCTACACTCCAGGAAAATATTTTCAGGAGACTTCCTAACTCTTAAATCTATTTTCGATGTTAACAAATCTCTCTTTTCCGGAATTGCTTTCTTGCCACTGCCAGTCTACATTTTATATCCTTTCTGATTTGGTCATCATCACTTATTTTGCTGCCCACAGAGCAAAATTCATCTACTACTTTAAGTTTCTCGTTGCTTAAGCTAATGCCCTCGGAGTCACCAGATTTAATTCGACTACGTTTCATTATACTTGATTTTTTCTTGTTGATGTTCCTCTATTATACTCCTTTCAAGATGATTTCCATTCCGTTCAACTGCTCTTCAGAGTCCTTTGCTATCTCTGGCAGAATTAGAGTGTCAACGGCAAACCTCTAACTTTTTATTTCTTTTCCCTGAACTTTAATTCCTACTCCAAATTTCTCTCTGGTTTCGTTTACTTCTCAATCACTGTACAGATATAATAACATCGGGGATAGGCCAAAGCCCTTTGTAACCCTCTTCTCAACCACTGTTACCTTTCATGCCCCTCTCCTATTTTTATTACCGTCTCGTGTCTTCGTTTCTGTACAAGCCGTAAACAGCCTTTTGCTCCCTGTATTTCACTTCTTCCACCTTCAGAATTTGAAAAAGAGTATTCCAGTCAACATTTGTTCAAATAGTTCTGAGCACTATGGGATTTAACATCTGAGGTCATCAGTCCCCTAGAACTTAGAACTACTTAAACCTAACTAACCTAAGGACATCACACACATCCATGACCGAGGCAGGATTCGAACCTGTGACCGTAGCGGTCGCGCGGTTCCACACTGTAGCGCCCAGTCAACATTGCCAAAAGATATAAACGTAGGTTTGCTTTTCCTCAACCTATCTTCTAAGATAAGTCGTATGGTCAGTATTGTGTCACGTGTTCCTACCATTCTCCGGAATCCAAACTGATTATCCCCGATGTCGACTCCTATCAGTTTTCCATTCTTCTCTATGGAATTCGTGTTAATGTTTTGCAAACATGACTTATTAAACTGATAGTTCGGTAATTTTCACACCTGTCGCAAGCGCTTTCCTTGAAACTGGAATATTACATTTTTCTTGAAGTATGAGGCTATTTCGCCGTCTCATATATCTTGCACACCAGACGGTAGACTTTTGTCATGGCTGCCCCACCCAAGACAATCAGTAGTTCCGATGGAATAGCATTTTCTCCCGAGACCTTGTTTCGACTTAGATCTTTCAGAACTCTGTCAAATTCTTTTCGCTGTATCAAATCTACCATCTCTTCTTCATCTACTTCCTCTTCCCTTTCTATAAACTGCCTTGAAGTTTATCTCCATGTAGAGACGCTCTATATACTCCTTCAACCTTTCAGCATCCCATTCTTGGCTTACAAAAAAGAGCTACGTACAATAACACGTCCTATAATTAATCAAGCAACAAGTTAAGTTCAAACAACTACGCCACTGCTGTATACCATTCATTATGGCATAATGTTCCGACCAATACGGCTCTGATGCACTGGCGAATAAAAAACATGAAAGACTTTACTCTACTGAAGAGAGTGGGCGACGCGAACCAGGAATTGAAGGTAAGACAATAACCATGGCCCAGAGGAACCAAACCATTTCACTCCGCGGCAGAAAAGAACAATAAACATGTGCCCTCTGCAATGGGAATATACGTCGCTCAGCTCACGTACTTCTTCAGGGATCAGTAATACAGTCAATAACTTGAAACCGTATACTGCTTCAGCTAACAGGGTAAATATCTCTAAGACACCACCCACAGACGATCACATATTAGTGGACGTGACTTCAGTTTAAAATTGGCAGCAATGAAGCAAACATAATCTACGGCAGGGTGGTCGGAAGTTCCTGTTACAAATTTCTAGAACTTGTAGAGGAAGATGCGTGCATAATATTCTGAAAATGAACCCAATTCCGGAGCCGGCCGCTGTGTCAGAGCGGTTCTAGGCGCTTCAGTCCGCAACCGCGCAGCTGCTACGTTTGCAGGTTCGAATCCTACCTCGGGCATGGATGTGTGTGGTGTCCTTAGGTTAGTTAGGTTTAAGCAGTTGTAAGTCTAGGTGAGTGACGACGCCAGATGTTAAGTCCCGTAGTGCTTAGAGCCATTTGAATCATTTTGGAACCCATGTCCGGAGACGTACGATTTCCGTTCTACGACAGTTTCAATTCAGATGTATAAGTGATCCAGTCCTGCTTGTAGAACGGAATTACACGTGACGAAGTACAGTTATTAGTTAATAATTTGAAATGAAACGTAACGAAACCCACATATATCGCTTAAGCGCAATTATTTGTATTAAAACTTACACATTACTTTCTGGACGTACTATTCCCTGGATTGTTTTTTGTTTTGAAATAATGCAAACACTTAATGTGGAAATGACTATTCTGTACGAAGAATCTCAATTTGCATCTCGATTATGATTCCCCATAAATATGGGTGTTCCTCTATAACTGGTTGAGTCACGTCAAATGTCGGTGGAAGGTAAGGGCGCACAGTCTCCATAAGAACCATATCTCGCAAAGAATTACGGCATTAGATCCTACCTATGTGTTGCTGAACAGGATTACATATTTCGAAAACCAATGAAATACACCATCACTGTCAGATAAATGGAGCAATACACACGCCAAACAAATCATCTGCTATTCAGATATTACGCTTCAATGGTTAGACTGATGATGTGGCACACTAAGACGAGTCAGGGAATATACTACAGCCGTGCACTGCACAGTCACCCACCTGTTGGAGCCGCCATACTTGATGGCTGTGGTCGCAGCCCAGGCAGCGGTCATCAACACAGGGACGCCCCAGCCCAGCAGCGAGTACACGAGGAGGTACGAGCCCTCTTGGAACATCGTAACTGCAACATACACAACCCAATCCGTTAGTCTGGATGAGTACACTCATACACGACATATCGCCTGCGACCCCATCACATGCTTTTTTTTCCACGGTGAATGAGGCGACCTGTCCTAGCATGGACGGAATGCGACAGTAGGGTGTTTAGGGAACCATCCAGGCTCACGACATATCAACGCCCGCTGATCACTCACGAGGTTTGGTCCTAGGCTTTCAAATTTTGCCCTATTTCGTCCGATATACATTCAATGGGATATAGGCTGATTCTGCTCTTCTTGCACATCCTAAGTTCGACTTTAGCAAAACGGCCAGTAAATGGTCTAACGACACCCCTCTAACCGGACCGTAAGCCACTGCTATATGGTAGACCTGAGTCGTAACATTATGACCGCCTGCGGGTTGGTCCTCTTTTGGAACGCACTACAGCACTGAGGCGACAAGCCTTGGCAGGTTTCCAAATGAATGTGGCACCATATCTCCACCTAGAGATGGCCATATTCCCGTAAATTACACGTCTGTCACATGATAACGTCTCAGGTTCGTTCGTGAGATGTCCAAATCTGGAGAACAACACATCCAGGTGAACAAGACACCAACTGCAACACAAATTTTGGCCTTCTAATAGCGGCGTACAACCACCTAAAACTACTGTCATCGAGGTTATGTACCACGAAACGTGCTTCAACCGATCAGGGGACAAATTTACATTGATTTGCGGCCCGATCTTAAGGAACCTATCTTCACCGCAACCTTACTTGATACTGTCGTTTGGTCAACTCAGAATACGTAGTGGTCACCAGCTGTGTAGCCCCAAGCTGAACAATGTGTACTGAACTGTGTGCTCCTAAAGACTTGTGCCTCCACCAGAACCGTACTCTGCTGCCATATCTGCCACAGGTAGCCATCTATTCTGCTTTATACATCCAAGGAGCCTCCGACCTCCATGATACTCGTATGTAATGTCGGCTACTAATGGTTTCAAAGTCCTTGAACCAGTTTTCGTAGATTCAGGTTATTATTTATTGAGTGGTACTTAAGTAAATAAATTAGTGAAATCAAAGTGAACTAGAAATTAGAATAGAAATGAAAAACTTGGTTTAGTTTAGAGAGTTACATACTGGCAAACAGCGGGTAAAACAGCAGAACAGAAGAGACAATGACCGTGAAGTCAGCAAGTTCCACATAAGCGGGCGCTGTCGATTCAGCCGTCAGGGCATCGCCCGACCGGCTCACGTGTTTCTCAGTTGTCGCATGTGAGCAAAGGCCCTCGCCTACATTCCAAGAGCCAATATCCGACTTTAAGAAGATTCTTCGAGAAGCTTTTCAACATGACAGAAGAGGCAATGACCGTGAAGTCGTTTACCTCCAGTAAACTGAAGTGAATAAATACGCGAGACAGACGAAGACGAAGACGAAGACGAAGATGAAGATGGAGACGGGGACAGAGACGAAGACGAGAGACGAAGGAAGAAAACAAGAGTAGCAGTAGTTTTCAGACAGTTTCGGTGCTGAAGACCGTCATGCAAGAAGAGTCTGCATCGTGCACAGACGAACCAAGTCCGCCGCTGTAATGGAATAGCAAGCAGCAGCCTCGGCGCCAGAAGACAGAAGTTAAAAGGTATTTGAAGTCTGATTTTTACGTACCCGGGTGACTCGTGAGGACGGGAAGGAGACGGCCTCACCTCAGCAGTCGCCTGTGAGCTAGGATGAAGACCTGACAGCCGAAGACTGGCAAGCGGGAGTCCGTGGTTCGAGTCCGGGACACTAGCCTTGCCCCGCCGCGCCGCTCCGCTGGTCGACGCACAACAAACGCGGCCGCTTAGAGAAGAGAAACACTGGGACGCCACATCCAAGGTATCACCATCCGATGTACGACTTTGCTCGCAATAATTAAACGGGCCACCTCGCGTTGCGCGTCTCCAGTCAACTGGGCGAGACGGCGACACGAGATACACACCGCTACGCGTAATCAGACGCCGCCGCCGCTGCCGCAGCAGAAGACTTCACAAACGACACAGCTGCCGCTCTCCGAACCAGAACATTCAGTAAGATACAGTTGTATAAATCTTCAATAAAAGTTATCTTATGTAAAAATGATGTTTCATTCGACCTCATACCCGAGGCAAGGAAGAACCCACCCTGCCCACATGTTGTTAAGAGAGAAAAGTTAATTTATTTAATATTTTCACCCTGAAAGAATGCTTTAGAATGCTCATCCTGACAATTGACAGCATCGAAAGAGAAAACCCAGTTACATTTAGTGACAGAAGTGTTACATTAAGTGTCACAACTGTTACAAATTAAAGTACAGCTGCTCACAGACGTCTAGTGTGACTGTAATTATTGTATGACAGGGAAACTTGTCAGAGATGTTAATCAGTTAACGCAGAACTGATTTACGCTAGGAAATAATTAGTTCCAATTTTTTCTGCAGTGTGCAAATCTGGCACTGTAAACTGTTTGTATGTTGGTATGACATCCATGCTTTCATTTGACAAGCAATGAAGTGAGTGAACAATGTAGCTACAGAGAAACTGTTACCTCAATATAGCATACAGATGATGCAGCAACGAAAACATCATGATCTATAGCAAAGTTCTGAATTTGCTCATCGGTTTCCGGCATAGATCGAAGATAATGACGTGCCCTGGCAATATTCATTGGAGTGACCAGGCCCATTTTACAGTACAGGGTGCGGCGAATACACAGAACTGCCGAATTTGGGTTATTGTTAATCCCCATGGTGTGAACGAAGAGCCATTGCGCTCGCCTTATTTGACTAGTGTGGATTCGCGAGCACCTTTATTCTCGGTCCAGCCTTCTACGGAAGGGAGTACACCAAGAAAGCCTGTCAGGTGTACCGGACGTCTTCGCGTTATCGAGAACTCCTTGTACAACGTGTGATACCTGCTTTGGAAAAGCGCAACTGAGTGGAAGCCAATGTTTTCATGCAGAATGCGGCAACATCTCATGTCCTTTGCCCAGTGAAATATCTACTTAATCGAACCTTCCACGAAAGAGGTATATCCAGAGATATTCCAGATGCATGGCCTGCGAGATCACCTGATCTGAATCCATGTTACTTTTGGCTTGGTGATATCCAAAATAACGCGTTTACCAGGAACATGTTCTGTCTCTGCTATATACGAAGGCGACTGTATAGGAACTTGTCGCTTCTATCCTACAGGAACTTCTGCGAGCAGCTGTTGATCAGGTCGTTATATGGATGTAGCATCTCGTCCATGTCTCCAGTGCTTTAATAATAAAATCAACATTATGCATTTCTCACTTGTTTGACCTTTCCTTCCCAAGTCCCGTCCCTAATCCATTACATGTGGAAACATTTATATACCTCTTTCTTATGTTCATAGCGCCAGATCTGCACCTGATGGCCAAAACTGGTACTAATTATGTTCCAGCGTAAATCGGTTCCGCATTAACGCACTAGAATATCCACAAGTTTCGATGCTATAAGATGATTACAGACTGGACATTTGAGTTGTTGCACTTTAATTACAACCACCCGGTACTTACGACAACAGCAGGCGAACTGCCGACTGATAACCCTACAAAATATTATAAACAGTTTTATTAATCAAAGCCTCGTATGTGACTGCTGTGAAGAAGCAACAATGATTTACACACAGCACATATAATCTGATTGAGACGGACCTGTGACGGCGTTGTGCAGGTAGAGCCCCTCGACGAACATCCACATGAACATGGACGTCCTGGCGTACTCCAGAAGCACGTACGACGCCTCGCACAGCACTGGCTGCAACAAAGAATTACATATAATATTATTGTAATTTCGAAAGGAGAATATAGATCTACATCTACATTTACTCTACATAGATACTCCGTAAGCCACCGTTCCACAGTTGTGAGCAGAGCTACATAATAGACAAGCCCCAAGCTCTCGTTTTTTTAAGAAAATTCTTATCAGTAGCCTCAAGTAGACCCGAGGAGTCCCGCGAGGTAGCTGCGAGGTCTTAGGCGCCTTGCCATGGTTCACGCGGCTCCCTCCGTCGGAGGTTCGAGTCCTTCCTCGGGCGTAGGTGTGTGTGTTGTCCTTAGTGTACGTTAGTTTAAGTTAGATTAAGCAGTGTGTAAGTCTCGGGACCGATGACCTCAGCAGTTTGGTACAATACGAACTTACCACAAATTTCCAATATTTAAGTGGCAGCACAGGATTAAAATCTGGATTATGGGGTAGGGTTCTGAAACGCGCTGCTTGAAACAATAAACCCAGGACACCGAGCCTTCTGCCTTGCCTTATTTTCAGATTACGATTCTATGTGACTAGTTGTACCATAAATCTGCTATGTAATTATTATACGGTCCAAATTTTAAAACTGTCCAAAGTAGTGGGAGGAGCTATAGTAGAAGCAGTCATCTGGCAACTACGACGTGGTGACATGTTAAAGATTCCACATTAAAACCAGGAGGTGCTTCGGCCTGATTCACATTCTGTCAAAGTGCGCTATGCGCTACTCTGCTGATTCAGAATCCTTCCAGAACCACAGAAAACAATCAGTCCAACCAGTGCCCTCCGCAGTATCCATGGACAGTGATGCATGTAAAAGAACTGTGAGAGAGCAAGCGCCCTCAGTCCTAGAGAGAAGACTGCAAAGAAACTATACGATGGTTTCAGACGCAACCTTCTCAAGAATACCGTAGAGTAAGAATTAGTCGTCCGCAGCTCGTGGTCGTGCGGTAGCGTTCTCGCTTCCCCCGCCCGGGTTCCCACGTTCGATTCCCGGCGGGGTCAGGGATTTTCTCTGCCTCGTGATGACTGGGTGTTGTGTGATGTCCTTAGGTTAGTTAGGTTTAAGTAGTTCTAAGTTCTATGCGACTTATGTCCATAGATGTTAAGTCCCATAGTGTTCACAGCCATTTCAACCATTTTTTTAAGAATTAGTCGGTACCGGTGAAACATTGTGTGGGAAATAGTTGCGGAGCATTTCTTGCTTCATGAAGTCTGCAGCATAGGGTACAGGTTTGCATACAGGCAGATTCCAGTCAATGAGAAACTAGCAGGCATACACCTCATGCAGATAAACTTCTGCGGCAGATGCGGTGAATTGGAAACTCTGGAGCGCAGTATTTTGTGTAGAGTGTCAGAGTTGTAAATAGTAAGCCTGATCACAGAACCGCACCGAATCATTTTGTATCAATAGTAACCACTGAACCAGTCCTTAAGCCATTTTCTTCTTGCAAGACATCAGCCAACACACAGAAAGTCGCCCGTACAGCGTACTCCATCCTCCACCTGTACATTGCCCATTTACAATTTTTGATTTACCTATGGGGGATCATGACCAGTTGGGGTAATGTATCATTCAATGGCCTCGAGTTGACTGTTTTTCCTTACGACAGCACAAGACATTACACAAAAAGAAGCTGACATTATTGTATGGGAACAGCGTGTGACAGACAGCGTGAAACGCATGCTGACAAACTACGTGCGCTCACGTGTTGCGTCAGTACTTTTGTTTTTACTAATTTTAGGAAGGTGAAATGTCAGCCATCTTGGTACGTTAACTGATATGAGGTCCTTTTTCTGAGATGGAAGTACAAAGTAAAGTATCATTAATATTATTCCTTTCGTTAAGAGAAGTATAAATCACTATTTTGATGAGTAATTATAATTTTTTAAGGAGATACATTATTTGCAATTTACTGACTGATTTATTACACAAGTAATTAAATTTAGTTGAATGGAGGTATATTTAACTTGTTTCTTAGGTCAGTTTTTAAAAATTCATTAACCACTGGTCAGGTAAAAGTTCATAAATCAAGAACCATAAGGTATGATTTTGAATCTCGTGCAAACCTTGCTACATACGTTTTTAGGACAGGCATAACAATTCTGATTCTTGTTTACCTTGTGAGTGCGATATTGTGGTATAACGGAGGAAGCAAGAGCTTTTGAAGACACCACAGACTGATTGCCGGGCTGTTGGGAGGCGACTGCTAGACAATTCCATCTATCAACTATTAAAATACTACGGTCAGTCTATTAGAAGCAACGAAACCAATCTAGATGGGATACAAACGGCTGTCTGGACGTTCTTCTTGCATGTAATATCAACAGATAACAAGCTGGTGCGCAACCGTCTTTCGGGCGAGTGATGTGAATACAATAATGTCGTGTGACGAGGGCCTCCCGTGGGGTAGACCGTTCGCCTGGTGCAAGTCTTTCGATGTGACGCGACTTCGGCGACTTGCGCGTCGATGGGGATAAAATGATGATGGTTAGGACAACACAACACCCAGTCCCTGAGCGGAGAAAATCTCTGACCCAGCCGGGAATCGAACCGAGGCCCTTAAGATTGACGGTCTGTCGCGCTGACCACTTTTTTTTTTATTCACCAAAAACAGTAACAAAAATGGCTACAATGAAATGACATAAATAAGGTGACAGATAATTGCTGTCATAAATTACAGCATTCAAAAGATGAGTCTTTAGCAGTAGCACAATTTAGCACCTTCACTGTCACCTTCGACTGGTGGCAGTTCAGCATGCACATTTTCTTCTTCTGCAGTCGGTTCCTCATCATCATTTCCCAGACCAAAATTAATCATTCAGTAAATCCTTGATGTGTGTTTCTCCCAGGGTAAATTACATGGACAGAAGAGAAGTCCCGAACAGCGACATCGCAAAATATTTCACTGCCTTGTTATTTTTGTCAATTCCAGCCTTCTAAACGCATCTATAGGGAGTTCAAGATCTTCCTTTATATCAGACACTAGATGTTTCTCACCATATTCTTGTATCTGCTGTACTGCTGATTTATTTTTCATGTGTGACTTGCAGGTGAGGTTAGGGCCGGGAACGTGACCCAATCCATTCTCTCTCTACTAGGAATCCAGTTCCTAACCTATACCCATTCGGTTGAAGACAATTCGGAGCATGTTACCATATTTCTTATTGTGATTCTGATATTTGAGTATTTTCTCGAATTCATTTTCCATATACATCTTGTATTCAATATGTTCATCGCTCCCAATATTGTTAAAAACATAACTTGTATATTTGCCCATTAACCAAATCACTGCGTTATTTTTCGCCTGAGGGTAGTAACTTTCCTCTGGTCTGAAGAAAACGTTAGTCGGTACATCGTTTGCTGAAGTTCTTGTTATTTGAGCAATTTTCTCCCTTGTCCACCTCCAGTTGATAATCCTATCTCCACAAGTGTAACGATGAGGCACACTATCAACGAGGTTGCATTTGCTGCAGAGGTTTGTGTCACTTAAACCGATGGCAAAGAGACGCTCATTAGTGCTGATGATGTTATTGACTACCTTGTACCACGCTGTTCTCACGTCAGACGAAAGAACATCACTACTGATGTTTTTCCAGACCACATTCCATGCTATTCCAGCATATTTGGTTTCTATGTTATTTTTCCTTTCATGTTTCCGTCTTTCAGCTAAAATCGCCTTTGCTGTAACGTTTTACGAGTTTAAAATATTTTTGCTGAAATAACTTAGTTCAAGATAATACTTCCTAATGTGTTTCAGCTTAAAACTTATTTTTTGTATATTTATCGGCGGCTCTACACTTTCTGGCCTGACAATATCGTATAGTTTTGCTGTAATGTACCCTGGATCATTACACATTATGCTCCATGTTCGTTTGACATACAATGCCATCGCTTTAGACTTGATGTCGGTTAGATCCATTCCTCCATTGCTTGGATCCAAAACTGCTGTCTTCACCGGCACTCGAAACAATTCCCCTTTCCACAAGAACTTTGCTAAGGTGGACATGATCGTCTTCGCCACCATTTATGGAATGGGGAGAACCTGTGCCATGTAGTAGGCCTCGGATAAAATATACGTGTTGATAAACAGTACTCTCTGGAACTGGTATATGCTACGTTGACAGCTTTCAATCAAAGCTCCTTTGTTTTTTCTTGCCACCTCTCGCCAATTTATTGCTATCATTTTTAAAAGGGACGTTGTCAATGCCATTCCAAGAGCTTTGTGTTCATTAACATGGTCCGCCCACTCAATGCGTAAGTTAGCAAGCCGCTTTATATTTAGAAATTTACTTTTATTTTCATTTACCCTCACACCTGATGCGGAACAGTATTTTGGAGTATCATCTCTAGTTGTGTCACATCTGTTTGGTCTCTGATGATTACGCCCACATCGTCCGCGTAAGCACCAACCACGGTCTTTGTTCCTTGAATGGTAATGCCTGTCAGTCTGTGCTGTGGCTGTCTCAGGGGAGGTTCCAGCGGTACAACGAACAGGAGCATGGATAAGGGACTTCCTTGGGTAACACCCCTTTTTATTTCAATATTTTTTGTCAGTTGACAGTTAACGCAGATTTGTGCAGTAACACCCATAGCCATGTTCTTGATGATGTCGATGGTTTTTGGCAGGAAGTCCATTCGGCGCATTATCTCTATCAGGTATTTGTGAATAATTTGATCAAATGCCTTATGGAAGTCTATGAAAAGCAGTCCACATTTTATGTTACTAGCCTGCGCAAGCGCAGTGGCATCGCGATACAAAGCCGCAGTTTGTAAAATCGTTCTTCTAAAAGCACAAGTCTGCTGTTGGCCTATGATGTCAGCAGTGCATAATGTAAAGCGCTTGTTAATTACTCGAGCTATAATTTTATAATCTGAATTTAAAAGCGAAATCGGCCGTAGGTTGTTTATTTTTTTGCAGCCTCTGTTCTTCGGGATCAACACGATTTTGCATTGTTTGAACTCTGCAGGCACTGGCTTTCCTTGTAAGACTTCATTGACAATTTCGGAGAACTGTTCGCCCATTAGGGACCAAAATCGTTTATAGAAATCAATGGGCAATCCGTCAGGTCCTGGAGATTTTCTAGCAGGGGAGCTGCACACGATTTCTAATACATCTTCCTCGGTGATGTCCGAAGAAATGTTCTCATCATCATCTCGCTATATTCGTGGAAGATATGTACCAAAGAGCTCATCGTATTCTTCTTCGTTTGATTCCCCTGACGCATACATACTTTCATAGTACGCTGAGATCTCTTTAATTATTTCCTTCTGGGTGGTGATTATGGTACCATCATCTATTTGAAGTTCATCCATGAAACTTCTTCTTCTATTCTTGGCGTGTCTGACAAGGTGGTACAATGCAGCAGTCTCATCTTCAGTGACTGACTTTGCTTTGGATTTTATTTTAAGTCCCTCCAGTTCCTTACGTTTCAGACTTATTAACTTTGCTTTTATTTTCTTTATGTCTTTTAATCTTGTAGGAATTGCATCTGTCTGATCGTAGAGGTCCCTGAGCACGATGTAGTAGAATTCTACAGTCTGTTTCCTTTCTCTGGCCATATCTAAACTAAAAGACATTAAAACTTTCCTTAGCTTCGGTTTCGCTCGTTGTGTCCACCACTCTATCACACTTGGAAAGTTGTTCAGTGAACGAAGACACATTTCCCAAGCTCTGGTTAGGGCATCTTGTAAGTCTTCTTCTGATAATAACGATATATTTAGATTCCACTGGCTTCTTACTCTTCGGGTGGGTTGTGGTGATAAATTTACGCAGGTCAACAACGCACTGTGATCGGAAAAACTAACGGGAACAGTTTCTGTTTTCAGTACTTTATCTGCTAAATTTTCCGATACGTAAATTCTGTCAGTTCTACTACAGGAATTCGCAACAATATGAGTGAAGTTCACCATTGTTGGGTATTTTATTTCCCACGCATCTTTTAATTTTAAATCAACAACAAGACGTCTCAAGTCAGTTGAGTAATTGAAGTTGGGGATTTGATCCTTTCGACTCAATACACAATTAAAATCTCCCCCTATTATAAGTTGGAGGGGGTTTTTCCTCAGTAAATAAATTACGCTTTCATTGAAGAATGTGGCTCTTGCAGCTCTATTACTGCTGCCAGAAGGAGCATATAAATTGACTATAGTAACTCCTGCTACATTTCTTCCAATACCTCGCCCCGATTCTAATTTATCAACGTCATGTACGAGGATGCCTTCACTAACTATAATGGCCGTGCCAACATTCGTTTCAGTGGAAATATTGTAAAAATCAACGTAATTGGAAAAATTTAATTGTGGGTATACCACTTCCTGTAGGAGAGCAATATCCGTAGCTGACTCGTACAGAAACTGTTTCAGAGCAGCTATTTTAACATCCGACTGTATCCTATTAATGTTTAACGTGGTAATCGTATATGACTGTAACATAGGGGAGTGACATTTTCCCACTAGTCTATCATTTCATGCCACTCCATGCCGGATACTTCCTGAGAATCTGACTGGAGACCACCGTCACGGTTTGCATTAGAACCTTTCTTTTTACTTTTCTTGCGGTTTGCATTGACACTAACCTTCACCGAATGTCTGCTCCGCCCACCCCCTGAGCAGTTTTCCACCGAGAGCGGTGTCGGTGGATCTGAGGGGCAGTCGTGTGCCACCATCTCGTCTGCCAAAGGCGGCGCAGAAGCAGTTTGCAAACATTCTTCCAATGCCCCATCACTTCTATGAACACTTTCGTTTACTGTTTGTGTATTATTGCTGTAAAACTCCACTTCTTCGTCTTGGGATTTGGGCTGTGACGTCGCCTGCTGTTGACAATCACTCGCTACCTCGTCATGTTTGCTTTCAGTTGCATCCGCGAGTGAATCTGTCTGCATTGATTGACGTACGGGTACTGCAGCGCGGGGTTGTGGCGTCACCAAGAGCAGCGCATTGCCATCTACTGGCGCGTCCAGCGCTACAGAATGGGACTCTGATGTCACTTCGAACTGTTCGGGTGATGGTAGCGTATTCGATTTGTCTACTGATGTACTTGACTCAGAGTTCGAATCTATCCTGACAATATTGTCTGAAACAGTTTCCAGTACTGTTTTCTGAATGTCACCTACAGCTTTCAGCGACAGGTTGATATCTTCTTCATCTGTGCTACTGCCGTCACAAGTTCGACGTCTCTTGTTAGTGGCTATACTACTTTTTCCAGCCGGATTGTCTACAGTGTCTTTCCTGAGTAATGGTGGAAATGCTTCAAGAGTATTTTGTGGCCTGTCGTATACATTCCCCGAAATGCTGGAAACTTCACCACCCGTCATCTGATTTTCAGTCACAAGATCAGCCAATGTTAACCTTTTACGCTGTTGTAAATTATTCTGCAATATAAACACCTTTTTTGGACAGTTTTTCCGGAGATGCCCACTTTCATTACATATACGACAAGTCAAAGTCTGTCCATTGTATATAACGTGCGCTTTGTAGCCACAAACCAAAATATGAGATGGAATGTTTTGTTTGACTTGCATATCGACAGAACGAACACCACTAAAGCATTGCAATCTATGCTGGCTTCACCATCGTTCATTACGAATTTGCCTGATGTCACCGTATTTAGCTAATGCGTCTTTTAAGTAGCAGTTTTCTACCTCAGGGGGCAAATTAAATACTCTGACTTGTTTAAAATCAACATCAGCATTTGAAATGGTAACTGTACTCACCGAACTATCGCGATGGCGGAATTCAGCTTTTTCTTCAAATTTCTGCAAAATTCGTTCCAGCACCAACGGGGAAAGCAGCTTCACAAAAAAGCAGTATTGCTCCAAGTCATAATAAGCAGTGTGCGTCTGATCCGAAGTAATGCCAATAACGTCAACGATCCAGTCATGGATTTCTAGTGAACTTGGCTGAACATGACGGGTTCCTTTGTCAAATCCAAATCTTAGGGTAAGCTTTCTGGGAAACATTGTTGCCATATCAGCAGTTAACAGCTCGCGAAAACAAGGAAACTAAAATGCTGCATCACCACAATCACAATTTTACACAACACTGTTACGCAGAGTCATGAAATCCAAACAGAAGCGCCACAGCGCGTCCGCTCAGGACGGCCGGAAAAGCCGATATTCTGGTCCCAGATAAACGAAACTTTTGTGTAATTGCTTGTCAGAAGGGTATGAACGATAATACAACTATATTTTTAAATTATTTCACAATGCGAACCAAACTGCGATCTCTGTTACCGTTGCTAAGCAGAGATATATCATTCTCAGCTACCGGGGGCGGACGATTTAAATATAGAAAAGCTGAATCAACTGGAACTTTAAATACGTTTACCAACAAGCGCTCTTAACCTGAGGCTGTAATGTTGGTTGAAAAGGCCGTTTATAGAGTTTTGGCGTATAAAGGTGTACTGAAGAACTGTCTGGCAGGGGAAACACAAAATATGAATGAGTCATTCATCAATGTAACATGGGCAGGATCACCTACAAATCTATTTGTGGAATACCACTTCACTGAGGATTAGTACGTACGATGCTGTCATCAACTACATTGAAGGTAATACCGATAGACTGAAAGCGAGTGAAGACTGCTTGGAGTACGTCAGTCGTACTGGTGAAACTGGATAAGGAGAAAGTCGACATGCCAAAAGGGCCCAAGGAGGAAAGACCTTTGAATAGAAGTAAGAGGATGCAGTCAGACAGTGTACAAGATGATAAGGTCCACAGTGCTGCCGCATTTCAGCTGTTTTTCCATTAAAATATAAGTTTTTATTTAAATTAACTCGTAATTGCAATTTCTTGTTTTCCCAGAAACTATAGAAGATAGACTCTTGATTTTTTTCACAGTTTAATTTATGATACCCATATGATATTTCAACTCTAGAATGGCACTGATAGCTTGTATATTTTCACTAAAATTCACAAAAATTTAAGGAAGAAACGTAATAGAAATTCAACAACCAAAACATTCTGTGCTAACCCCTAGAATATATACTACAAATAAACTAGAGGAGAAAGTACTTCAATTTTGTATAATAACCTGCAACAGTTTCATTAAAGTGCATGATGCAGTTCTTGAGAAAATGAGTCACGATATTAGCAAATTAGAGGGATAGACCACTCATACTCCTCGTAATAATTGGCAATGCAACATTAAAATAACTTGAGACGACAAGAGGAGCCGTAGACCCAATGTTGGCCAAACATGACGCCGAAAATGTTAGAACATCCTCAGACTTTGCGTGTTTGGGGTCTCGTTTACTTGCCAAAAATTAACCTTATGCTGATTTCGAGTCTACAGCACGAATTATTCCGAACGCGCCGCCTGGCTAACTCACTTGCTGACGTAATAGCATTTGCGTACGTGACGCGGAGAGGAGAGAGTGGTGTTATCCGTGACTTGGCGCAGCTCGTGGTGACACGTCACTCGCATTAGCAAGTCGCCTCTACACGGCGAGGGGAGCGCCCACTTAACGCACTGCGGCCGTAATACAGTCCCGCCCCGCCAGGGGGCTGAGTGAGGGCTGCTCGGAGGCGGCTGCAGCGTGGTGGTAGGGGGGGGGGGGTGGCGGTAATAATCCGCTAACAGCGTCTCGCGGCTGCCGCGTATCGCAGTCAGGCGTCTGCTTCTGCGTCCGCGCGGTTTATTAAGTCGGCGAGGGAAGGCGGTCCGCACGGCCGAGCACTCACTCCGAGTCAATTATAATTTCTGAACACCGCGGCTTAGGCTGCTGACGCCAGCAAGTTGTGGTGCAACCCCCTCCAGGAGCGGAAAACTATTATCACTCCATCAGAATTAAGATAATTAGAGATTAATGTGCCTTTGATATTACTATATCAGTTAATGTTGAGTAGGCTTATAATTTGATTTGTGTTGTTATGTGTTCTGAAAAAGCAGACGGGAGATACGAAGTACACAGTAATGATACCATGCTATCCAGGAACAAAAGAGGAATCGCGTTTAACGTCCCATCGACAACGATATCAACACAGACGGATCTCAAGCTCGGACTGTTTCAAGGATGGTGAACGAAATCAGCAATGCCATTCCGCAGGGATCAGTCCCGGCGTTTGCCTGCAGCGATTTAAGGAAATTACTGATAAACTAAATATGGATGGTCGGAGGCTGATTTGAACCGCCTCCCTTCCGAATGCTGGTCCGCTGATGACAGTGCCACTAAAGCGGAGTTACTAAACACGGTTTTCCGAAAGTTCTTCACCAAAGAAAAAGAAGTAAATATTCCTGAATTACAACCAAGAACAACTGCCAAGATGAGAAGCAAAGCAAAGCAACTTAAATCACTTAATAAAGGCAAGACCTCCGGCCCAGATTGTATACCAGTCAGGTTCCTTTCGGAGTATTCTGATACAATAGCTCCATATTTAGCAATTATAGACAACCGCTCGCTCACAGAAAGATCCGTATATAAAGACTGGAAAATTGCTCAAGTCTCACCAATACCCAAAGAGGGAAATAGGAGTAATCCGCTAAATTACTGCCCCATATCACTAACCTCACAGAATAGAGTAGCATGGAGAGCTGCATCAAACCAGTCTAAGGACTGAAGACCAGAACAACAACAACAACAACAACAACATCACTAACGTCGATTTGCAGTACTGTTTTAGAACATATACTGTGTTGTAACATTATGAATTACCTCGCAGAAAACGATTTATTGACACATAGCACCGATTCAGAAAATATCGTTCTTGTCAAACACAACTAGCTCTTAATGTTCACGAAGTAATGAGTGTTATCGACTGGGGATGTCAAGTTGATTTCATATTTATAGATTTTCAGAACGCTTTCGACACTGATCCTCACAATTGTCTGCTAACCAAACTACGTCCGACTAGATTCGTGATTTCCTGTCAGAAAGGTCACAGATTATAGTAATAGACGGAAAGTCGTCAAGTAAAACAGAAATACTATCCGGCGTTGCCCAAGGAAGTGTTACAGGCCCTCTATTGTTCCTCATCTATATTAACGACACAGAAGACAATCTCAGTAGCCCTCTTAGATTATTTTCAGATGATGCTGTCATTTCCCGTCTTGTAAAGTCATCAGATGACCAAACTAAATTGAATGTGGCTTATATAAGACATCTGCATGGTGCGAAAAGTAACAACTGACCCTGAATAAATAAAGTGTGAAGTTATTCACATGAGTACTAAAGAAATCCGCTAAATTTCGATTACGTGATAAGTCACATAAATCTTTAGGCTGTAAATCCTACTAAATACTTAGGAATTATAATTACAAGTAACTTAAACTGGAACGATCACACAGATAATGTTGTGGGTAGAGCAGACCAAAGACTGCTATTCATTGGCAGAACACTTAGATCAGGGGCGGGCAAACGTTGCACGCGGCTCATGAGCGCACAGCGCTGCACGTGGGCTGCTCGTGTGCTATCGTCGACCGGGGCAGTGGCGACAGCCGGCAGGTTGCGGCAGTGTAGTGTCAGGCTAAGCTGCGGATGTTGATGCGAAGCGACCACTACGTAGTGAACGTTGTATTTCAAGAACCGGAAAATGCAGAGTGAAACAAGGAAACGGAGAAGTGGAGATTTTCTAGCTTTTTTTCTTTGTGCAAAAACGTGAAATTTCGAAATGTTTAATATGTGGCAGTATTCTCGCTGGTCATCGGAAGTTTAGTATTGAAGGCCATAATAATAAAGTTCACAAGGACGAGTACAATTTACTGTCGGATTCTGAGCGGATGGGGAAATTGACTGAGCTTAAGAAAGCGATCTGACGGTACTAGATGAATCTGACGCAGTTGCTGTTGTCACGAGAGATCTGCAACCATCTTTCGTCATGTCTCTCATTTAACTCATTTAAAATTTTATGGAGCACAGTTTTCAATTTTTCAGGGCGACAACAATAATAGCTCAGCGGTACGTGCAAGTTATAAGATTGCGCTTAATATAGCGAGAGTTGGAAAACCATTTGCTGAATTAATAAGTCTCGGTTAAGAGCAAACATCAGTGACGAAAATTTACGTAACTGTTTGTCTGTATGTAGAAATTTTGTTCCAGATATTAAACGTATTGTAAACTCCACCTGTGATAATTACGTGAAACGTGTCTTAGGTAATAGCTAATCTTTCAAACCATGTTTTGTTTCAAGCACTCCCACTTCCCTTATTCCTCCATTCAGTAAAGCAAGCTAGGAAACAAAACGCATTACAGAGGAGGGAGCGGACAGAACGTATGGTGGGGAGGGGAGATAAGCGGGTGGCCAGCTTGCCCCTGTGTGCACACAGAACATCTGTTAACTGCACGCGTGCAAGTGCACTGCACACATGCAGGATTCCTGCCCGCCCCTGACTTAGATGGTGCAACAGGTCTACTAAAGAGATTGCTTACACCACGCTTGTCCGCCCTATTCTGGAGTATTGCTGTGCAGTGTGGGATCCGCATCAGATGGGACTGACAGATGATATCTAAACGGTCAGAGAAGGGCAGATCGTTTTTTTTACCATCGCGAAAAGGGGGGGAGGGGATAGTGCCACAGACATGATACGTGAATCGTAGTAGCAATCATTAAAATAAAGCATTTTTCTTGCGACGGGAAGAGATTTGAATTACCAGTTTTCTCCTCCGAATCCGAAAGCATCCTGTAGGCACCCATCTACCTAGAGAGAAATGATCATCACGATAAAATAAAAGAGATCAGGGCTCTTACAGAAAAATTTATGTGCTCGTTTTTCTCGCATGCTGTTCGAGAGTGGAACGGTAAAGAGACAGCTTGAAGGCGGTTCATTGAACCCTCTGACAGGCACTTTATTCTGAATATCAGAGTAACCACGCAGACGTAGACTAAACCCTGCACCACCTTCCGTGCTATGGTATAGAGAGTTACCATCTATGTAAGTGTCTTGAAGAGTTGTTAAGTAATAGAACCTTGCCCGCTGTCAGGGACGCCATTTGTTGAGCAGAGACAAGGGTAGCGTCAGAAATGCTCCACAGAAGTGTGGCAGGATTGCTCATGTTCTTTACACACAGCTTTCCGGTGGATATGATGAGCAGCAATCTGCGACTGTTCGCTGAGGACACTGTGCTGTACAGAGCAGTCTCTTCACTGACTGACTGTAAGAGGATACAGCATGACGTTGTGTGGGCAGCAGTGTGATGAACTGTGGGTGGCTCTAAATGCACAGAAATGTAACATGATCGGATGACTGGGGAAAAGTCGTATAATGTTGGAACACAGCATTAGAGCTGGGCTGTTTCCCACTGTGGTACCGTCCAACGACCACAGCGCTGCATCAGAGTCGGTAACACATATCGATACCACAGACATCAGTGATATCTCGCTGCAATCTGCTACGACAAACGGGAAGTGCTCCGCAAGACCACACCCCAATCTGAGAACTGCAGCGCCCTCGCACGGAGGTCAACGTAGAGCCAAGCATAGATATACTCTGCCCCGTGCGTGTCGTCAGCTGAAGCAGTCAACATCATCGAGTAGGCCCAGTGTCAGTCAAGTCTCAGATGGACAAGTGCTTTTGTAAATGTCGAACATTGTGCCTCAAGGAAAGTTTGTTATTTGGTGCATCAAGTGACACTCTGATAGTCAGTGACAGCTGTAAGTTGTCAGACGCTCCTATGGAAATGGACTCTATGAAGTTAAGTAAATCTTTTTATATGTGATAAAGTGAACTAACGTTTCATGTATTGTAATTCCTATAAGCTATCTCCCCGAGCAATCAGAGAACCAGTAGTTATGTCTCGATAACTGTAGTTTCCTCTGGTCATAACACATAAAGCTATAACTATCTAGGCGTCATTTTCCAAAACGACATGGAAGGAAACAACCACATACGATCGATAGTACAGACGTCAAAGGCCAAACTTCCTTTCATTGGGAGAAGTCTAGAAACGTGTAGCCATCTATAGAGAAGACTGCATGTAGAACTCTATTGCGACTTATTTGTGAGTACTGCTCGAGTGCTCGGATCCCTACCAAGTCGAATTAAAGGAAAACATCGAAGTAGTGCAGAGCTATGCTTCTAGATTTGTTATGGATTAGCTCGATCTACACTACTGGCCATTAAAATTGCTACACCACGAAGATGACGTGCTACAGACGCGAAATTTAACCGACAGGAAGAAGATGCTGTGATATGCAAATGATTAACTTTTCAGCGCATTCACACAAGGTTGGCGCCGGTGGCAACACCTACAACGTGCTGACATGAGAAAAGTTTCCAACCGATTTCTGATACACAAACAGCATTTGTCCAGCGTTGCCTGCTGAAACGTTGTTGTGATGCCTCGTGTAAGGAGGAGAAATGTGCACCATCACGTTTCCGTCGGATTGTAGCTTATCGCAATTGCGGTTTATCGTATCGCGACATTGCTGCTCGCGTTGGTCGAGATCCAATGACTGTTAGCAGAATATGGAATCGGTGTGTTCAGGAGGGTAATAGGGAACGCCGTGCTGGATCCCAACGGCCTCGTATCATTAGCAGTCGTGATGACTGGCATCTTATCTAGATCCCTGAGTTAACAGATGGGGACGTTTACAAGACAACAACCTTCTGCACGAACAGTTCAACGACGTTTGCAGCAGCATTGACTATCAGCTCTGAGACCATGGCTGCGGTTACCCTTGACGCTGCATCACAGACAGGAGCGCTTGCGGTGGTGTACTCAACGACGAACCTGGGTGCACGAATGGCAAAACGTCATTTTTTCCGATGGATCCAGGTTCTTTTTACAGCATCATGATGGTCGAATCCGTGTTTGGCGACATCGCGGTGAACGCACACTGGAAGCGTGTATTCGTCATCGCCATACTGGCGTATCACCCGGCCTGATGGTACGGGGTGCCATTGCCTACACGTCTCGGTCACCTCTTGTTCGCATTGACGGCACTATGGACAGTGGACGTTACATTTCAGATGTGTTACGACCGGTGGCTCTCCCTTCGTTCGATCCCTGCGAAACCCTACATTTCAGCAGAATAATGCACGACCGCATGTTGCATGTCCTGTACGGGCCTTCTTGGATACAGAAAATGTTCGACTGCTGCCCTGGCCAGCACATTCTCCAGATCTCTCACCAATTGAAAACGTCTGGCCAATGGTGGTCGAGCAACTGGTTCGTCACAATACGCCAGTCACTACTCTAGATGAACTGTGGTATCGTGTTGAAGCTGCATGAGCAGCTGTACTTGTACACGCCATCCAAGCTCTGTTTGACTCAATGCCCAGGCGTATCAAGGCAGTTATTACGGCCAGAGGTGGTTGTTCTGGGTACTGATTTCTCAGGATCTATGCACCCAAATTGCGTGAAAATGTGATCACATGTCAGTTCTAGTATAATATATTTTGTCCAATGAATACCTGGTTATCATCTGCATTTCTTCTCCGTGTAGCAATTTTAATGGCCAGTAGTGCACATGCGGGTATTACTGAATTGCTTGATGAACTCAAATAGGAATCCTTGGAGGAAAGAGGACCTTCTTTTCGCGATACAGTCTTGAGAAGACTTAGAAAACTGGCGGTTTCATCTGGCTGAAAAAAAGATTCTACTGCCACTAATGCTCATTTTTTGTGAGACCCACTATCTGAGAGCAGATGAGGAAAGTGCAACAATATAGTGCGATTAAAAGTACTTGACAGTCGACGTCTTTTACTTGGTGCTACAGTGCCGCCACATCGGCTGCCAGCTACTGCTTGGTTACAGGCGACATATAAACACGGCGGGTCACTTCATAAATGTGATTGGAAGGGGCTGCCTCGAGGTATGACACAAATGCGACGTGCTCTGTTGACAGCATATTTTAAGCGACCAGTCACTAAACTGGGGCCGATGATGCCTTTTGTAGCCTTGAATCTAAGCTCATGTCCTAACCGAACCACAACCTAGTGACGTGAGACCCGTTCGAGAAAACTGTGGCCAACATTCAAAGGCCAAACAAGAATGACGATCGTTTTGTTCACGGCAATTAAAGCTAACCTCTGGGAGCAAATTCGAGACTGAAACATTTCCGTTTAAGCGCTAAAAGCAAACTGTTAGTTCTCGCTATCACTGGTTACCTGAAACTATTCTAATATTGGCTACACGAGATGCCGCTTTACCAAACGACGAGCAGGCGTGGCTGGCATTTCATTGCAGACTAGAGGCGACACAGGCAGATTCCAAACGAGAACAGAATGGTACGAAGTAAAATACAAGCAAATGATAAAGTCTGTATGATGATTACAGTGACGCGGCAGAGTATAAGAAATAAAAAATGCAGTTAAACCAATTAACTAAATATAAATAACAATGAATTTTTTAAAATAGAATTGGAAAAGTGGATGCCTTCGACGAGATTCGGACCTACGACCTTCCAAACGTTAGACTTGTAAGTTTACAACTGCGCTAGGCCACTGACACGGTCTCGTAACTTACGCGTCTCGTGAACCAGTGGCCACGATGAATTGCAACCACGCAATGTTGTACGACATTTTTTAGTGTAAGCAGATCTCTGTGATTACAGTAACAGTATATCAGTTGTTGAAACGCGTATTTTTCCGAAGATCCAGTAATGTTCCGTTTGTGCTGTACGTGGAACACGCGTGTTCCGTTAGCACGGTTTGTTATGTGTGTGTGTGTGTGTGTGTGTGTTTGTGTGTGTGTGTGTGTGAGTGTGTGAAAGAGAGAGAGCGAGAGGGAGGGAGAAGATGCGAAAGGAAACGGCTGGACTGAGGATTCGAACATATGAAGAAAGCCAGAGAAGCAACTGGAATTGAACTGACCAACTGTTGTGGCAATTTGGCAGAGGCGGACTTATCGGCAGTGACATTGAACATTCTGACTGGAGGCAGCCAGGTCGAACGCATGAAATATCAAGTATTAAGTAATTTTAATCGGGCCGCATTAGTGGTGCAAGATACTGTCCACCAACCTTACATGGTCACATGCGTGCTACATACCGTATGTATGTAGGTGTCTGTGCAGCTGTAGATAATTTTTTCTGACTGTAGTTGTAAGTACTTCAGGAGTCAGTAATTTTCGCCGAGATGGCGTTCTCCGTTGTAAGTTAAATCGGAACAGTCCTTCGACCATGAACACACTAGGGATGCGGCAGAGTAGCTGTTCTGCCGTTACAGTGAATCAATATCCTACAAACTAACGTAACCGACCAGCCTTCCATAAACTAAAAAAAATTAGGATAGTCTGATTTACTATACAAAGAAGAGCCCCGAGTTCTGTCTGCAGGTTTTAAACCACCTCCACAGTTAAAGCTGCAACTCACCCGGACTCAATTTATTCCGTCGACATCACCTATTTCGATGTCTGGTGCAGTCTGTCTCCAGACCACGTAGTTGTACATTTTAGGAGCCACGTTGGCATAGTTTAACAGAGTGCAGTGGGTACAGAAAGTCCAATGAAAATTGCCATATAGTTAGAGCAACAGTTGACGGTCTTGTGATCTCTCAGGTTTCCTCAGTGCGACTGATTAACAGTGTGCTTCCAGGTGTTATGTCAGTTTGTTGTTTCCATGTTGCCGGCCTCTGTGGTCGAGCGCTTCTGGGCGCTTCAGTCCGGAACCGCGCTGCTGCTACGGTCATAGGTTCGAATCTTGCCTCAGGCATGGATGTGTGTGATGTAATTAGGTTAGTTAGGTTGAAGTAGTTCTAAGTTTAGGGGACTGATGACCTCAGATGTTAAGTCCCATAGTGCTTAGAGGCATTGGAACCATTTCTTTTCATGTCCATAAAATTGCAACAACAAGTCAGGAGAACACCCGGAAGCCCACTATTAGTTAACTACCTTATTGCTCGCTACTTGCAACCATCCGGAATTACAACGTCAAGTCGCAGTTACGACGCACCCCTAACATAGGCGCATCCATGGCACCGCTGAGGTAGGCTGCAACTTTCTAGAACAATGTGAGGTCGTTAGACAACATTTATCTTGTTCGCCTTCAAGTATGTGTTCTATTTCCTAATTCTGTAAGTGACCTTTGATTGTGTTGTTCTTCTTGACTGACTAACGTTTGTCTCCCTGTTCAACGATTACTGTGTTGTAACCAAGTATGTTCTCCACCTGTATCAGTGCCTTTTAACTTGTTCGATCATGTGAGCTACATTGTTAACGTGTCCGTGGGCCTTTTTCAAAATACATTTTTATGACAGAAAAGCGGCACATCAAGAAGCAATTATCCGAATAGAGCGGAAATGGATAGCAGTGGTACAGGGTTTCACAGGCACTGAGATATCTACATTTACATCTGTGTCTACATGGCTACTCTGCAAATTACACTTAAGTGCCTGGCAGAGGATTCATCGAACCACCTCCACAATAATTCTTTGTTATTGCACTCACGAAGAGCGTGTGGAAGAAACGAACATCTATATCTTCCTTGCGAGCTCTCATTTCCATTATTTTATTATGGTTATCGTTTCTCCTTACGTAGGTCGCTGTGAAAAAAATATGTTTGCATTCTGAGCAGAAATTTGGTGATTGAAATTTCGTCTGAAGGTAGTGCAACAACGAGAAACACCTTTGTTTTAATGATCTCCACCCCAAATCCTGTATCACGTCCATGACACTCTCCGCTATTTCTGAATAATGCAAAACGTGTTGTTCTCCTTTGAACATCTCAACGATCTCCATTAATGCTATCGTGCAAGGATCACTCAGTGCAGCAGTAATCTAAACTAGGATGGGTGTTCGTAGTGTAGGCTGTCTCTTTAGTAGATCTGTGGCATATTCTAAGTGATCTGCCAATAAAATGTGGTCTTGCTGAGCTGTAAGCCATGGTTGGCTTGACATGAACTTCCACAAAGCGCGACGTAGAATATCGTCGACTTACCGTTGCGCTCTAAGGGTGCAGGGGATGTCAACTAAAGGGGTTCAGCTGTCAAAAGAATGGCACCCCAGAACATCACTCCCGGTCGTCGGCCGTATGGTGGGCGACAATCAGGTTGGTATACCACCACTGTCTGGGGCATCCCCAGGGACGTCTTCGGCCTGGGAGAGAGCCCTAATGACCAGTGAAGACGTGCCTTGAGGCACCCCAGCGGGGGCTATTCCGCTTACGAGACTAATCCACCTGAAGTAAGGCATATTGCAACAGCATGCTAGTTACTCACAGAGTCAAGGTCGTTGTGCCATCAGTGTGTGCCAATATCTTCCAGTCGCCACGTGTGGCTTCAGTAAGAGTGTTTTCTGTCCAACTATTGACATGACACAAGAACAAACACCAGATGTAAGTGAATTGTGATAGCTTTGGCCATAATTAGAGAATACAATAAAACAAATGAACTTGTACCGTGCACAATAACGTGAAATTTTAAAATTTTCTTTCACTTGTATAAGAACACATGTTATACTGTTTGTGAATCAACCATTATTGCTCGCTCTTTGGACAAAGGTCAGATTTGCCACGTCTTTCGAAATACCTGCACATTTCGCCCCGTACACGTGGAGCTACAGTACTTATGCTCACTCAAATTATTAGTGTAACTGATACTTTACTTCAAAATTCTACAGAACACCTTCTCTTGTTTTTTTTTCAGATGGCCCATATGTGCAAAAGGAAAAAGCCAAGTGCTTCATAGTCCAAGGAAGATATGAAACGTTAAGTAACAACTGTTATAGGCAGCTCCTCTGGATAAACTGCCAGCAATGTGCTACACGGTTTCACGAAATATGCGTGGGTGCAAAAGGACGAAAAATGATTACATGTGGAAAATGCTTGTGATTTTCACACTGAAATACACTGGGTGGAATAGCATCTTGAGTGTGTGGAATTGGTTCACTATTTTGTGACACATTTGTCATGTTTCTTTAATACTTTGTTCGTGAGAAGGAATTTCGACGTATTGTATACTGAAATGTACTCACAGTTAAAATACCATAATAGTATCACGACAGATTTCTTTAACAAGTTTCGATTCTTATTACATAGCAATTACAGCTGAAATGAGCGGAATAGCCCCACTGTACTCTACAACCAGACAACCAGAAGGTTGGTTTGCGGTGCCATACACAGCGCTCTTGCAACACAGCGGTAGGTAAGTCGACAATAGTGTACGCTCCGATTTGTTGCCGTTCATGGCAAGCTATCCTGGGTTTAAATTTCGGCAATGGACGGCCTGGCTGCACACGAGACTTTCTACTGCTGTATGCTTGTCAAACCCTATCTTGGACAGCATCCTCAATGGATCTCTCCCCAAGTGACAAACATTTGGAGCATTATGCTAAGGGTCCTCTAACCAGCTCGGAATTTTGACTATCTAACACCCCAGCTGGACGGAATTTGGCAATATGTCTGTCAGCAGGATACCTAACCGCTCTGTCAGTCAATGGCCAGCAAGATAACTTGTATATATGCAAGAGGTGGACGTATACGTTGTTGACTAGCGCAATTTGTGTATACCTTCCTCTTAAACAAATTATCTAATTTTTCTGAAATTGTAATCAGTTGCTTGTCTGTACATGCACATCACATCTACATTCGGACAATTCCTCCGTGGTGCAATGTCTTTTTTGGCTTGAAGTATATACATATTTAACTGGGTGGAGTTGTGCTATCTCCGATCGTCCTTAATCTTTCATCTCGTCTGGTATGCTTTGCAATTTTGAAGACATGGCAGAATGACACAAGTAGTTGGAGATCGTATAGTATCAGACAATGGGCAAATCCTGACAATGAAGTGTTTGATACTGGGGATTGAAGTAACAATCTAATGCATATTGAACTTTGTGTTATGTCATACATTAAATCACATACATTTTATTTTAAAATTGGGAATAATTGTTGTAAGGGTTTCTATTGCTTGTGTCTGCATATGCGTAAGTATGGTATTTTCAGAAAAAGGACCGCCATTCCACCATAGCTGTTGGAACACAGAAAGTCAGTTAACGACATGTAAAGGAAACGTTCATGGAATTAATACAGGGAACTTGAGTTAAAGGTAAATGCAGGAAACATTCAGTTAATTATTAAATTCGTTTTCTTTTATATGCCCTGCTAAATATGATGTTAGGGCCAAATCGATTTCAAGAAATGTCAAAGGTTTATTTAGACAATTCCGTAATAAATTTCACTGTCTGGTATGTATCTACATGTCTTCTGAATCTAAGTATTAAATTAGTTTTGCTCAACTCAGCTTATTTAAGGAAACATAATTAAAGTCGTAATATAAACAACTCATCAATTACTCAAAGTCTCGACTGTAAATGACAAATTAATTTAATGAGCAGTGACTACACTTTTCTTTTTATGCAATTATAAATCCTAAATAAGTTCACATATACTGAAATTCACTTAGGATTGTAAAAAATTATTATGCCTCTTGAATTTCTTGTCCTCATGGTTTCTGGTGTCAAACCATTAGCTATAAACAGACGTGAAATTACAACACTACCATTTGCAGTACCCAGTTACTTATATAGTAACAATGTACTTGGTTTGAATTTTGAGTTTCTGTTGTTTGTGCGCAGTGTCTCGTTTGTTCTGATTGTGTTGACATTATCCCAGACTGTTCCAATGTTTCTTAAATACTGTTATGCAGAAATGAATTTCTAAATTTTGTGAGAGAAACCAAGCAGAAAGAAGGAAGAAAAGAACGAGAAAAATAAATGTGTAGATAGGTGTTTCAACTGCTTACATCATAAACTCTAGCTCCCATTTTGCTAATGATGTGAACAATCCACACTAGACACAAGGAAAGCTAAGCCAGAAAGAATTATAATCTTTCCTTGCTAACATCTAGCAAAAGAGTTTAGTATTAGTGTATATAACACTAGAAAAAGACTCATATTGACAATGGACAGTACTAAAAGCGAAATGTGCTTCATTAACTTACATGATTGTCATCTGCTCTTATTGGAAAAGAGTTACAAATTTTGGTTGAAATATTTTGGAAACATTCTTCATGAAGGGAAGGAAATTGACAACTCTGGGCTTCAACTGGCATGAAAAGATGTAAATATGAATAGCACATCAAGATAATCACGAGTGAAGACTAATGTCAAAATATACTTGAATCAACCAAGAAATTTAAGCACAAAATAGATTTTAAACAATGAAAAAAATTTAAGTATATTGCTCTGAGTTTGCCTAAAATTATTTTCTAATCCTGTTAGTAGAAACTTCAGTCCTGATGGAGATTTAAGACCTGTAGTAAAGTTGTAAGGATGGGGGTAGCTTTATTAGAAGTAATAATAAAAAAAACAACTAAACTCCATCTGAACAGGTAAGATCCTAATGGTACTGACTGGCTGCTGTCAACCTCTACCTACAGGGGTCACTGGATGTGGAGCAGCAATAATATCAAGGAGAAAATAGTAAAGGAAAAGAGACATATGCTATAGTAGATACGATAAGAATAATTTCCACACAGATACATCAGACGTGAAGAAGCTATAATCAATTGAATGAACGGTTGCTAGCAGAACTAAAGCCAAAAATTCAGGTAAAAAGCAAACAGTATAATCAAAACAGACAGACCTCTGGACAAGAGTGTGATACTGTCAAAATATGAGTACAAACTACAGATTAGCAATGGATAATTTGAAAGTTTAAAATTTAGTGAGGACGCTTGGTTCAGTGAGGTAGGGTCCTAACTGAATGGGCTCATATGTACACTTGAAAAATTTAAAAACGTTTTTATGAGGATCAACAGTAATAGTGCAACTGTGAATACTTTTGTAGAAGAGAAAGAGTTTTCCTGAGAAAAATAGTGATTTTCATCTTGTAAAAGACATATTTTTTAACTGTGATGAAAAAGACCAAGACAGATAACACAAATGATGTCAGAACTACACATACTGTTGACTCATATTGTCCACAGTTACAGAATACTAGAGAGATTTCATAGATCAGTAATAAAGAATGTGTATATTAACAGGTGTCAGGAGGTGACAGATGGTTATTTTATACATTTCTGTGGGGATAGTGATGATAATTTCATAATGTTGAGTATGATATGTAATGACAAATTTATACTTGACTTGTATTGCAACTTAGTGTTTTTGTAAATGTGTGAGATTTCTGGGAGACTCAGTGTGGAGTACTATTAGCAGAGTCGAATTTGTAGCTGCTGAATTTGCATGTACATTTACAATGATATATGTCAGTAATAAAATTGGGTGGCATTGCTCTATTTTGTTAAGGTTTTGTGTAAAAGCATGTTAAAAATTAATAAACAAACTGATTGACTGTAGCAGAAATAGATGATCCAGAAAACTTCTGCGACGCACTTAAATGTGATTTTCAGAGTATCCGTGCAGATGTAAATGTGGATGAAAAAAATGAGGACGTAAGAAAGCATTAGTATTTGTGCCCTGAGGGTGTGATGACCTCTTTTCATGGTATATATCTGGTGATCACTGTGCCCCAAGTCATGTATAAAATTCCTGATTTTCGTCCTTCAGAGCTGTATCACTTCTTCTACTTCTCTGTGAATCTTTATCCATCATAAATTACCATCTTCTGCAAACTTATCTCGTATCTTGTTAGACAGCCAGGACTCATATGTATCAAGTGATGTGTAATCTCGCAGTTAGAGGGAAAATTATTTAGTCATGCTAGGTAGGTAAGAATAGATTTTTCTCTTTTCTAAGAAATAAAATTTTCCCAACTAGAGTAACATACGGTCAGCTTTACTTTTCTGTAAGGGAAAAAATATTAACACTTGCACATGAGTTGTGAGAAATTTATATCCTGTGGTTTTGAAAGGAAAGATGTATTTTACTGTTTCTGATGGAAAATATTATTCTACATAATGCTGTCCCTAATACAAACGTCAATTCACACCTCATCTCATGTTGATTTTTCCCCATCTTGTTAAGGTTTGTGTTAGGGAGGGCAATGGACAAGAATAGTCCATGCACATGTGTCAGGCACTATGCCAAAGTGATGCAGAGGATAACACATCAGCTTAGTATGGATGACCCTTGGTTCAAATTCTGGCCTTGACAAAAATTTTAATTTGTTACTGTCCTTATCAAAGATACAGTTGAGACTCACTATATCTCCAGGAAAATGCAATTACATCAGATAAACTAATCACCTTCACCTAAAGTACAGACAGGATTTCAACATTATATAAAAAGCTGGGTTGATATTACATTGTTGGAGAGCCTCACCAATACAGACATTCTAAGAAGGGTATAATGAAGATGGCCTGAGGTGTTAATTGAAGCTTGTGCTAGAGAAGGCACTTCGCATGCAGACTGTACAGCTGTGTCAGCCACAATTCCAGGGTGGTGTAGTGTCTGCCTATTAAACAGGAGACCAAAGTCTCTTCCTTGGAACAAATTTTATTTCATTACTTCATGTTCTATCATTTTCGAAGATATAGTTGACACTAAATATGTCTTCAGGAATATGTAATACCGTATACTGTTTTGGGCAATGATTTTAAAGAGATGATTAGGTGAGGTTGTCTACATTTACTACATTGATGAAATGCAAGGTTATAATTGTGGGAATATAAGTCTGATGAAGTTGCAAAGAAGGTTAATGTGAAGTATGAGTTATACAGAGGAACTGTGAGAGTTATTAGAATAATAATGATACTGGTTATGTTTATGGTACAGCTAGTGTCTGACAAGTGAGGGTGTCATGGTTATATGAAGCATATCTTGGTAACATCTAGTAATAAGAACCTGTTAACAGGATGAAAAACTTGTTAAATGATTAACCAAAAAAACCATCTATTAAAGTCACATTATGACTCAGTACAAACATCCGTTGACCTTAGAAACTATGCATAAAAACGAATCAGAAGTCAATGAAACTGGAAAGAAGTATGAAATTATCTTTGATAGAAAAAAGGTTTGGGGGGGTTGTTACAGTCAGTGTAGTACTGAAAATGTTTACCATTTTGTAAGAAAGAAAGTGAGATAAATTTGGTAAAACACTGCTTTTAGTGGAAACACATTCTTTCACAGAGATTCACAGCACTGTGAAATTGTTCTTGAACTTTGCCTTACTTTAGTAATATAGAACATATTACTTGTCATGTTGCATTAGATTTTGTGAAATGTGGGTAGCAGATAGTTAAACTTGTAACAATGTTATATAATGCTTTGAATGTAGTAATCGCATTTTTATAACAGTTGTCTGAGGTACTGCACATAGAATAATAATGCTGAGATGAGATGTTGTCTTATAAGTGTTAATCATTACACTGATATGTTTTTTTATCAATTTATTCTGTTTGTAATCTGATATATAAATTTGTTGTGTGCCTAATCGGGATTTTTACTGTCAAGGACTTACTGGTAATTATAATAAATCTATTAACAATACTTACTTACTCAATATCCATTCTGAAACTCTGTGTCTCTGATGTAAGCATGAAATTTTGCATAACCAGTCTCTCCATGATTTGTGAAGGAGGTACCAAACATTATGTTCAAACCAAACCTCCTTCTTTTGGAACTTTTTGCTAATTATTCGCAATAATATTGAAGAAAAGAATTCAGTATATATGGAGTGTAAAATGTAATTTTAAGAATTAAATAATTCTGAGAGTATGTATGGAGTGTAAAATGAAGTATAAGAATTAAATATTTCTAAGAGATTTTGAAAAATGTAAGCTTATCTTTCTAATAACTCTGTATTCAGCTGTTATTGTTTTATTCTTATTACTGCTCCACCACACACTGCATCAACATCTTTCTAAAAATGCCGTTGGTTCATATATTCCTGTGGTTACAATTTTCCTATAGTGCTATAGATGTCTCCAAATTGTCGCTAATATACTTTTTATTGCAGACCCATGGATACATTTATTTTTTTTAAAACTAACGTGACATTGATATTAGAAACTTATTTTTTTTCTGATACTGATCCTACAGCAGTATTTTGGCCTATACCAATTATTTCATGCATTTGAACTGGCCACTATATTTATGATTAAAATTTCTTTGTCATGATCAAAGTACTGGAACATATATCCATTATATACCCGAATTTTGAGATCTGTTATATGGCAGTAATTGGTCGAATTGTAGTTTAAGAATAAGATTTACTACTTCTCAAAATATTTACTTGATGTATCTATTTCGATTTGTATCTGTCTTCGCTGCTTTCAATTACTTGCATTTAAAGTGTACTGCGAATCATGGCACATTTGTTTTAAGAGAATCAGAAGTATCATTTGCAAACTAAATCAGGCATCATAAACCATTCTTGACTAGTAAATCAGGTACATATTTTTCACGAAGAGATTGAAAAAATATCTGATGAGATTAAATAAATTACTGAAATAGTTAAGGGAGAAGAAAATTTAGCTGTGATGAGGGACTGGAATTCGATAGTAGGAATAGGAAGAGAAAAAAATAGCAGGAGAATATGGACTGGGGAAAGCTTTGGAAGTGGAAAAGACTTGGTTGAATTTTGCACAGGATATAATTTGATCGTCACTAACACTTTGCTGAAGACTCATGAAGAATGGAGGCATAGGAAGGTTTCAGATTGATTACATAATGCTACAGAGGATTCTGGACCAGATTTTAAAGTGTAAGGCATTTCCAGGGACAGGTATGAACTGATCACAATTTATTAACTATGAAAAGTAGATTACTACCGAAAAAACTACAAAAAAGTAGGAAATGAAGCACATGGGAACTAGATAAGTTAAAAGAATCGGACGTGGTTGAGGGTTTCGGGGGGAGCATTAGGCAACGACTGACTGAAAGAGGGAATTCACACGGTAAAAGAGGAATTTTAGATTTGAGAGATGAAATAGCGAGGCAGCAAAGGATTAAACAGGTAAAAAGACAAGGGTGACAGGAGAGTTTTAATTTAAGTGATGACAGGAAAACAAATACACTCCTGGAAATTGAAATAAGAACACCGTGAATTCATTGTCCCAGGAAGGGGAAACTTTATTGACACATTCCTGGGGTCAGGTACATCACATGATCACACTGACAGAACCACAGGCACATAGACACAGGCAACAGAGCATGCACAATGTCGGCACTAGTACAGTGTATATCCACCTTTCGCAGCAATGCAGGCTGCTATTCTCCCATGGAGACGATCGTAGAGATGCTGGATGTAGTCCTGTGGAACGGCTTGCCATGCCATTTCCACTTGGCGCCTCAGTTGGACCAGCGTTCGTGCTGGACGTGCAGACCGCGTGAGACGACGCTTCATCCAGTCCCAAACATGCTCAATGGGGGACAGATCCGGAGATCTTGCTGGCCAGGGTAGCTGACTTACACCTTCTAGAGCACGTTGGGTGGCACGGGATACATGCGGACGTGCATTGTCCTGTTGGAACAGCAAGTTCCCTTGCCGCTCTAGGAATGGTAGAACGATGGGTTCGATGACGGTTTGGATGTACCGTGCACTATTCAGCGTCCCCTCGACGATCACCAGTGGCGTACGGCCAGTGTAGGAGATCGCTCCCCACACCATGATGCCGGGTGTTGGCCCTGTGTGCCTCGGTCGTATGCAGTCCTGATTGTGGCGCTCACCTGCACGGCGCCAAACACGCATACGACCATCATTGGCACCAAGGCAGAAGCGACTCTCATCGCTGAAGACGACACGTCTCCATTCGTCCCTCCATTCACGCCTGTCGCGACTCCACTGGAGGCGGGCTGCACGATGTTGGGGCGTGAGCGGAAGACGGCCTAACGGTGTGCGGGACCGTAGCCCAGCTTCATGGAGACGGTTGCGAATGGTCCTCGCCGATACCCCAGGAGCAACAGTGTCCCTAATTTGCTGGGAAGTGGCGGTGCGGTCCCCTACGGCACTGCGTAGGATCCTACGGTCTTGGCGTGCATCCGTGCGTCGCTGCGGTCCGGTCCCAGGTCGACGGGCACGTGCACCTTCCGCCGACCACTGGCGACAACATCGATGTACTGTGGAGACCTCACGCCCCACGTGTTGAGCAATTCGGCGGTACGTCCACCCAGCCTCCCGCATGCTCACTATACGCCCTCGCTCAAAGTCCGTCAACTTCGCATACGGTTCACGTCCACGCTGTCGCGGCATGCTACCAGTGTTAAAGACTGCGATGGAGCTCCGTATGCCACGGCAAACTGGCTGACACTGACGGCGGCGGTGCACAAATGCTGCGCAGCTAGCGCCATTCGACGGCCAACACCGCGGTTCCTGGTGTGGCCGCTGTGCCGTGCGTGTGATCATTGCTTGTGCAGCCCTCTCGCAGTGTCCGGAGCAAGTATGGTGGGTCTGACACACCGGTGTCAATGTGTTCTTTTTTCCATTTCCAGGAGTGTATAAAACTACAAGTAATGAAGCGACAAAAGTAATACAGATACCTAAAAAAATGAGATTGATCCAAAGTGCTAAATGGCTAAGCAGGAATAGCTAAAGGAGGAATGAAAGACCGTAGAAGTAAATGTAAATATGGGGAAAGTAAATACCCCTACAGCAAAATGAAAGAAGCCTTTGGAGAAAAGGGAAGATTGAGGATCTATACTAAGCAATCAATGGAAAGGTAAAATGTGGAAAGAAAGGGGGTCAGAACTAAAGTGAAAAGCTAATAAGGTTGTTGCAGGGTACGCTGTGACGAGAAATAATTGTTAAGAAAAAATGCGATACTTTGAGCCGTTTCCAAGTTAATTATCACTGAAGTTAGTTAATCCTGCCCTTCTGCACGCAAATTCAAGCCGGCCATAGTGCCGCCAAACGTGTTTTTCTTTTGATTTCCTAAAACAGAAGCGAAAAGCGATACAGAAACTGGACAATGGACGGTAGTAAGGATCGAACCGGATCCAAAGCCTGAGCCGCTCGTGTGGTATCATCAACGCTCTGAGAACAACTGGAACTTATTCCATATGGCGGCTTGTCAGAATTTGTGAGTTGCAACGTCTTGATCTGCAAATTTCAATGCTAATTGAATAGGAAACGTCGCAACGTAATCTTTCTTTTCTGAACAGTTACTTATCAGCACAACCTACACTACATCACATACAATCTTTCCAGACTGCTGCTGACCACCAATGTAAGTGAAGTTCTACCTTACTATTGTAGAAAGGGAGGAGGACAAGATGAATTTGACAGAGCACAGAAAGATTTAAGTCGAAAACAGTCCCGTGCAGTAGACGACATTTCCTCATAACCGATGATATCTTTGGTTGCGCCAGGGATCATAAAACTATTCCACCTGGTGTGTAAGATGTATGAGGAGGCGAAATACCGCCAGACTGCAAAAAGAAGGTAATACAACGTAATTCCATATCCAAAGAAAGCATGTGCCGGCAGGTGCCAATATTACCAGACTATCAGTTTAATGGACGATAAATAGTTTGGACAAGAAGAGAATAGAAGCTTTCGAAATGTGCTGCTACAGAAGAATGCTGAAGATTAGATGGGTAGATCACATAACTAATGAGGAGGTATTGAATTGGAGAAGAGGAGTTTGTGGCACAACTTGACAACAAGAAGGGACTGGTTGGTAGGACGTTTTATGAGGCATCAAGGGATCACAAATTTAGCATTGGAGGGCAGCGTGGAGGGTAAAAATCGTAGAGGGAGACCAAGAGATGAAAACACTAAGCAGATTCAGAAGGATGTAGGTAGCAGTAAGTACTGGGAGATGAAGAAGCTTGCACAGGATAGAGTAGCATAGAGAGAAGCATCAAACCAGTCTCAGGACTGAAGACTACAACAACAACAACATCAGTTTAATGAGTCATGGTTGCAAAATACAGACAGAATTATTTACGGAAGAATGGGAAAACTGGTATACAAGGCTTGGATTGGTAGATCATGCAAGTAATGAGGAAATACTGAATAGAATTGAGAAAAATGGAATTGGTGGCACAGCTTGAAGAAGGGGTGGGTTAACAGGACACATTCTGAGACGTCGAAGGATCATCAACAGTACTGGAAGCAAATCTGCGAAATAAAAATTGTAGAGGGAGACCAAGAACTGAATACAGTAAGAGATTCAGCAGTATGTAGGCTGCAGTGGTTATTCGGGGATGAAGAGGCTTTCACAAGATACAGTAACATGTAAAGCTGCATCAAACTGGTTTTGGACTGAAGATCGCAAAAACAACTGTTAAAGACAAGATCAAAAAGGAAATAGGTTAGAGCTTAGCCAGTAATCAGGCTGGCTTCAAATCAGGGAAAGGAAGGAACACTGGCATTATGTCAAAATTTTTAAATTAGATTAGATGCAAAAGGAAATATATTGGCCCAGAAAAGTTATCTAACGTAGAGCGCCAAGTAGGATTTCGGTGGAAAAACGGTGTACTGATTTTGAGTAAATTCATAAGTCAAAGCACTGAGTAGGATATTAATGGTAGCAAGAAA
This sequence comes from Schistocerca americana, assembly GCF_021461395.2. Classification (NCBI taxonomy): domain Eukaryota; kingdom Metazoa; phylum Arthropoda; class Insecta; order Orthoptera; family Acrididae; genus Schistocerca; species Schistocerca americana. The sequence continues at coordinate 1,107,710,362 of NC_060120.1, forward strand.
GAAGAGAAAGTGAGAAGGGGAGTGAGACTGGGATGCCTGTAGTACCTTCATTATTTAGGTAATAGCCAAAGGAAAATCTTTTCTATAGTTGCTAAAAATAAATTTAATAATACGGAGGTACAAGACATGGATTTAACACATAAATTATATGCCGCACCCATAAGACAAGATTAAAAAATTTCGTGGAAAAACTGATATCTGAAGAAAAACAAGGCATTAGAACGGGACGATCAACTACTGACAGTGCTTTCACTTTACAAGTTGCAGAAAGAGATGAGAATTTCATCTTGATTTTATCATTTTCGAAAAGCATTTCATGATATGAATAGAGGAAATCTATGGAATCTATAGAGGAAATCTTCACCCGTTTAACGCACTAAATAGTCTGTACATTGACTTAGAAACAGTTACGGCTATGGGAACAATAAGCACCAAGCCACTGAACACACCCAAGAACTAAGACAAGGATGCAGCATTTTCCTGACATTCTTTAACATATGCATAATTGAAGTGATCAGTAAATGGAAATGATAAATAAAAATGCAACTTTTACGCAGATGACTTGATTGCAGAGAATGAAGCTCACCTTGACAGGTATCCTACACGTTGAGGTGATTAATGTCACGGGATACCTGTATGCTCATGTACAAATGGCGGTGGTATCACGTACACAAGGTGTAAGAGTGCAGTAGATTGGCAGAGCTGTCATTCGAATTCAGGTGATTCATTGAAAAGGTTTCCGACGTAGCTGTGGTCGCACGATGGGAATTAACAGACTGTGAAAGCGCAGTGGTACTAGGAGCTGGGAGCATGAGATATTCCAGTTCGGAAATCGTTAAGGAATTCAGCAAATTTGAATATTACGTCTCTTGACGGACAACGCAGTGGCCGACGGTCTTCACTTAACGATCGAGAGCAGTGGTGTCTGCGTGGAGTTGTCAGTGCTAACATACAACCACCACTGAGTGAAATAATTGCAGAAACCAATCGGGGACGTACGACGAACGTACCAGTTATGACAATGCGGCAGAATTTGGCGTTAGTAGGCTATGGCAGCAGACGGGCGACACGAGTTACCGCGCTAATAGCATGACACCGCCTACAGCACCCTCCTTGGGCTCGTGACTATATCGGTTGGACCCTAGAAGACTGGAAATCGTGACCTGGTCAGATGAGTCCCGATTTCAGTTGGTAAGAGCTGTTGGTAGAATTCGAGTGTGGCGCAGATCCCACGAAGCCGTCTACCCAAGTTGTCAATCAGGCACTGTGTAAGCAGGTGGTGGCTGTGCTTACATGGTCCAACTGCACCGATCATTGACTGGAAATGAAAGCATTTGTAACCATTCGTGAAGTTCATGGTCCCAAAGAGTGATCGAATTTTCACTTGACAATGCACCATGTAAGTGGGTCGCAAGTGTTCCCGACTGGTTTGAAGAACATTCTTGACAACTTGGGAAAACGATTTGGCCACCTGACATGAATCCCACCGAACATCTATGGGACATACATGAGAGATGAGTTGGTGCAATAGTCCAGCAACTGCAACACTTTCGAAATTATGGACGGATATAGAGGCAGCATGGCTAAATATATCATCAGGGGTTTTCCAACGACTTGTTGACTCGAAGCCACTACGAGTTCCGGCACCAAGCCAGGAAAAAGGGAGTCCTACACGATATTAGGAGGCATCTCATGATTTTTGTCCCTCAGTGTAAGCTTCCCCAGATAGGCTCATAATATAACCCGAAAGTATCTGTAGATAAGATGGATGCATACAGCCAGTAAGATCATAAGTAATGGTTAATAATAAAATCTTTGCCCAAGTTAAACATTTATCTGGGAACGACTCACATATGAATTTAAACACAAAATCGACCAAAGATTAAATAAATGATTATATAAACATGCAGGATAATGCCACAAAAGAAAACCTGCGGAAGTCTCACAGGAAGATGGAAATGAAGCATCATTGACAACAAGAAATCAAGGAAATGGAATACAGGCTCAAGAATTGTGGTTTCTAACTGCAGTGGAAGGATGCGCAAGAGGGGATCGTATACGAAATCGGGATCTAAGGAAGATGTACGAAAGATGTACGGCATCATGAGTTGGTGATGTGTCTTGCCGTGCACGTGCTGAGAACACGTTCGCACCGTGTTGTCGATGCCCTGGCGGTGGTGCGGGCCGGAGACGAGGGCGTGCGGCCTCGCGACCGGGGTGCCCACCCTGGGCCTGGTAGTTCTGCTGACGGCCGGGGGCGGCGCTGCTGCCGCCGCGTCGCCCACGGAGGCGGCCAGCACGGGGTCGGCGACGGCTCCGCCGCGCACCACCGCCTGGTCGGCGTACAGCGTCAGCCGGATCACCACCTGCACCACCATCGCCACGAACAGGTTCCGGTGGATGCGCGTCCGGTTGTTGCGCAGGCTCCTGCAACCATGCCAGGAACGTGATGTGGCAATGGAGCTCGGCGTTCAGGACAGCAACGGAAAAGACCGTGAGAAGAACTGATTTAATGCTTTTCTTTTTTTAAGCTATAAATATGCACACTCGAAAGGAAAGTGGAAGTGAAATGTAGCAGAGCTCATATCTTATCAGAAGCAAAGATACTGTCTTTATGTACTTCGATGAGGAGGAAACACTGCCCATGAAATTAATAGAAATTAAAACAGTTACCTCACCTAAGAAAACTCCAATGTTTCTTCAAAATTAGAGAAACTTAGCATTACTACACCACGCTCCAGAATTTCATCTCACAATTGTTAACCAAAGAACAAAACCATTTAGAAGAACCCCAATTTAGATTTAGGTAAGGAAAAGGAACCAGGGGATCCATAATGGCACTATCAATGACCTTAGAAAGAAGAACTTAGATGGACAGGGATACGTATGCCTCATCCATTGATCTAGAGAGGAATTTTGATGGAATAGACTGAAAGAAAGCTAATGTCTGGAGAACGTAATGACGTAGGAATAGACTATCGATTCAAAAGATCGATTCTCAGTCTTTACAGGAACAGAAGTATAGAAATAGATATCAAGCAAGAGGCTATGTTATAAACAGCTGTCCGACAATCCTGTACTCACTCACCTCGATCCCTTACTTCATTTACGGAAAGATCAACGCAAACAATATAAAGCACTACCAAAGGGATCAATATTAATGGTAAACAAATAAATTGTATTCGATTTGCCGATACTGTTAAGAAAAGTTTACTATGACGCCATGGGTAACCTCAGACTTAAAACAAAATCCAACAATGCTAAAATGAAATAAAACGGCGAGGGCCTCCCGGCTGATAGACCTGATCACCTGGTGCTAGTCTTTTGAGCCTACACCACTTGAACTTCGATGAGGAGGGAAGGATAATTATGAAGACGACACAAACACCCAACCCCTGAGCGGAGAAAATCTCCAACCCAGCTGGGAATCGAACCAAGGCCCCGGCCAACAAGCCTAAAATGATGATAACAGATAAATCAGAAAGTCAGGCAGATAAGGGCAAATATTGACAGAAAATAAAATAGTAATACAATCAACGATATTTGCTACTTGGGAAGCTCAGGAACAGATGACAATAGAAGTATAATGGATTTCAAAAGAAGAATTGCAATTACTAAGTTAGCATTCAGAGATAAAGGTAATTCGTTAACAAACAACTATCACAATATTGAAACAAGAAAGATATTCATCAAAATAGATACTCGGAGCATTATAAACTACGATTGTGGATGGTGGACTTTGGAAAACAAGAACAGAAAAACGTTAGAAGCAATAGAAATGTGGGTAAAGATAAGAGTCACAAACACATTCTGGACCGAAAGACTATCTAATGAAGAAATACAAATATAAGTTATAGAGAAAGGACACTGAATATTTTAATGCAGAGAAGAAAACAGTAACGCGATATGTAAGTTTATCTAACAGTTGGGTAAAAATCATCTTGAAAAGAAAAATCCTGAAAAAATCATTAAGCAGCCCCAGAACATCCTTGTTACAGGGTGCTGTCGGTGGGATGAACAGTAGCAACTGCAACCAATGGTGCACATGATCCTGACGACTATACACTCATTGGAAGGATTTATAGCAGTGCACCGGTCTCGAAACTTATCAGTCGCAATCATCATGAAAAACAGAGAAAACACAATATGCAAAATTACTATTAAATAAAAAGTCCAAGTAAAGAGAAAAATAAAAATATACACTCAAAAAGCCCCGAACACCCATCTTCATCACTTGACACCATCTGCCTACCGGTAAGAAAGGAGAAAATGAAAAAAGAATGAAAATTATGATGCCTAACTGAGGCCTGGGTGGTCGGCCAACACCATATCCTTGCACAATTTGAGATAGTGTAAAATTCATTATGATATTTCTTAGAGCAACTGGCAAATAGTGTATTTTTTTTCATTTGAGGAATTGAGGTCATAAACGGGACTTCACTTAATTTTTGGGGGTACGTGAAATTTCACACAATTTCGTGTCTGTTGGGTCTGAAAAGGGACTTGTTGAGTGATTTTTTTTTCCCTGCTGAACCCAATCCTGAAATTTGTTTTGGGATTTTCTCTGCCTCGTGATGGCTGGGTGTTGTGTGCTGTCCTTAGGTTAGTTAGGTTTAAGTAGTTCTAAGTTCTAGGGGACTTATGACCACAGCAGTTGAGTCCCATAGTGCTCAGAGCCATTTGAACCATTTTTTTGTTTTGGTGCACTAAAGAAATTGAAGTGTGTTGCAGCGTACCAGGATGCAGTAAACATCCGTGAATTCTGAAAATTGTTTCAACGACGGAATTGTCGGACGAGTCCGTTATATATGAACTTAGAAGGAAGAAGCGACACGTTGAATAGTGGAAGATAAGTGTTATTAAACAAAAGAAGATCATGGATTTGGAGCATACCAACTGGAAAGGAAACATTGCTCCTAAAAGGGAAACAGGTGCAGATGGCAGGTAACTAGTCATACAATGTTCATTGTATCTATTCTCTGTACATAATATACTGGCAGAAAAAAATCGCAGCACCAAAAAAGAATGTCGTGTAAAGACATTTCGGGAATACATTTGTCAAGGTAACCAGCAAACATTGTAAGATCACAGGTGACAATAACTGCGAGAGAAGCCATTGCAAATTTGAAAATCTGGTACAATAATAACCGGTGTAGCAGTCACACTGTTAATGCTCAGTCTGCAACAGATGATCGAAGGAACTGCTGCGTAAAAAGAAGTTAACAGTTACGAATGACTGCACGCTGGGGCCTATTTTATTGTGCCAGAGAGGATTCTTCCAGTTCGCCAGTCAGGGGCATGAACCTGGATTAATAAAAAACTGAAACTGGTAGCAGAAGTAAAATAAAACTAGAAATTTAAACGGCTGAAGGTGCTGTAATTGGACATTTACTTCTCTCATGCTACAAGCCGGAACGCCAAATAGGACATGGATATCAGCTTCGATTATATTATCTAGTTTGACATATATTGTCTAATTATTAATGTTTATACAATTAACAAACAATAGGAACGTGTATGAAGAAGTCAAAACAATTAAAAATAGTATTGTGCTTGAAAATATAGTATTTTTTTTAGTTGCACGATATTTATCGTAATATGTATGTTGTTTAAATTAAAAAAGGGATGTGTCAGTCATTTTATGTTAGCATTTTCTAATATTTGCCGTTATTCTATGGTTAAAGATTTCTTGATGAGCATATGGGAGTAACTATAGGGTTTGGGAACAATACTATTCGTAACTATACAGTTTTTTCAATATGTCTCAAAACTAATATTGAGTGACATTCCCACTTTTGATCTCAACAACTCAGTTAAGGAAGTGATCATTTCATTTCATTTATTCAACATGTCTCATTAAAATGTTTGTAATACTACATGTTTATATAACAAGATGCATAAAGAAGAAGTCTAACCGTAATAGTATGGATGTGTTCACCATAGAAAACTTCTGTATGATTGATGTAATGTTTCACGGTAGAGCATGATAAAAAGTATACTAATAGTTATATTCATAACAGTAAACTTCTGTATCACGGAATCACTGTTTTCTAACTTTTGGCAACATAAATGTTCATGTGCTGGCAAACGTTGCTAAACTGCAAAATTTGTGAAATTCATTCGTGTATAGCTTTACTAAAACTGGTTTATCGACGAGCTAGCTAACTCCCTTTTCTGTAATACTCTTCCTCAGGGCATCTCCTTCTATATTAAGTTCGCGACACACCCATAGCAGATGATCTATTAGATCACCCCCTACGCACCTACAAGCAGCACTTGGGGTTAGCCTGAACGGTGGTAGTAAGACATTAATTTTCCGTGACCAGTTAATATTGTTGTAAGATTAGGTGACCACAATAACTTTATGGAAAGACAATACTGAACAGTCGGAAAAATCTTTTGCGTTCGCCCCTTTTGTAGTTTCAGCCCACTGTGTTTCTTAATTTTCTTTCGGAGAGCATCTTAACATTCTTCTAATCACAGACGAAGGGATTCTGTTGTAGCTTTCTGTTGTGTTTTCTCAAGTTGCTTGTTTTACAAGCTTGTTTGCCAGTTCATTCGCAGGATTTCCTACATGCGATTTCGTCCATTCGAACTTAATTTTCCTTCAGAGTGAATCTTAACGTTCTTCTGATCACAGACGAAGGGATTCTGTTGTAGCTTTCTGTTGC